>NC_091290.1:41415958-41719172 GCF_032444005.1 Ranitomeya imitator | reverse complement strand
ATCAGTGCAGCAGCTCAGCGCTGCCAATGGCCGCCCCTGGCTGGTAACCCCCTAAATGCTGCGATCGAGTGCGATTGCAACATTCAGGAGTGAAGCAGAGGGACGGGAGCTCCCTCTACCTTCAGATTGGTGCCACCGCGACATCATTGCGGGGCCTCGATCGATGCCATGGTGACCAGGGGTGATAATGACGACCCCCGGGTCGCCAAGCTACAGAATGCTTCTAAGACCATGCTCCCAGCTTGGTGTCAGAAGCTTTCAGTATAGGTGTAATGCACTGCAATGCTGGTGTACTGCCATGTAATATCCCTGCAATCAAAGTAAAATGTGAAAGTCCCATAAAGTGAGTAAGTAAAAAAGTAAGAAAACAGTTTAAAAAAGTAAAACTAAGTACAAAAACATACAAAATAATAATTTTACACTAACAAATAACCATTTTTATGTAAAAAAAAATTAAACAAAAAAAGCTTACATTTGGTATTGCCGTGTCCAGAAGAACCCGATCTATAAAAGTGTCGCAGTAGTTAACCCATTCAGTGAATGACATAAAAAAAAAACACAAAAAAATTAGAAAGCTATGCTTTATCATCATACCGCTTAGAAAAAGTGGAATAAAAATCAATGAAAAAAAAAAGCAAATATAAGTAAAAATGGTACATATGAAAATGTGATCTTGTCCTGCAAAAAAACAAGCTGTCACACAGCTACATCAGCAGAAAAATAAAAAAAGTTATAGCTCTCAGAATAATTTTTTTTTTTTATAAAAGTTTTTAGTGTGCCAAAACATAATTTTTTTTTTATAAATGGGATATCACTGTGATCATACTAAACCCAAAGAATGAAGCTGTCTTATCAATTTTACCACATTTAGAACGGGTTGGGGGGGAACAATTCCCGAATTGATGGTTTTTGTTTATTCTCCCTCTACCAAAATCGGAATAGAAAGCGATCAAAAAAGTCATGTGACCAAAAATGGTACAAATAAAACTGCCAACCAGTCCGTGAAAAATCAAGCTGTCACATGATTCTGTGGGCCGAAATATGGAAAAATTATAGCTCTCAAAATATGGGGATTATTATTATTTAAACTGTTGCATTAAATCCTTCTCCATCCTCATCACTTTTTGCACTTCTGGTAACTATAATAATTTGAAGACGGCCATTGTATGAACGCTACCAAAGTGAAGCCATATGATGTCACGAGATTCCAGCCTGGAATAATTGTTGTTCTCACAAGTGGCCTATAGAATAGGATTTTATGTTGCAATTTTACCTAAGTTTATAAGGCCAGATCTACTGTCATCCATTTTAAAGGCGGCTTGCAGGTAAGAAGCCTCCTGAAAAAAGGCCAAGAAAGCAACAATTCTGCCGGGGTATGTAAACTTTTGAGCACAACTGTAGTATAATAAGCAAACAATAATAAGTTAAAGTCCCCTAGGGGTGCTACAAAATAAGGTCAAAATTATCCCCCAAAAAAAATTTTGTAATAGAAAAAGAAAGGAAATTATAAATATTTCAATCATTTCCTGTTCCTAATTAAAAAATAAATTGATAAATATAAATACAGTGCAGACCAAAAGTTTGGACACACCTTTTCATTTAAAGATTTTCCTGTTTTTTCATGACTCTGAAAATTGTACATTCACACTGAAGGCATCAAAACTATGAATTAACACATGTGGAATTATATACTTAACAAAAAAGTGTGAAACAACTGAAATTATGTCTTATATTCTAGGTTCTTCAAAGTAGCTACCTTTTGCTTTGATGACTGCTTTGCACACACTTGGCATTCTCTTGATGAGCTTCAAGAGGTAATCACCGGGAATGGTCTTCCAACAATCTTGAAGGAGTTCCCAGAGATGCTTAGCACTTGTTGGCCCTTTTGCCTTCACTCTGCGGTCCAGCTCACCCCAGCCATCTCGATTGGTGACTGTGGAGACCAGGTCATCTGGCGTAGCACCCCATCACTCTCCTTCTTGGTCAAATAGCCCTTACACAGCTCTTACAATAGCCCTTAAAAAAAAAGGACAAGTTGTGCAACGTCTCTATAGCACAATCCCTATATGAGGGACGGATGTGCCATGTGACCCTGGCACACTATAGCAGGTCACTGCCCGGCAAGGTAGGAGCCACCATGTGTGCAGAAAAACCCATCCTTTTCCAGAGGATGTAAAGAGGCAGGACGCCACACTACACGTGGACAGTTTTAGCAGGTATAACGGGTTTTATAATACCTGAATAAAATAATATGAAATCTAATTCTTTATATTGCTGGCAGGCAAATCCCAAATATCCTAGTGCATCAGGAGGTCCGGGTAGGAACAGCTTCTCAGGTAAGATTCAGACTCAGACTCTGAAGGCTGGGTAAAGTGGAGTCACTTAAATAACTACAGCCTCATGACATCACCAACAGGGCTGGTTTCCTCATACCCTCTTATCTCTTCAGTCTTACTAAATTTAACACAAGTTTGTCTAATGCCTGTATCTCCGCTACAGAACATGTCAGAATCATAACACACCCAGCATTCATCTTGTATTAACATTGGCGTTCTAATGAGACCAAATTTGGGCTTGATGGGATGCATAGTTCCAGAGAAATCTATACTTTGTCCCTGTTGGAATTAGAAGTTCGCGCTTACCGTGGCCGATAGATCCGCCGATGGAGATTCACAAACTGGATGTATTATTTTCCTAGCCTAAACCATTGGCCCAATATCTCACTACAATGGAACAAAGGACATCTTGCCTTTACAGAAGGAGATCAGACCAGTTTCTGCTGGAGGAAGGTTTGAGCCGACACAAGCGATCATAAAAAATTCTTTTGGCAGGGGCATGAGGAGTAAGTTGCTCAAAGTCAGGAATTTGCAGCAAGAAGCAATAAAAGCTCTTCTACACCCATTGAAAAGAAAAGCTAAACCCTGAAGTAAAGGGGGGTAAACGCCCACCCTATAGGTGCTGGCAATGAGAGACTAAAACTTATACATTATCCTCACACCTTTGAACAAAATATCTCAAAAAATCAAATCTGTCCTAGATTTTCATGTACAGGAGGGCACCATAGACAATAAACTTAGGGATTTCCTCACAAAATCTGATCCTGTCACCCCAATATTCTATATCCTGCCCAAAATACATATAAGATTGTTTAAACCACCTTGGTGTCCTATAGTATCACTGACTGATTCTCTATTATCACCTCTGGTGATAGTATTAGAAAAAATTCTGACACCACTGGTCAAACCGACTAAGTCATTCCTATTAGACACTAATGAATTAATCAGACTCATTAAGTCATTGAGCCCTCTCTCCACTTCATCACTTCTCATAACATGGGATGTAAATAGTTTGTATACATCCATAAGGCATGACAAAGGTATGCTAGCAATGGACAGACTTCTTAGTGAATCAGGCATTGACATCAAAATAAGACATTTCTGTGCCGATCTATTAAAACTGGTTCTTAAGGACAATTATTTCATGTTTGAGGATACCTTCTACATTCAGCAACGGGGCACAGCAATGAGCTCGAATATAGCGCCCCCTTACGCTATCGCCTGCATGGCGGCCTTTGAAAAAGATTTTTTCTATACCCATCCTCTGTTTTTAGATCACTGTAAAATTTGGCGGAGATACATAGATGATATCTTCTGCGTCTGGGAAGAACCCATCGAGTCACTCTTACAGTTTGACAGTTACATCAATAACATTTGGCCCGAATTGAAATTTTCGCTACAACATAGCACAGAACGAATCAACTTCTTGGACCCATTGATTTACAAGGAAAGGAATGGTGAGCTTTCCATCGATTTATTCACCAAACCTACTGACAGGAATAGTCTCTTGCATTTTCGTAGTTGTCATCCCCCGTCCATCAAGAATTCTATTCCTAAATCACAGTTTCAGCAGGTGGACAGAATAGTCTCTGATGGGAATGTTAAAAAAGTAAGATTATCTGAGATGGAGAGTAAGTTCTCCAAGAAGGGTTATCCACCTGGGGTACTGACTAAGCCCAAACAGAATACAGCACCCACGAGGTCAAACAACAGCAATAAACGTATCCCATTTGTCAGCACTTTTCACCCCTTCTCCAAAATAATACAATCAACCATTAGGAGACACTGGAATTTATTGTCCAAAAGCTATCCTGACATTCCGGAATTTAGGTTACCCTCCTTCCCTGTTTTCGACGGGCCAGAAACCTAAGGGACAGACTAGTCAAAGCAGATGTGGGCCCCAAAACAACTCTACCTTAGCAGACTTTCCTGCAGATACAAAGACAGGGTACTTTTCCTTGTCTGAACTGCTTACAGTGTAACAACGTGCAAAAGGGCCCTACGGTCTTTCACCCCCTCACGGGGAAAGAAATATCAATTAAGGGATATTACACATGTGAATCCTGATACGTGATATACTTAATTAAATGTCCATGTGGTTTGGCTTATGTGGGGGAAACCACACAATCTGTAAGAGATAGGATATCACAACACAAATCCACACTCCGATGTAAGAAAATCCATCTTCCCCTCCCACACCACTCTTAAAAAAAGGTAAGCCTATTGGATTTTCATCCTGCAGACCTTAGAGCCAAAAGGGTTAAATAGAGAGTATGATATTTCAGCTTTCTTATAATTACGTTTTTAACAATTGTGGTACAGTACACTCAATGCATGACCAATTGGTGTATACTAGGACATTGTTCAAATGTCTAGCCTTCTTTTTCTTTATTTTCCTATAGAATTGTTAAAATCTTCACTCTATGCACTGGGCACTCTTGGCACCTCATATGGTATAATATAATTTTTCTATATGTACACTAATGCCCATAGGAGTGGACCTCCCATATTTAATACACATCTCACGCTGCCAGAACAGGTTTATTGCCACATACTATATATGATTGTCCTCAGCATACATCCACTTCCACCATTAGCACGCTGTGTTCATTGTCCTACGCAGTGCGCAACGCTCACACATGCCCCAGCATACTTTAGAGACACAACTTTTCCCTGTGTCTTTCTATCTAAGACTAGGATCTCCGTTGCGCATGCGTGGCCGGGACACTGACTGTTACGGAACGGCAACACACAACTAGGATAGAAGGGGGAAAACTGACCCTGCACTGAGACTAGGCTGATACCCTACGATGGAGTGGGCAACCCATTCCTTGCGAATAGACCCACCAACAATCCTAAGTTAATCTCAGCGAAGACCTATAGATAGGGGGAAAGAGGTCCCTTAAACATCTAAGGACTGGGTATAAAAACAGGTCACCTCCTAATAGAAAACACAGAGACGGTAGCAGAAACCAACTGAAAACAGAAACTAAAGATAGCAGAACCAGAGATCCTAGAACTACACAGTATCAAACACAGAAAGCTATCAAAGTACCTAGCCAGAACTCTAGTGGATTAACACTGTTGTCCAGCAAGGAATGGGAGGCAGGTGCTGGATAATAAAGGGATACTATCACCTGACCTAAGAAACCCAGTACCAGGGGAAAAAGACCAGCAGCCAGAAAACCACAACAAGATGGCAGATGGTCAAAAACAAAACAGATTCTAACACTGACGATCACGTGACCGCAATGACGCAGTTAGTCATGTGACAGTCCCAGCAAGCATTTAAACCCAGAAGCACCGCAGGAACACAGCGTTCCTCCTGCATGACGGTACCCCTGCACCTCGGACCTGGGCTCATAGGTAATATAGGGAGACAAGGCCACGGCCGTACTCCCCAATGCTTACAATATTTAACTATTGAACTCCTTTACTGCAGCGCACTTCAAACTGCAATTAGTTGCCTCTTCTGATGCGCCTCACTTGCAACACCCAGGAATTAGCAGGTACATTGCACATTCATTCAGGGTACCAGTGCCAGTAATTTTTCATCTAGTTTTTCATTTATATATTTCTTCATGTAAATACTTGTTTCATTCATAGCATATACCAGTCATGGACTGCACCAATATGAACGCTCCATTTTGGCCCACATATAGTGTGCTCCCACATCCAGGTATAATATATACCAATGGATTCTACTGAACATAGTGCTGCTTTGCTATATCACCTCTCCTCATCAGTCCACATATCTTGGTCACTGGTCTATGTGCTGTCACATGATCTAGCATTGTTACCATATGTTTAATAATGGTGTCACCACTAACATTTTTTCCTTACAGCATAATACATACGACAGTATGTATGCACAGTGTAATAAAGTACTCAGAATCTATATTTTTTTGTAGGTACTCATCTTGTAAGTCACCCTTATATTCTTCACAGATCTTCTTCCAGCGCTTCCATCAAGTGCCTGATAGTTCTTTTAAAAGCCGACATTAAGTATTCTTTACTTTCACCACTACGTGTTAGGCCTCTTTCACATTTCTGTCTTTTAGCTCCCGTCAAAATCCATCGATTTTTGAAAAAAAATAGATCTAGCAAATTTTTCTGCTGGATCCTGCTTTTCCCCATAGACTTGTATTAGCGACGGACTGTGACGCATGGCCATCCGTTTCATCTGTCGTGCACTGGATCTGTCAGAAAATTGCTGTCCGTCAGGCGGAGCCAACGCACAGAGGAATGTTTTTTCTGTACGTCGGAAAATCGCTCAGCGACGGATCCTGCGCTGTCCGTCGTTGGCTATAATGGAAGCCTATAGACGCATATAGTCAAAAGCAGGAATCCAACGACGGATGCCGTCATTTGAAACTGAGCATGCATGGAAGAATTTCCAGTCAGTGAAATTCTCTCTCGCTCGCTCTCTCTTTTTACTATTGATGCTGCCTATGCTATAATGTTAAAAATAAAAAAAAAAAATTTAAAATCGCAATATTCTCACCTTCCTACGTCCCGCACAGCGTTACCAATGCTCACAATGCTACCGGCAGCTGACGTTCCTAGTAATGCCTTGCGAAATGATCTGACGACGTAGCGGTCTCGCAAGACTGCAACGTCATCAGAGGTCATAGCACGCAAGGCATTACTGGGAACGCCAGCTGCCGGGAGCATCGCGAGCTGAAGGTAAGAATATTGCGATTTTTTTATTTTTAACATGGGTTGTGTTGTGCATGCGTTTTCGCAGCGGAAAACCGCTGCGAAGAAGCATATACAACAGGTGCACATAGCCTCAACGGGTCCGTCAGAAAAACGGGCCCAGTGCACCCGCTTTTTAGAATCTGCACAGGATCAGTCATTTCAACATTTTGACGGATCCTGTGCAGATTGTAAAAACGGAAGTGTGAAAGAGGCCTTACTTAACGGGTACGGTTTTCATGTCTGTATCACTGTTCAATTTCCCTTAACCACTCCAACAGCTTATTTGGAAACTCCATTGAAACTACTGTAGCTCACAGAGCACTCTTGGATTTGATTTCTGCTTTCACGGCTTCACGGCAACCTTCAACTCTATTGACATATTATTGTTTATGCTAGATGCTAACGCTGTAGTTGTCGTTTTTGCATTAAGTGACATTTTTGTGTTCTAAAATCTTTTCATTTATTTTTATGTATATTTCACTTCTTGTAAAAGAAGATTCTGATGAAGGTCCTATGATGGACCGAAAACGTTCAAAACTATTTTTTTTAGTCTGGATGCACAATAAAATCTTTTTTTCACATAACGAGTGCCAAGTTTGTTATTATTATAATAATTTGAAGGCGGCCATTGTATGAATGCTACCAAAGTGAAGCCATATGATGTCACAAGATTCCAGCCGGGAATAATTGTTGTTCTCACAAGTGGCCTATAGAGTAAGATTTTATGTTGAAATTTTACCTAAGTGTATAAGGCCAGATCTACTGTCATCCATTTTAAAGGCGGCTTGCAGGTAAGAAACCTCCTGAAAAAAGGCCAAGAGGTGTGTCGGTGTTGTTTTGGAAGCAGACAGAGAAGTTGTCTGCAGAGCTCTTTGTGTGTGGAGCAACACAGGGGCAAAAGGAACTGACACTCTGCGTCCCAGGCTGTCTTGTGTTGCCAGGCTGCAATCCGGAGGATAGCGTGATGTGCACGGCGTGAGTAGAGACTTGGTATTGGCGGGCGGTTGCCCCAGTTAAACTGGACAAAGGGAACTCTGGCCTGTGAAGGGACTGCAAAGGTAAAGCCGGTTACTGTGTATTTCTGATGGACTGTGTGAAGAAGCCGTGTACTGTGTATTTTCCATTGGTCTGGATGAAGAAGCTATTACTATGTATTGCTAATAGACTGTGTGAAGTAACACAATAAAGGAACGTTTTGTTTGAACTTGCTTGGGTCACTGACGTTTCACTGCATATGGTCCTACCGCTGCATCACATAATATATATATATATATATATATACCGTATTTTTTGAATTGTAAGACGCACTTCTTTCCCCCCAATTTTGGGGGGGAAAATAGGGGTGCGTCTTATAATCCGAGTGTAGCATGCCGTGGGGGCGGCTGTGGTGGAGTGGGCTCCCGGGAGGCAGGGTCCCTACTTTAGGAAGCTGGCAGTAATGGCAGCAGGAATGGGGTGATCCTGCGGGCCCTGGGTTGGGAGGAGGTGATTTTCAGTGTTGTGATGCTCCCAAGATCTCAATCTATGCTTGCGCCGTCGGAGGTGGCCATTTTCCCGAAGTCCACTGCAGCAAAAACGGTGGGCAGTGCGGAGACTTCGTCAACATTTTTTGGAAGCTCGGGGCTCACAGCAGCCTCGCACCGCTGAATATTCCCTCCTCCAAGCCTGGGGCCCGCAGGATCGCCCCACACCTGCTGCCACCGCCAGCTTTCTGCAGTAGCGATCCTGCCTTCTGGGACCCTGCTCCACCGTAGTTGCCCACCCCCAGGTAAGCAACCGTAAAAGTGGATTATAAAAAGCACCATTTTATTAAACAACATTTTTTCCTATTTTTCTCCCCAAAATTTGGAGCGTGCTTTATAATCCACTGAATTTTATGATCCACAAAATACAGCATCTGGCCTCAATGTTTTCAATGTATCTATAAAAGTAAGAAAAACAATCAAAACACTAGATTTTCCTTTTTTTCTCGAATATTTTTCTATCAGAACTGTGAATGTTCCCCAAAATGGTGGTCAATAAAAATATCAACTCAACACGGAAAAACAAGCCCAGCGGTTCACAAAATGGTGAAACAAACCTTTTTGTTTATATTCTGAAACTGTCGTAACACTTAAGTGATAATAATAAAACAATATGTTTGGTATTGTTCTGAAAGGGTTAAAGTCGATTTACAAGAATGTGTCTATACTGCTACTGGGGATAATTCTATAGGGAAATCTATATCTGTCCCTCTAAACAACAAATCCCACTGGTTTTGAGACTATATTTTCGTGACATATTGTACTTCATGATAGTGGTAAAATGCCTTCAATATGACTTGCGTTTATTTGTGAAAAAATTGGAATTTTGGTAAAAATTATGAATATTTTGCAGTTTTCAAACGTATACCAAATAAATGAATACTTATGCCCTTAAATCAGAGTCACGTCACACAAAATAGTTAATAAATAACATTTCCCTCATGTACGTTTTACATCAGCACAATTCTCGAAACAAACTTTTTTTGTTAGGACGTTATAAAGGTTAAACGTTGATCAGCAATTTCTAATTTTTCCAAACAAAATTGAGGGGAGGGAGAGGGTCTAGGTCAGAGGAGCGGCGGAGTGTTTTAGTTTTTTGTTTGTTTGTTTGTTTTCTGTAAAAACTTAGTGTGTAGATTCCGGCAGCCAATCAGGACGCAGAAACATCATGACACAAGGTCTTCTGTGATTGGCTGCCGATGTCACATGTCCCTGTTCTTCTTGTTTTCCTGGCTCCATGTCCTCAGTCAGCGCAGACAGGCCGCTCCTGTTGCTGGAAGTGAACTTGTCAGTCAGGGAGACAGGATCCTGTCCTGTGTGAAATCTCTCAGCCTGAACTAGAAAACAATTATGGCCCACAGCAGGGAGATTCCCCTCAGCTCCATTTTCTATCTGAGCAGACTCCGCTCTGTCACAGGCTGAGGCCTGCACTGCCTGTGTAGATATCACTCCTGACAGCTCCCCGTCCTACCTGACTAATCTACCTGAGAGGGAGACCCCTCACCTGACACAGCCCCCTCAGCTCATCCTACAGTCTGCTGAACTCCTGGCTGCATTTTCTGCATTTTATAACATATTACTTATATTGCTTAAAAGGCCTAAGAACTTTTCCTTAACCCCTTAACGTCCAGTGACGGACATAGGCCCTTCATGGCTGGGTGTCAGTTCTGACTGACCGATCACAGCATGAAATATGAGCACCTCCTGCCCGATCAGTGCAGCAGCTCAGCGCTGCCAATGGCCGCCCCTGGCTGGTAACCCCCTAAATGCTGCGATCGAGTGCGATTGCAACATTCAGGAGTGAAGCAGAGGGATGGGAGCTCCCTCTACCTTCAGATTGGTGCCACCGCGACATCATTGCGGGGCCTCGATCGATGCCATGATGACCAGGGGTGATAATGACGACCCCCGGGTCGCCAAGCTACAGAATGCTTCTAAGACCATGCTCCCAGCTTGGTGTCAGAAGCTTTCAGTATAGGTGTAATGCACTGCAATGCTGGTGTACTGCCATGTAATATCCCTGCAATCAAAGTAAAATGTGAAAGTCCCATAAAGTGAGTAAGTAAAAAAGTAAGAAAACAGTTTAAAAAAGTAAAACTAAGTACAAAAACATACAAAATAATAATTTTACACTAACAAATAACCATTTTTATGTAAAAAAAAATTAAACAAAAAAAGCTTACATTTGGTATTGCCGTGTCCAGAAGAACCCGATCTATAAAAGTGTCGCAGTAGTTAACCCATTCAGTGAATGACATAAAAAAAAAAAAACACAAAAAAATTAGAAAGCTATGCTTTATCATCATACCGCTTAGAAAAAGTGGAATAAAAATCAATGAAAAAAAAAAGCAAATATAAGTAAAAATGGTACATATGAAAATGTGATCTTGTCCTGCAAAAAAACAAGCTGTCACACAGCTACATCAGCAGAAAAATAAAAAAAGTTATAGCTCTCAGAATAATTTTTTTTTTTTATAAAAGTTTTTAGTGTGCCAAAACATATTTTGTTTTTTATAAATGGGATATCACTGTGATCATACTGACCCAAAGAATGAAGCTGTCTTATCAATTTTACCACATTTAGAACGGGTTGGGGGGGAACAATTCCCGAATTGATGGTTTTTGTTTATTCTCCCTCTACCAAAATCGGAATAGAAAGCGATCAAAAAAGTCATGTGACCAAAAATGGTACAAATAAAACTGCCAACCAGTCCGTGAAAAATCAAGCTGTCACATGATTCTGTGGGCCGAAATATGGAAAAATTATAGCTCTCAAAATATGGGGATTATTATTATTTAAACTGTTGCATTAAATCCTTCTCCATCCTCATCACTTTTTGCACTTCTGGTAACTATAATAATTTGAAGACGGCCATTGTATGAACGCTACCAAAGTGAAGCCATATGATGTCACGAGATTCCAGCCTGGAATAATTGTTGTTCTCACAAGTGGCCTATAGAATAGGATTTTATGTTGCAATTTTACCTAAGTGAATAAGGCCAGATCTACTGTCATCCATTTTAAAGGCGGCTTGCAGGTAAGAAGCCTCCTGAAAAAAGGCCAAGAAAGCAACAATTCTGCCGGGGTATGTAAACTTTTGAGCACAACTGTAGTATAATAAGCAAACAATAATAAGTTAAAGTCCCCTAGGGGTGCTACAAAATAAGGTCAAAATTATCCCCCCAAAAAAATTTTGTAATAGAAAAAGAAAGGAAATTATAAATATTTCAATCATTTCCTGTTCCTAATTAAAAAATAAATTGATAAATATAAATACAGTGCAGACCAAAAGTTTGAACACACCTTTTCATTTAAAGATTTTCCTGTTTTTTCATGACTCTGAAAATTGTACATTCACACTGAAGGCATCAAAACTATGAATTAACACATGTGGAATTATATACTTAACAAAAAAGTGTGAAACAACTGAAATTATGTCTTATATTCTAGGTTCTTCAAAGTAGCTACCTTTTGCTTTGATGACTGCTTTGCACACACTTGGCATTCTCTTGATGAGCTTCAAGAGGTAATCACCGGGAATGGTCTTCCAACAATCTTGAAGGAGTTCCCAGAGATGCTTAGCACTTGTTGGCCCTTTTGCCTTCACTCTGCGGTCCAGCTCACCCCAGCCATCTCGATTGGTGACTGTGGAGACCAGGTCATCTGGCGTAGCACCCCATCACTCTCCTTCTTGGTCAAATAGCCCTTACACAGCCCTTACAATAGCCCTTAAAAAAAAAGGACAAGTTGTGCAACGTCTCTATAGCACAATCCCTATATGAGGGACGGATGTGCCATGTGACCCTGGTACACTATAGCAGGTCACTGCCCGGCAAGGTAGGAGCCACCATGTGTGCAGAAAAACCCATCCTTTTCCAGAGGATGTAAAGAGGCAGGACGCCACACTACACGTGGACAGTTTTAGCAGGTATAACGGGTTTTATAATACCTGAATAAAATAATATAAAATCTAATTCTTTATATTGCTGGCAGGCAAATCCCAAATATCCCAGTGCATCAGGAGGTCCGGGTAGGAACAGCTTCTCAGGTAAGATTCAGACTCAGACTCTGAAGGCTGGGTAAAGTGGAGTCACTTAAATAACCACAGCCTCATGACATCACCAACAGGGCTGGTTTCTTCATACCCTCTTATCTCTTCAGTCTTACTAAATTTAACACAAGTTTGTCTAATGCCTGTATCTCCGCTACAGAACATGTCAGAATCATAACACACCCAGCATTCATCTTGTATTAACATTGGCGTTCTAATGAGACCAAATTTGGGCTTGATGGGATGCATAGTTCCAGAGAAATCTATACTTTGTCCCTGTTGGAACTAGAAGTTCGCGCTTACCGTGGCCGATAGATCCGCCGATGGAGATTCACAAACTGGATGTATTATTTTCCTAGCCTAAACCATTGGCCCAATATCTCACTACAATGGAACAAAGGACATCTTGCCTTTACAGAAGGAGATCAGACCAGTTTCTGCTGGAGGAAGGTTTGAGCCGACACAAGCGATCATAAAAAATTCTTTTGGCAGGGGCATGAGGAGTAAGTTGCTCAAAGTCAGGAATTTGCAGCAAGAAGCAATAAAAGCTCTTCTACACCCATTGAAAAGAAAAGCTAAACCCTGAAGTAAAGGGGGGTAAACGCCCACCTTATAGGTGCTGGCAATGAGAGACTAAAACTTATACATTATCCTCACACCTTTGAACAAAATATCTCAAAAAATCAAATCTGTCCTAGATTTTCATGTACAGGAGGGCACCATAGACAATAAACTTAGGGATTTCCTCACAAAATCTGATCCTGTCACCCCAATATTCTATATCCTGACCAAAATACATATAAGATTGTTTAAACCACCTTGGTGTCCTATAGTATCACTGACTGATTCTCTCTTATCACCTCTGGTGATAGTATTAGAAAAAATCCTGACACCACTGGTCAAACCGACTAAGTCATTCCTATTAGACACTAATGAATTAATCAGACTCATTAAGTCATTGGGCCCTCTCTCCACTTCATCACTTCTCATAGCATGGGATGTAAATAGTTTGTATACATCCATAACGCATGACAAAGGTATGCTAGCAATGGACAGACTTCTTAGTGAATCAGGCATTGACATCAAAATAAGACATTTCTGTGCCGATCTATTACAACTGGTTCTTAAGGACAATTATTTCATGTTTGAGTATACCTTCTACATTCAGCAACAGGGCACAGCAATGAGCTCGAATATAGCGCCCCCTTACACTATCGCCTACATGGCGGCCTTTGAAAAAGATTTTTTCTTACAATGATTTTCATTACAATGAAACCCTGCAAAGTGCTCTGGATGAAGCTGCTCCTCCTATACATAAAACAACTCGGCACAGACGGCAACAACCGTGGCACACGCTGCAAACACGTTTCCTGCAGCGGTGCTCCAGGTGCGCAGAACGTCTGTGGAGAAAATCTAATCTACCCGAAGATTTCATCCATTATAAGTTCATGCTAAAGACATACAATTCTGCCCTTCACCTCTCCAAACAAACCTACTTCAACACCCTCTTCACCTCCCTGTCCAATAACCCTAAACGTCTCTTTGACACGTTCCAGTCCCTACTCAACCCAAGAGAGCAGGCCCCAACCACGGATCTCCGTGCTGACGATCTGGCCAATTACTTCAAAGAAAAAATTGACCACATTCGACAGGAAATCATCTCCCAATCTCTTCATACCATGCACTGTCCTCCCTCCCCCACTGCATCTAGTTCACTCTCTGACTTTGAAGCAGTTACAGAAGAAGAAGTAAGCAGGCTCCTTGCATCTTCTCGCCCGACCACTTGCACCAGTGACCCCATTCCGTCACATCTCCTCCAGTCCCTTTCCCCGGCTATCGCCTCTCACCTAACAAAAATATTCAACCTTTCCCTCACTTCCGGTATTTTTCCCTCCTCATTTAAGCATGCCATCATACATCCATTACTTAAAAAACCATCCCTCAATCAAAACTGTGCCGCTAATTATAGACCTGTCTCTGATCTTCCCTTCATCTCTAAACTCCTCGAACGCCTGGTCCACTCCCGTCTTACCCGCTATCTCTCAGATAACTCTCTTCTCGACCCTCTTCAATCTGGCTTCCGCTCTTTACACTCTACTGAAACTGCCCTCATTAAAGTCTCTAATGACCTACTAACAGCTAAATCTAATGGTCACTACTCCATGCTAATTCTCTTGGATCTCTCTGCAGCATTCGACACTGTGGATCATCAGCTCCTCCTCACTATGCTCCGCTCCATCGGCCTCAAGGACACCGTTCTCTCCTGGTTCTCCTCCTATCTCTCTGACCGATCCTTCACTGTATGTTTTGCTGGTTCCTCCTCCTCTCACCTTCCCCTTACTGTTGGGATTCCTCAAGGATCAGTCCTAGGCCCCCTACTCTTCTCGTTGTATACTGCCCCTATTGGACAAACAATCAGTAGATTTGGTTTCCAGTACCATCTCTATGCTGACGACACCCAATTATACACTTCTGCTCCCGATATCACACCGACCTTTTTAGAAAACACCAGTGATTGTCTTACCGCTGTCTCTAACATCATGTCCTCCCTCTATCTGAAACTAAACCTGTCAAAAACTGAACTCCTCGTGTTCTCTCCCTCTACTAACCTACCTTTGCCTGACATTGCCATCTCCGTGTGCGGTTCCACCATTACTCCAAAGCAACATGCCCGCTGCCTTGGGGTCATCCTTGATTCTGACCTTTCATTCACCCCCTACATCCGATCACTGGCTCGCTCTTCTTACCTGCATCTCAAAAACATTTCTAGAATTCGCCCTTTTCTTAATTTCGACTCTGCAAAAACTCTGACTGTTTCACTTATTCATTCTCGTCTGGACTATTGTAACTCTCTACTAATCGGTCTCCCTCTTGCAAAACTCTCCCCGCTCCAATCTGTCCTGAATGCTGCAGCCAGGATCATATTCCTCACCAACCGTTACACCGATGCCTCTACCCTGTGCCAGTCATTACACTGGCTACCCATCCACTCCAGAATCCAGTACAAAACTACTACCCTCATCCACAAAGCACTCCATGGCTCAGCACCACCCTACATCTCCTCCCTGGTATCAGTCTACCACCCTACCCGTGCCCTCCGCTCCGCTAATGACCTCAGGTTAGCATCCTCAATAATCAGAACCTCCCACTCCCGTCTCCAAGACTTTACACGTGCTGCGCCGATTCTTTGGAATGCACTACCTAGGTTAATACGATTAATCCCCAATCCCCACAGTTTTAAGCGTGCCCTAAAAACTCATTTGTTCAGACTGGCCTACCGCCTCAATGCATTAACCTAACGATCCCTGTGTGGCCTATTTATAATAAAAAAAAAAAAAAAAAAAAAGGTTCCTCGCATCATGTTCTCATACACTTTATGCAGTATTAGCCCTCTGTGTCTGTACTGCTACATACTTAGGCAGGTAACTGGTTCATGCAGCTTTACATGAACACCTGAGCCTTACACTATAGCTGGTCCGAATAACTAAAGCAATTGTTACCATCCACCTCTCGTGTCTCCCCTTTTCCCCATAGTTTGTAAGCTTGCGAGCAGGGCCCTCACTCCTCCTGGTATCTGTTTTGAACTGTATTTCTGTTATGCTGTAATGTCTATTGTCTGTACAAGTCCCCTCTATAATTTGTAAAGCGCTGCGGAATATGTTGGCGCTATATAAATAAAATTATTATTATTATTATTATTCTATACCCATCCTCTGTTTTTAGATCACTGTAAAATTTGGCGGAGATACATAGATGATATCTTCTGCATCTGGGAAGAACCCATCGAGTCACTCTTACAGTTTGACAGTTACATCAATAACATTTGGCCCAAATTGAAATTTTCGCTACAACATAGCACAGAACGAATCAACTTCTTGGACACAATGATTTACAAGGAAAGGAATGGTGATCTTTCCATCGATTTATTCACCAAACCTACTGACAGGAATAGTCTCTTGCATTTTCATAGTTGTCATCCCCCGTCCATCAAGAATTCTATTCCTAAATCACAGTTTCAGCAGGTGGACAGAATAGTCTCTGATGGGAATGTTAAAAAAGTAAGATTATCTGAGATGGAGAGTAAGTTCTCCAAGAAGGGTTATCCACCTGGGGTACTGACTAAGCCCAAACAGAATACAGCACCCACGAGGTCAAACAACAGTAATAAACATATTCCATTTGTCAGCACTTTTCACCCCTTCTCCAAAATAATACAATCAACCATTAGGAGACACTGGAATTTATTGTCCAAAAGCTATCATGACATTCCGGAATTTAGGTTACCCTTCCTTCCCTGTTTTTGACGGGCCAGAAACCTAAGGGACAGACTAGTCAAAGCAGATGTGGGCCCCAAAACAACTCTACCTTAGCAGACTTTCCTGCAGATACATAGACAGGGTACTTTTCCTTGTCTGAACTGCTTACAGTGTAACAACGTGCAAAAGGGCCCTACGGTTTTTCACCCCCTCACGGGGAAAGAAATATCAATTAAGGGATATTACACGTGAATCCTGATTCGTGATATACTTAATTAAATGTCCATGTGGTTTGGCTTATGTGGGGGAAACCACACAATCTGTAAGAGAAAGTATATCACAACACAAATCCACAATCCGATGTAAGAAAATCCATCTTCCCCTCCCACACCACTCTTAAAAAAAGGGAAGCCTATTGGATATTCATCCTGCAGACCTTAGAGCCAAAAGGGTTAAATACAGAGTATGATGTTTCAGCTTTCTTATAATTATGTTTTTAACAATTGTGGTACAGTGCACTCAATTCATGAACAATTGGTGTATACTAGGACATTGTTCAAATGTCTAGCCTTCTTTTTCTTTATTTTCCTATAGAATTGTTAAAATCTTCACTCTATGCACTGGGCACTCTTGGCACCTCATATGGTATAGTATAATTTTTCTATATGTACACTAATGCCCATAGCAGTGGACCTCCCATATTTAATACACATTCCACGCTGCCAGAACAGGTTTATTGCCACATACTATATATGATTGTCCTCAGCAAACATCCACTTCCACCATTAGCATGCTGTGTTCATTGTCCTACGCAGTGCGCAACACTCACACATGCCCCAGCATACTTTAGAGACACAACTTTTTCCTGTGTCTTTCTATCTAAGACTAGGATCTCCGTTGCGCATGCGTGGCCGGAACACTGACTGTTACGGAACTACAACACACAACTAGGATAGAAGGGGGGAAACTGACCCTGCACTGAGACTAGGCTGATACCCTACGATGGAGTGGGCAACCCATTCCTTGCGAATAGACCCACCAACAATCCTAAGTTAATCTCAGCGAAGACCTATAGATAGGGGGAAAGAGGTCCCTTAAACATCTAAGGACTGGGTATAAAAACAGGTCACCTCCTAATAGAAAACACAGAGACGGTAGCAGAAACCAACTGAAAACAGAAACTAAAGATAGCAGAACCAGAGATCCTAAAACTACACAGTATCAAACACAGAAAGCTATCAAAGCACCTAGCCAGAACTCTAGTGGATTAACACTGTTGTCCAGCAAGGAATGGGAGGCAGGTGCTGGATAATAAAGGGATACTATCACCTGACCTAAGAAACCCAGCACCAGGGGGAAAAGACCAGCAGCCAGAAAACCACAACAAGATGGCAGATGGTCAAAAACAAAACAGATTCTAACACTGACGATCACGTGACCGCAATGACGCAGTTAGTCATGTGACAGTCCCAGCAAGCATTTAAACCCAGAAGCACCGCAGGAACACAGCGTTCCTCCTGCATGACGGTACCCCTGCACCTCGGACCTGGGCTCATAGGTAATATAGGGAGACAAGGCCACGGCCGTACTCCCCAATGCTTACAATATTTAACTATTGAACTCCTTTACTGCAGCGCACTTCAAACTGCAATTAGTTGCCTCTTCTGATGCGCCTCACTTGCAACACCCAGGATTTACCAGGTACATTGCACATTCATTCAGGGTACCAGTGCCAGTAATTTTTCATCTAGTTTTTCATTTATATATTTCTTCATGTAAATACTTGTTTCATTCATAGCATATACCAGTCACGGACTGCACCAATACGAACGCTCCATTTTGGCCCACATATAGTGTGCTCCCACATCCAGGTATAATATATACCAATGGATTCTACTGAACATAGTGCTGCTTTGCTATATCACCTCTCCTCGTCAGTCCACATATCTTGGTCACTGGTCTATGTGCTGTCACATGATCTAGCATTGTTACCATATGTTTAATAATGGTGTCACCACTAACATTTTTTCCTTACAGCATAATACATACGACAGTATGTATGCACAGTGTAATAAAGTACTCAGAATCTATATTTTTTTGTAGGTACTCATCTTGTAAGTCACCCTTATATTCTTCACAGATCTTCTTTCAGCGCTCCCATCAAGTGCCTGATAGTTCTTTTAAAAGCCGACATTAAGTACTCTTTACTTTCACCACTACGTGTTAGGCCTCTTTCACATTTCTGTCTTTTAGCTCCCGTCAAAATCCATCGATTTTTGAAAAAAATGGATCTAGCAAATTTTTCTGCTGGATCCTGCTTTTCCCCATAGACTTGTATTAGCGACGGATTGTGACGGATGGCCATCCGTTTCATCTGTCGTGCACTGGATCTGTCAGAAAATTGCTGTCCGTCAGGCGGAGCCAACGCACAGAGGAACGTTTTTTCTGTACGTCAGAAAATCGCTCAGCGACGGATCCTGCGCTGTCCGTCGTTGGCTATAATGGAAGCCTATAGACGCATATAGTCAAAAGCAGGAATCCAGCGACGGATGCCGTCATTTGAAACTGAGCATGCATGGAAGAATTTCCAGTCAGGGAAATTCTCTCTCGCTCGCTCTCTCTTTTTACCATTGATGCTGCCTATGCTATAATGTTAAAAATAACAAATAAAAATTTTAAATCGCAATATTCTCACCTTCCTACATCCCGAACAGGGTTACCGATGCTCGCGATGCTCCCGGCAGCTGACGTTCCTAGTAATGCCTTGCGAAATGATCTGACGACGTAGCGGTCTCGCAAGACTGCAACGTCATCAACGTAAGGCATTACTGGGAACGCCAGCTGCTGGGAGCATCGCGAGCTGAAGGTAAGAATATTGCGATTTTTTTATTTTCGACATGGGTTGTGTTGCGTATGCGTTTTCGTAGCGGAAAACCGCTGCGTAGACGCATACACAACAGGTGCACATAGCCTCGACGGGTCCGTCAGAAAAACGGGCCCAGTGCACCCACTTTTTAGAATCTGCACAGGATCAGTCATTTCAACATTTTGACGGATCCTGTGCAGATTGTAAAAACGGAAGTGTGAAAGAGGCCTTAGTTAACGGGTACGGTTTTCATGTCTGTATCACTGTTCAGTTTCCCTTAACCACTCAACAGCTTATATGGAAACTCCATTGGAACTACTGTAGCTCACGGAGCACACTAGGATTTGATTTCTGCTTTCACCGCTTCACGGCAACCTTCAACTCTATTGACATATTATTGTTTATGCTAGATGCTAACGCTGTAGTTGTCGTTTTTGCATTAAGTTACATTTTTGTGTTCTAAAATCTTTTCATTTATTTTTATGTATATTTCAGTTCTTGTAAAAGATGATTCTGATGAAGATCCTATGACGGACCGAAAACGTTCAAAACTATTTTTTTGTCTGGATGCACAATAAAATCTTTTTTTTCACATAACTAGTGCCAAGTTTGTTATTATTATAACAATTTGAAGGCGGCCATTGTATGAATGCTACCAAAGTGAAGCCATATGATGTCACAAGATTCCAGCCGGGAATAATTGTCATTCTCACAAGTGGCCTATAGAGTAAGATTTTATGTTGAAATTTTACCTAAGTGTATAAGGCCAGATCTACTGTCATCCATTTTAAAGGCGGCTTGCAGGTAAGAAACCTCCTGAAAAAAGGCCAAGAGGTGTGTCGGTGTTGTTTTGGAAGCAGAGAAGTTGTCTGCAGAGCTCTTTGTGTGTGGAGCAACACAGGGGCAAAAGGAACGGACACTCTGCGTCCCAGGCTGTCTTGTGTTGCCAGGCTGCAATCCGGAGGATAGCGTGATGTGCACGGCGTGAGTAGAGACTTGGTATTGGCGGGCGGTTGCCCCAGGGAAACTGGACAAAGGGAACTCTGGCCTGTGAAGGGACTGCAAAGGTAAAGCCGGTTACTGTGTATTTCTGATGGACTGTGTGAAGAAGCCGTGTACTGTGTATTTTCCATTGGTCTGGATGAAGAAGCCGTTTACTATGTATTGCTAATAGACTGTGTGAAGTAACACAATAAAGGAACGTTTTGTTTGAACTTGCTTGGGTCACTGACGTTTCACTGCATATGGTCCTACCGCTGCATCACATAATATATATATACATATATATATATACCGTATTTTTTCAATTGTAAGACGCACTTCTTTCCCCCCAATTTTGGGGGGGAAAATGGGGGTGCGTCTTATAGTCCGAGTGTAGCATGCCGGGGGGGGGCGGCTGTGGTGGAGTGGGCTCCCGGGAGGCAGGGTCCCTACTTTAGGAAGCTGGCAGTAATGGCAGCAGGAATGGGGTGATCCTGCGGGCCCTGGACTGGGAGGAGGTGATTTTCAGTGTTGTGATGCTCCCAAGATCTCAATCTATGCATGCGCCGTCGGAGGTGGCCATTTTCCCGAAGTCCACTGCAGCAAAAACGGTGGGCAGTGCGGAGACTTCGTCAACATTTTTTGGAAGCTCGGGGCTCACAGCAGCCTCGCACCGCTGAATATTCCCTCCTCCCAGCCTGGGGCCCGCAGGATCGCCCCACACCTGCTGCCACCGCCAGCTTTCTGCAGTAGCGATCCTGCCTTCTGGGACCCTGCTACACCGTAGTTGCCCACCCCCAGGTAAGCAACCGTAAAAGTGGATTATAAAAAGCACCATTTTATTAAACAACATTTTTTCCTATTTTTCTCCCCAAAATTTGGAGTGTGCTTTATAATCCACTGAATTTTATGATCCACAAAATACAGCATCTGGCCTCAATGTTTTCAATGTATCTATAAAAGTAAGAAAAACAATCAAAACACTAGATTTTCCTTTTTTTCTTGAATATTTTTCTATCAGAACTGTGAATGTTCCCCAAAATGGTGGTCAATAAAAATATCAACTCAACATGGAAAAACAAGCCCAGAGGTTCACAAAATGGTGAAACAAACCCTTTTGTTTATATTCTGAAACTGTCGTAACACTTAAGTGATAATAATAAAACAATATGTTTGGTATTGTTCTGAAAGGGTTAAAGTCGATTTACAAGAATGTGTCTATACTGCTACTGGGGATAATTCTATAGGGAAATCTATATCTGTCCCTCTAAACAACAAATCCCACTGGTTTTGAGACTATATTTTCGTGACATATTGTACTTCATGATAGTGGTAAAATGCCTTCAATATGACTTGCGTTTATTTGTGAAAAAATTGGAATTTTGGTAAAAATTATGAATATTTTGCAGTTTTCAAACGTATACTAAATAAATGAATACTTATGCCCTTAAATCAGAGTCACGTCACACAAAATAGTTAATAAATAACATTTCCCTCATGTACGTTTTACATCAGCACAATTTTCGAAACAAAATTTTTTTGTTAGGACTTTATAAAGGTTAAACGTTGATCAGCAATTTCTAATTTTTCCAAACAAAATTGAGGGGAGGGAGAGGGTCTAGGTCAGAGGAGCGGCGGAGTGTTTTAGTTTTTTGTTTGTTTGTTTTTTTTCTGTAAAAACTTAATGTGTGTAGATTCCGGCAGCCAATCAGGACGCAGAAACATCATGACACAAGGTCTTCTGTGATTGGCTGCCGATGTCACATGTCCCTGTTCATCTTGTTTTCCTGGCTCCATGTCCTCAGTATAACAGCGCAGACAGGCCGCTCCTGTTGCTGAAAGGGAACTTGTCAGTCAGGGAGACAGGATCCTGTCCTGTGTGAAATCTCTCAGCCTGAACTAGAAAACAATTATGGCCCACAGCAGGGAGATTCCCCTCAGCTCCATTTTCTATCTGAGCAGACTCCGCTCTGTCACAGGCTGAGGCCTGCACTGCCTGTGTAGATATCACTCCTGACAGCTCCCCGTCCTACCTGACTAATCTACCTGAGAGGGAGACCCCTCACCTGACACAGCCCCCTCAGCTCATCCTACAGTCTGCTGCTCATCACATAACAAACAAGTTAACCCTTTACTGGAAAAAAAAAATCTCCCCGTCGTCTAGGGGTGCTGTCCTGAAGAGTGGCGTCCCACAGACCCTCCTGGCCATGAGGAGACTACTGCACACACTGAGGTGCAGGATCAATGGGGCTTTTTTGTATTCAGACTTTCCGACCACCTTATAACATATTACGTATACTAACAAAAATGTCCCAAAGAAAATCAATTAATGGCACTTCACATCAGCTAAACATCAACAGCACGGATGTCAGTCCATCCGAGATAAAGAAGAGATCCATAAATATAAATAAGTTTATTTCAATACATTGAAAAATGAACATATACAAACAAATAAAAGCAAGATGTCTCCACTAAATAGGGAGTCGTCACCACCACAATTAATCCTTAAGGGTGGATTCCAGTATTCATTAAAAACAATATCAGGCTAGATGCTAAAATCCACAGAAATAACAAAGATAAGTACCGTAATATATTTCCAATAACTCACTAACAGAAGGACATATATATAATAAAGTGCCCAGTGCTATTAATGTATTCTCAATCTAATAATTATCACAGGGTAGAAAAATAACCTAATCCTAAATGGCTCTATTATATATACTCCTTCAAGTCACAATAGCTACTTCAGTGTACACCAATATCCATAAGTTATCCAGAAACTCTACACACAAAAACAATAATGTGGAGATAGCAAATTACTGTATAGCCATACTCTTAAAGGAATACGCAGAAAAAAAATGAAAGAAAAGAAAGAAGGAACTTTATTTTAAATCATAATTGTACAATAATACCGAGATAGGTCTTACTTAGGCCGGTGGCATAAATGCCATATACCGAACCATGTGGAGGGATACAAGTGCCAAGACTATCGATATATAGAAGGTTTGAAATATAAAGAGAACCCAGTATACCATACGAAAGTAGTGGTGGCGTCCCCTGATCCCGACACACGTTTCGCCGCTGGCTTCTTCCAGGGGCGTCCGATTCCCCTCAGCTCCATTTTCTATCTGAGCAGACTCCTCTTTGTCACAGACTGAGGCCTGCACTGCCTGTGTAGACATCACTCCTGACAGCTCCCCCGTCCTACCTGACTAATCTACCTGAGAGGGAGACCCCTCACCTGACACAGCCCCCTCCAGCTCATCCTACAGTCTGCTGAACTCCTGGCTGCATTTTCTGCATTTTATAACATATTACTTATATTGCTTAAAAGGCCTAAGAACTTTTCCTTAACCCCTTAACGTCCAGTGACGGACATAGGCCCTTCATGGCTGGGTGTCAGTTCTGACTGACCGATCACAGCATGAAATATGAGCACCTCCTGCCCGATCAGTGCAGCAGCTCAGCGCTGCCAATGGCCGCCCCTGGCTGGTAACCCCCTAAATGCTGCGATCGAGTGCGATTGCAACATTCAGGAGTGAAGCAGAGAGACGGGAGCTCCCTCTACCTTCAGATTGGTGCCACCGCGACATCATTGCGGGGCCTCGATCGATGCCATGATGACCAGGGGTGATAATGACGACTCCCGGGTCACCAAGCTACAGAATGCTTCTAAGACCATGCTCCCAGCTTGGTGTCAGAAGCTTTCAGTATAGGTGTAATGCACTACAATGCTGGTGTACTGCCATGTAATATCCCTGCAATCAAAATAAAATGTGAAAGTCCCATAAAGGGAGTAAGTAAAAAAGTAAGAAAACAGTTTAAAAAAGTAAAACTAAGTACAAAAACATACAAAATAATAATAATAATATTACACTAACAAATACCCATTTTTATGTAAAAAAAAAATAAAATAAACAAAAAAAGATTACATTTGGTATTGCCGTGTCCAGAAGAACCCGATCTATAAAAGTGTCGCAGTAGTTAACCCATTCAGTGAATGACATAAAAACCCACAAAAAAATTAGAAAGCTATGCTTTATCATCATACCGCTTAGAAAAAGTGGAATAAAAATCAATGAAAAAAAATAAGCAAATATACGTAAAAATGGTACAGATGAAAATGTGATCTTGTCCTGCAAAAAAACAAGCTGTCATACAGCTACATCAGCAGAAAAATAAAAAAGTTATAGCTCTCAGAATAATTTTTTTATAAATGGGATATCACTGTGATCATACTGACCCAAAGAATGAAGCTGTCTTATCAATTTTACCACATTTAGAACGGGTTGGGGGGGAACAATTCCCGAATTGATGGTTTTTGTTTATTCTGCCTCTACCAAAATCGGAATAGAAAGCGACCAAAATAGTTATGTGACCAAAAATGGTACAAATAAAACTGCCAACTAGTCCGTGAAAAATCAAGCTGTCACATGACTCTGTGGGCCGAAATATGGAAAAATTATAGCTCTCAAAATATGGGGATTATTATTATTTAAACTGTTGCACTAAACCCTTCTCTGTCCTCATCACTTTTTGCACTTCTGGTAACTATAATAATTTGAAGACGGCCATTGTATGAACGCTACCAAAGTGAAGCCTTATAATGTCACGAGATTCCAGCCTGGAATAATTGTCGTTCTAACAAGTGGCCTATAGAATAGGATTTTATGTTGCAATTGTACCTAAGTGAATAAGGCCAGATCTACTGTCATCCATTTTAAAGGCGGCTTACAGGTAAGAAGCCTCCTGAAAAAAGGCCAAGAAAGCAACAATTCTGCCGGGGTATGAAAACTTTTGAGCACAACTGTAGTATAATAAGCAAACAATAATAAGTTAAAGTCCCCTAGGGGTGCTACAAAATAAGGTCAAAATTATCCCCCCAAAAAAATGTAATAGAAAAAGAAAGGAAATTATAAATATTTCAATCATTTCCTGTTCCTAATTAAAAAATAAATTGATAAATATACATACAGTGCAGACCAAAAGTTTGGACACACCTTTTCATTTAAAGATTTTCCTGTTTTTTCATGACTATGAAAATTGTACATTCACACTGAAGGCATCAAAACTATGAATTAACACATGGGGAATTATATACTTAACAAAAAAGTGTGAAACAACTGAAATTATGTCTTATATTCTAGGTTCTTCAAAGTAGCTACCTTTTGCTTTGATGACTGCTTTGCACACTCTTGGCATTCTCTTGATGAGCTTCAAGAGGTAATCACCGGGAATGGTCTTCCAACAATCTTGAAGGAGTTCCCAGAGATGCTTAGCACTTGTTGGCCCTTTTGCCTTCACTCTGCGGTCCAGCTCACCCCAGCCATCTCGATTGGTGACTGTGGAGGCCAGGTCATCTGGCGTAGCACCCCATCACTCTCCTTCTTGGTCAAATAGCCATTACACAGCCCTTACAATAGCCCTTAAAAAAAAGGACAAGTTGTGCAACGTCTCTATAGCACAATCCCTATATGAGGGACGGATGTGCCATGTGACGCGGGCACACTACAGCAGGTCCCTGCCCGGCAAGGTTGGAGCCGCCATGTGTGCAGAAAAACCCATCCTTTTCCAGAGGATATAAAGAGGCAGGATGCCACACTACACGTGGACAGTTTTAGCAGGTATAACGGGTTTTATAATACCTGAATAAAACAATATAAAATCTCATTCTTTATAGACCAGGAAAAGCTCGTGTACTAGGAATCCTCCATGAAAAGCCACCATGTCTATAACAGCAAACAGTAGAAAGCTTCAGAATGGCTGCTTTACACGGCGCGGCATAGTCAAATTTGCAGGGGAAACATGAATGCTATTTCAGCAAATTCCCCTCACGGTATTCTAGGGGTAGAGTGAGCATTAACTTCTTCATTTTTTTTTATTACAATTTATTAATGGGCGATGAAGAAATAAAAAGTGAACTGAGAGAAAATGGCAGAAGGTGGCAAAGGTAACAACAAAAAATATATCCATATATTCTAGGGATGTATGGCAGCGACAGAAACATTCCCTAGTGCAGAGGCCGGGTTTATCAGGACATGTGTCACATCGGTAACTGGTTTCCCTCCTAACTCCATCTTTGTAACACACCCTGCATCTCTTTTGGGATTGGCCTTTTTGGGTTGTCGGTGGAACTTGTGAGGAAAAATGCTGACCGGGGGTTATTCTGCCGGCCTCGCTAGATAATTCTCCCCCCACCCTCCCTTGGTCTCCAAATATCAAATGTTTTATTACATTTTCCTGGAACTAAAGGTAAGATCCTTGGTTCCTAGTTTATCGGTACAGCACAAATTAATTGTATAAGGCCACTTGGAAGAGGAGTACCCCAAGAATTTTACACCATACACGAGATTTGCGAACAGATTGACTGACCGCTCATAGTGATCTGGGTGCGGGGACCAACAGCATGGGTCCGTGCACCTCTTCTCGTGTCTATCTGCTGTCTGTGCTGTCGGCACAGAACTGTCACTGCGCATTTACACACAGTGACAGTATAAGTGCATGATGGACATAGCCAGTCCTGGTGCAGGAACTGAAACCCGGCCATGAAGGGCTATGTCCGTCATTGGACGTTAAGGGGTTAATGGGTTTCGGGTATGTTTGTCGAACTGAACCTAACCGAACTTTGGAAGGTTCTCTCATCTCTAGTCACTATTTTGTATGAGCCATAACTTGTTTTTGTCAATGGAGCGATGTGACCCTTTTTTTCTAGGATGAACTGTAGTTTTTCTTGGCATAATTTTTGCATTCATGCGTCTATTTGATCACTTCTTATTCAATTGTTTTGAGGCAAGGTGAGAAAAACAGCTATTCTAGGAGTCTATTTTTACAAAATTAATCGAGCAGGATAAACAAGCACAGTGATTTTATATATCAGGTCGCTATGGACGTGGTGATACCGTGTTTTATATTTTGTTATTTTTCCATTTTTACATATCAGAAATGTTTATTCCTATATTTTGTGCAATTATATTGGTTTACCTGGTGAAAACAAACAAGTGAGATGGGAATATATTTGGTTTTTATTAAGTTGCCTAATAATTCTGCACAGTAATAGTTACCTGCACAAACAGATATCCTCCTAAGATAGCCAAATCTAAAAAAAAAACACTCCAACTTCCAAAAATATTAAGCTTTGATATTTATGAGTCTTTTGGGTTGATTGAGAACACAGTTGTTGATCAATAATAAAAATAATCCTCTAAAATACAACTTGCCTAATAATTCTGCACACAGTTTATTATATATCCTTAAGATTGACAGCTAGGACTCTATTAAAAGAGTAGATACAATGCCATAAACCCTTTTGCATACTCATTACATTGTTCTATGTAAGGCACTGAACCACTAGCGCCTTATATTGATATATACTATCTGCTGCTGCTCTTTCCGCCCCTTTACCACATGTGACATTCACTCTTTCCTACCCGACCCTTGCTTCAATAATGACTTTGCATTACTACATGTTCTTGTATCTCTATATATACCTTTGTATGTTTAATAAAGATGTTCTTTTGAATTATACTAGGGACTTTATACTCCATGTTAATTGTGTACATGATAGCAGGGTCTAATAGACTTCCATTATTGGTAGAGCCAGAGGCTGTTGTTAGGTCTCAGCTTGTCATGATAGCCATCAGCACACCGTGATTGCAAGAGGGTACTAATGAAGGTACAGAGGGAACACCTTCCCTCTCCCTCTGTCCACCATCTAGATGTGGCGGTCTCTATTGATCGCTGCATCTAAAACAGTCGGGATCGCTGCCAGCACTGAGCTCGGCAGTGACGGGCTGATACTCCTTGAAGTACGGGCTCAGCTGCTCTGCCTGCACAGCCCTATTGCCATAATAACAGCAGAGTTCATGTTAAATCCCACGTGCCCATGAAGTAATAGTATATATGTCATAGGGCATTAAGATGTTAGACCTTTCATTGTTTTTTTCTGTATGTATTTTCCATTTACCATAATGAAGGACTGACCACATATGTGGGCTCAGGACATGGAATGTAATGTGTGGACCTGGGGTGGAATCATGGACCATATATGAGGCTCCAATGATTTGTTGGGTTGACCACCACTTGAATCTATTGAGCACTGTGAAGATCCACACAGAGGCTCATGTAGACGGCTGTGTCATCATACTGACTATTAACTTCATTCAAGGTGTCAAAGATAAGAATTCTCAATAATAGTTGGAATAATATTCAATTGTTTATTTATCAATTTCCTATCAGTATGTATTCTGAGTGTGGGAGGAAACCGGAGAACCCGGAGGAAACCCACGCGAACACAGGGAGAACATACAAACTCCTTGCAGTTGTTTTCTCTGGTTGGGTTTGGACCCTAGCGCTGCAAAGCAAGAGTGCTAACCACTGAGCCACGGTGTTGCCCAATAGTCTTCAGTGTGGCCCTAATTATGATAGGCCTTATGACGAAGACATAACTTGATACAGAAGTCACTTCTCAGCATGAAATTTATGGTAAATATCGAGAACAGAGACCGAGCCCGGAATTTGCCTCTTCATGCATCAGGAAACTCACATTATTCCGTGAGTATGTCTGACATGTCGATTAGTGAGAACAGAGACCGAGCCCGGAATCTGTCTCTTTTTTGGCAGCAGGAAACTCACATTATTCCGTGAGCATGTCTGACTGCGGAAAGTCCAGTAAGTGAAATGTCCATAAGTGAGAACAGAGACCGAGCCCGGAATCTGCCTCTTTTTTTGCAGCAGGAAACTCACATTATTCCGTGAGTATGTCTGACTGCGGAAAGTCCAGTAAGTGAAATGTCCATAAGTGAGAACAGAGACCGAGCCCGGAATCTGTCTCTTTTTTTGCAGTAGGAAACTCACATTATTCCGTGAGTACGTCTGACTGCGGAAAGTCTAGTAAGTGAAATGTCCTTAAGTGAGAACAGAGACCGAGCCCGGAATCTGCCTCTTTTTTTGCAGTAGGAAACTCACATTATTCCGTGAGTACGTCTGACTGCGGAAAGTCCAGTAAGTGAAATGTCCATAAGTGAGAACAGAGACTGAGCCCGGAATCTGTCTCTTTTTTTGCAGTAGAAAACTCACATTATTCCGTGAGTGCGTCTGACTGCGGAAAGTCCAGTAAGTGAAATGTCCATAAGTGAGAACAGAGACCGAGCCTGGAATCTGCCTCTTTTTTTGCAGTAGGAAACTCACATTATTCCGTGAGTACGTCTGACTGCGGAAAGTCCAGTAAGTGAAATGTCTATAAGTGAGAACAGAGACCGAGCCCGGAATCTGTCTCTTTTTTTGCAGTAGGAAACTCATATCATTCCGTGAGTACGTCTGACTGCGGAAAGTCCAGTAAGTGAAATGTCTATAAGTGAGAACAGAGACCGAGCCCGGAATCTGTCTCTTTTTTTGCAGTAGGAAACTCACATCATTCCGTGAGTACGTCTGACTGCGGAAAGTCCAGTAAGTGAAATGTCCATAAGTGAGAGCAGAGACCGAGCCCGGAATCTGTCTCTTTTTTTCTGACATGTTTTTCTGACATTCTTGTAGAATAGTCATCACATCCGGCTGTATTCCATATTCATTGACGGTCACACTCAGGCCTTTCTCTGGGAATAGTGATCTGCAGAAATAATAAATATGACTGATTATGACTGAAGATGGAACAACTGGATATCATATATAAGTGGAACATAATGTGTTCCTGGTTACTGAATTATCGCCTTGTGAGAAAATATTTAAGATAATTGATATTTGCTTATTCTTGGGTTTGGACTATACCCCCATTCATATAGAGATGGCTGTCAACAAACTCCAGAAGGGAGACTTGTTACTTTTTGTTTTTTTTTAACATTGATCCAAATGGTTACTTAGACTCGACTGCTCAGACAGGATAACTATCCCAAATATTAGACTATTGGCTAAATAAATAGGAACTATATGATGTATTTTGGTGTCTCTTCAAGGCAGTTCACACACTTCTCCGACAGACATAAAACTCTGTCTAGAATCGATTTGGTTCTCACAAATATATTCTCCTTATCAAAAATGTAAAAAATGACTATTGGTCAAAAGACATAGTCTGACCATTCCTATCTTATCTTACCTTTAAGTATTCCTCAGGTCCAGCCTTAAACAATTCTAATTTATGGAGGTGTAACTATTACCTCCTGCAAGACACAATCTATAAAGAAACAATAGAAATAGGATTAAAAAATGATTTTATAGAAAATAATGCAGAAGGATTATCTCTATATACAGTAAAGCATTAAACCCAATGTATTCTACCGCTACGTTCGCTTCTCTCCATGAGACACACTGTGACATTATGTTACGGTCGTACTTTACTCCAATGCAACTCCACAGAGTATTTCCTTCCCAATCTCCTCTGTGCTGGAGAGGCTGTGGGAAACGGGGACATTTTACACATATTTTGGAATTGTCCCTCATTAAAGGAATTGTGGAAAGAAACTTCGAACTTACTCCTATGAATTTCTAAACCCAATATTACTCAATAAATAGCAGTATTATGACAAGATGGAGAAAAAATCCCACCCAAATTTCAACATATCTCTTGTTACATCTTTTCGGTGATTAAACATTTCATTGCAGCAAAATGGATGCAAATAATTCCACTATCAATATCAGAAGTAATGGAAGGGGCATCAACGCACAATATATGAGTTCAACTTTGTGTTTAGGTAAAAATGTTTTTTTTTTTAAACATATTTAGTTGGATGAATGTCATCATGTAAGTGTTTTTGTTTTAGCGCAAGCTAAACCCACAACTGAAAAACTAAAGGATGTGTATAACCAAAATGTACCAGATATGTACCAAATTAAATGTTTAGAAATATTATGTACAAAATGCAACATTATAATAGTCGGTTTATTCCTAATAATAATGAGCAACATTGACTTTACTTTCTTTCCTGTAACTTCGCATTGTTATCCCATTCTTCCCTTTTAATCCCTCCCCAATTTATACTCCTTGCTAACATTATTGTTGTTGGAAAATTTGGAAAAGTTAAATAAACACAATTGAACAAGATGACCGGACATTTAATTCTCTTTTCCAACTGTTCTAAATGCCATCATTGTCCTGAAACTATCGTTGCTCGTCCTTTATTCCTGGGGTTTTCAATTCTCCCTTTATATAAATCTATTTTTTTTTCAAGTGGACGTGACCCTCTAAACTTTTCTCTTTTTGAGAAATATCTTGATGATCAAATCTAGTTGGCTAAAATGCTTGATAAATATACAGGGAGACATATATCAGGAATGGGGAGATACGAGAACAAAAGACAGACAACGCCGGATTCAGAAGAAGAGCAGAATTTATATCAGGTTAAAACATATGCATATTTAGTTATGGAGCTTTGTTAATCTTATGTTATGGTGCTTTGTTACGGAGATAGATGTATTATACAGATGCTGGGTATTACAGTTACTCATTATGGAGCTAATGCTAATCCAAATTCTGCAGGAGATATGAGTGGATAATGAACATATTTGTGCACGTACCTTCGGACTCTGTCTCTGCTTTCTTACGATCTTCTTCAATAAAGTGGGCACATGCAAAAAAGAATCCTCCTCCGATAGCCACGACAAAGGGACAAACCATGAGGGCGTACTGCAAACTGCAGAACTTCCATAGATCCGAGTCTGGATTTTGAAGTTTGATGTGGTCGGATATCTGAAGATATGATGAAATAAATAGTTATGTGTGGTTAATGAAAGTAGAAAAAAACATAATTGACTGGACACGTTTACACTGACAGCAGTCAATGGATAACAATGGAATCGGGTGATCATAGAATGAGAAGGTGCCTCACTGCAGATAGTGGAGGAGCTCCATCCACCAAACCATGATCAGCACTGGTTCCAGTTTCCGCAGCCCCAGCACTACACATTGTCTAGAGACAGGACTGATGTGACATCCTCCTTCAGCAGATGATCTATGACATCACTCCAGGCCATCTTGTCTTTGGAGTTCTTCTGCCGTGCACACAAGATAAGAATAGTTTCCTGGTGCATAGCTTCCATGTATAGTCCTGCTGGGTAATGTATGTGTATGGATACTGCTTGTATGTCCTGAATGTCCGCTGTCTGCAGAGGCAGAATTCGCAGAATAAGTGATCATTAAGCCATGAACATTCATTCGCAGGACACAACGTTCCAAAGAGCAATTGTTAATTTTCCTAAATATGACCACCTAATAAATTATCTAATTGCTTAAAGTGGTTATTTAGGAATTGTTTTTTTTTAATATGAGCCTAAAAACTAACAGGCACTTTGAGGTAGTTGCTACGACAGGCAGTTACCTGCTTGTTCTACCCGGCGCAGGCACAGAGACATCACAAACCGCTCCTGCCACTGATTCAGCTGCTCATCAACAGAGCAGCTCATCTTCTTCCGGACTGCTCTGTTAACAGGGCGTGAGTGCTGAGGCCATGCTGATGGACAGCGTGGAGCCGGCTGTTAATCACCATGACGTTAGCAACCACTCTGCATCAACAGAGCAGAGTGGAAGAGAAGATGCTGCTCTGTCAACGTGACATCAGCAGAAGCCACTGAATCGGAGGTAAGAGCACTCTGCGTCGGCAGAGATCAGTGCATGCCGGGCACTACAGGCAGGTATTTAGTAACTACCTGCCAGCTTGTTCTTAGGCCCATAGTAAATAAAAAAAATAGTCCTGGTGAACCCTTTTAAGGCTAGTTCTTTTAACGCTGCTACATCTGTATATATCTGTTAGAATACTTTGTGTAGACATGGGGACCACCACAAAAACACAGCATTACATAAGGTACTGTACCAGTCAGACCTCAGGATACGGCTATAGCCACATCCCCTGTACATGTCTGTGTGTTGTCCGTCTTTTTCTTCATCCGTACAAACATGTGTTTTAAAAACTCCCTGTGTCTCTGGTCAGTGAGACTCAGAGCATGCCCTATTCTCATCTGTTTTGCGGATCAGATTTGGCCATGAAAGAGTTACTGTCATTTTAATTTTTATGGAAAAAAAAAATCAAATAGTACAAGTGAAAATTAGCAACTTTGCAACAAATCTTATCTTGGACTTCAGAAAGGCAGATAATAAAAGACTCAGATATAGGGTAGGAAACGTTTAATGACTCGATGTGCTAAAGGATAGAAATGTCCAAGAAGGATTGGAGATTTTGCTAAATTAAATTCTCACTGCACAATCAGTATCAATTCCCAAAAGAAGGAAGAATTGGAAGTTTTTAAAGAGACCAGGATGGATGAACACAGAACTTAAACACTTGCCAAAAAGGAAAAAATAAATATATATCAAATGGAAAGAGGGAATGCAGGGCAATCGTTAGAACAACTAAAGCCAGTAATAAATAGAAGCTTGCAAGGGAGAACAAAAGCAGTAAAAAAGGATTTGGGGGGTATGTCAAAAGCAAAAGAAAAGTCAAAGATGCTATAGGATTTTTACAGGATGAAAAGAGTCAAGTGGTCAAAATTGATGTAGAGAAGGCCGAACTTTTAAATTTATATTTTACACCTGTGTTCTCTAAGAGAGCAAATGTAACATCAAGTGATCATTGGTGTTCTATCAAAGGAATAAATAAATTCACACTATCCATAAACAGAGATATGGTGAGGGAACACTTAGCCAATTTACATGAATTTAAACTTTCTGGTCCAGATGAATTACATCCTAGGATACTGAAAGTTATAGCAGAAAAAATTGCAGAGCCACTAGCCAAAATCCTGAAAGAACAGGAGATGTCCCATAAGATTAGAGAAGGGCAAATGTCCCTATCTTCAAAAAAGGAAAGACGATTGAACAAGGAAATTACAGGCCAGTGAGCCTTACTTCTATACCAGGAAAGATCTTTGAACAAATTATTAATCAGCATGTATTTAAGTACTTTGATAAGAATACAGTAACTAACAAGAGCCAGCATGGATTTGTAGCAAACATGTCATGTCACACTAATCTAATTTCCTTCTATGATGGAATCACTGGGTGGATCAGGGAAATGTGGTAGATATAGTATATCTTGACTTCAACAAAGCATTTGATAAAGTATCTCATACAATCATTATTGAAAAAATGACCGAGTATGGGATTGACAAGGCTACGGTTAGGTGGATTTATAACTGGCTCAGTGATCGTACTCAAAGAGTGGTAATAAATGGCTGCACATCCAATTGGAAGAGTGTTTCAAATGGGGTACCAAAAGGCTCTTTCCTCACCCCAGTGCTGTGCAACATTTTTATAAATGATCTAGATAAGAAAACTGAAGGTAAACTGATCAAATTTGTAGACAAATAAAACCTCTGAGGAATAGCTAACACTAGCTAACTCTAGAAAAGACAGAGAAAGGATTCAGAAGGATCTAGATAAACTTGAATAATGGGCAGCGACTAATAGAATTATTTTTAATATGAAGAAATGCAAGATTCTACATGTAGGCAAGAAAAACTAAAATTCCATTTACAGAATGGGAGGAATAGAACAAGCAACAGCATGTTTGAAAAAGACCGGTATGCTAATAGTGTGTCAAACAGAAATCAGTCCCAGGAGCGCTGAAGGAAACTCAGACAACATATGTCGACGGTGTTTACTGTTGAAACGCGTTGTGGCAAACGACATATGTTGTCTGAGTTTCCTTCAGCGCTCCTGGGACTGATTTCTGTTTGACACACATTCTTATCCTCCTTTGGAGGTATTCAGCTGGAGCTGCAGTGGTGCTCGACAACTCCCTTTCATCTCCCCTTCCCTGGGTCAATTCCTCTGCGCTCCCCTCTGACTGCTTTCACTTATCTTGAGGTATGCTAATAGATCACAGACTACACATGAGTCAACAGTGTGATGCAGCAGCAAAAAAGGCAAACCCATTTCTAGGATGTATTAAGAAAAGCAGAAAAGAGTCTAGATCACGTGACAAAATTATTCCTCTCTACTCCTCTTTGGTCATACTTCATATGGAATACTGTATCCAGTTCTGGGCAACACATTTTACAAAAGACATTGAAAAACTGGAGCAAGGTCAGAGAAGAGCTACCAGGATGGTGAGTGGACTGCAAAGTATGTCCTACGAGGAACGATTAAAGGATCTGGGAATGTTTATCTTGCAAAAAAAAAAAGGCTAAGAGGAGACTTAATAGCTGTCTACAAATATCTGAAGGGCTGTCATAGTGTAGAGGGATCATCCTTATTCTCATTTGCACATGGAAACACGAGAAACAATGGAGTGAAACTGAAAGGGAGAAGATACAGATTAGATATTAGAAAAAAGAAAAGATAAAAGTTTTTGACAATGAGGGTAATCAATGAGTGGAACAGGCAGCCAAGAGAGGTGGTGAGTTCTCCTTCATTGAAGTCTTCAGAGACTTGACAGACATCTGTCTGGGATGGTTTAGTGAATCCTGCATTGAGCAGGATGTTGGACACGATGACCCTGGAGGTCCCTTCCAACTTTGACATTCTATTTTTCTAGGATGTACAAATGGAAAAAGATGTGTGAATGCAGCCTTAAAGTGATGTGAAAATATGTAACACTTACCAGCCCGATGATATAGGCGCTTCCGGCTTTCCCCAGCAGGTCGGACACTATCATAAATATGGCCTGTGCTGTTGATCGGCTTGCAGGAGACACCACATACTGAAACAAGAGAATATTCTGAGTGAGCAGAATGAAGTCACTGGACGCGGCAAGTTAAGAGAACATTGGCAAAGTGAACATATACGTGAAACAGAAGGAAAGAGCACAGTCAGCCAGGATTGGAAAAGAAGCCCAGAAACGGGTTGTGGATGGAGATTTTATTAAAGAAGTTTTTAATCTTCTTGCGCTAAGTCTATTTTGGAGTTTAGTTGGGAATTATCCAACAAACGCTTGGATACAGCCAGGATTAACCCCTTAATGACCACCAATGCATCTTTTTACTGACCAGAGATAGCATCCCCATACAGGTGACAATCCAGTAGCTGTCGGCTGTACACTATAGCTGACAACTTGCTGCATCAGCCACAATCCGTGTTGGCACCATCCATATCTGTTTAACCCCTTAGATGCTGCTGTCAAAATGGACTACGTCATATAAATGGTTAACAGACTATGGGGTCTTCCTATTTAACCTCATCGGCACCCAGATCATGATTGTGTGGTCCTGATGTTTGCCATGGCAATTCACGGCCAAATAGCGGCCTTAGAGTCTGCCGGCTACAGTGGCCACATTTATGGGTAAAAATACACTTTTCTGTTCTGTTATGCCTCTTTGCATTAATTCCTGAAAATTACCTGAAGGGTTAATAAACTACCTGTCAGCAATTTTCAATATGTCAGGTGGTACTGTTTTTTAAATGGCATCACTTTTGACGGTTTTCCAATATATAGGACCCCCCAAAGTCACTTCAAACCTGGATAGGTCCTTAAAAAATACATTTTGTAAATTTCCTTGAAAAAAATGAAAAATTACTGCTACACTTTTAAACCTCCTGAAATGCTAACAAAATAAAAGAACATTTTGCAAATGATGCTGATGTGAAGCAGACATGTGGGAAATGTTATTTATTAATGTTTTTCTGTGATATCACTATCTGGATTAACCCTTTACCGGCATCGGACGTACTATACCGTCCGATGCCGGCTCCCCTGCTTTGATGCAGGGCTCCGCGGTGAGCCCGCACCAAAGCCGGGACATGTCAGCTGTTTTGAACAGCTGGCATGTGCCCGTAATAGGCGCGGGCAGAATCGCGATCTGCCCGCACCTATTAACTAGTTAAATGCCGCTGTCAAACGCAGACAGCGGCATTTAACTACCGCTTCCGGCCGGGCGGCCGGAAATGACGTCATCGCCGACCCCCGTCACATGTCCGGGGGTCGGCGATGCGTCTCCATTGTAGCCATAGAGGTCCTTGAGACCTCTATGGTTACTGATTGCCCGTCGCTGTGAGCGCCACCCTGTGGTCGGCGCTCACAGCACACGTGCAATTCTGCTACATAGCAGCGATCAGCAGATCGCTGCTATGTAGCAGAGCCGATCGGCTTGTGCCTGCTTCTAGCCTCTCATGGAGGCTATTGAAGCATGGCAAAAGTTAAAAAAAAAAGTTTAAAAAAATGTGAAAAAAATAAAAAAAACATAAAAGTTTAAATCACCCCCCTTTCGCCCCAATCAAAATAAATCAATAAAAAAAATATCAAATCTACGCATATTTGGTATCGCCGCGCTCAGAATTGCCCGATCTATCAAATAAAAAAAAGTATTAACCTGATCGCTAAACAGCGTAGCGGGAAAAAAACTCGAAACACCAGAATTACGTTTTTTTGGTCGCCGCGACATTGCATTAAAATGCAATAACGGGCGATCAAAAGAACGTATCTGCACCGAAATGCTATCATTAAAAACGTCATCTCGGCACGCAAAAAATAAGCCCTCAACCGACCCCAGATCACGAAAAATGGAGACGCTACGAGTATCGGAAAATGGCGCAATTTTTTTTTTTTTTTTTTTTAGCAAAGTTTGGAATTTTTTTTCACCACTTAGATAAAAAATAACCTAGTCATGTTTGGTGTCTATGAACTCGTAATGACCTGGAGAATCATAATGGCAGGTCATTTTTAGCATTTAGTGAACCTAGCAAAAAAGCCAAACAAAAAACCAATGTGGGATTGCACTTTTTTTGCAATTTCACCGCACTTGGAATTTTTTTCCCGTTTTCTAGTACACGACATGCTAAAACCAATGATGTCGTTCAAAAATACAACTCGTCCCGCAAAAAATAAGCCCTCACATGGCCAAATTGACGGAAAAATAAAAAAGTTATGGCTCTGGGAAGGAGGGGAGCGAAAAACGAACACGGAAAAACGAAAAATCCCCTGGTCATGAAGGGGTTAAAGGGATAATCATTCAAAGTTTGAAAATTGCAATCAATTTTTTTTTACGTTTTTGTCAATTTTCTGATATTTTTTTTTAAATAAACACAAAACATATCAACCTAAATTTACCAATGTCATAAATAATAATGTGCCAATATACCGCCAACTCCACAGAACCCTGATAGGCAGATGAGTTGCCCCAAATGTGGCCCATCAAGAACAGATATGGAGCATGGCATGTGGTCGTGTCCTAAGACACAAGAGTTATGGACAATGGTTCAAGATATGTATCTACAGATGTGTGGGATCTGGGTGGATTCTAGCCCGATGTGCTGGCTGTTTCATTATACGACAGGCAAAACAAAAGGGGGTCAGTTACATGATCTGTTCCATACTATTGCTTTGGTGACAAAACGTTTAATTTTGCAATATTGGTTGGCTAGTACACTCCCAGGGATAAAAGAGATTAAAGCAGGACTAATGGCTGTCCTATATTTAGAAAAAAGAGAAGCAGAAAGGGATAAAGATAAGATGACGAAAAGATTTTTTTAAAAATGGAGAGTGTTCATAGAATCCTTATTGTCGACAGGGGAAATTCAAGAGATAATGAGGTCCTTTGTTAATTCAGATTGGTATTTGTTAGAAGATTTAAGTGGTAGTTTGGATAAATTAAAATTTGTCACATGATAAATGCATCAGTTGGTGTATGTTCTGGATTTGATTGTCGGATTCCAATCATTGAAGCTGGTTAGATGTGGACATTAGGGGATATGTTAATACTATTTGTGTTACAAAGATTAATGTTTGTTTTATTTCTATGTAATAATTTAAAGCAACATTTGCAATATGTATTGTACTTATTTGTTTAAAAAAAAAAAAAAACAACCAATAAAAATGATGTTTTAAAAAAAAAATAATAATGTGCCATGAAAAAACAATCTCAAAATCGCTGGGATATGTTGAAGCGTTCCAGAGTTATTACCACATAAAGTGACACTGGTCAGATTTCAAAATTTGGCCCTGTCACTAAGGGGTTAAGGAGCATCGGTGGGTGAAACAGAACATACAGGCTGACTGCATAATATAATTTTAGTTGTGCTAAGTTTAGCGCTTTTCTCCACTCACCAGGCGAATATCAGCCGAAACGGAGCAGTTCAGATTCAGACATAAGATTCCGATGAATAAACACACCTGCAGAGATAAAGAACAATACACATGTAGACTTAATTCTTAAGGTACCGTCACATTTAGCGACGCTGCAGCGATCTAGACAACGATGCCGATCACTGCAGCGTCGCTGTGTGGTCGCTGGAGAGCTGTCACACAGACAGCTCTCCAGCGACCAACGATGCCGAAGTCCCCGGGTAACCAGGGTAAACATCGGGTTACTAAGCGCAGGGCCGCGCTTAGTAACCCGATGTTTACCCTGGTTACCAGTGTAAAAAAAAACAAACACTACATACTTACATTCCGGTGTCTGTCGCGTCCCCCGGCATTCTGCTTCCCTGCACTGTGTAAGCGCCAGCCGTAAAGCAGAGCGGTGACGTCACCGCTGTGCTCTGCTTTACGGCCAGCCGGCGCTGACACAGTGCAGGGAAGCTGACGCCGGGGGACGCGACAGCCACTGGAATGTAAGTATGTAGTGTTTTTTTTTTTTTTTTACATTTACACTGGTAACCAGGGTAAACATCGGGTTACTAAGCGCGGCCCTGCGCTTAGTAACCCGATGTTTACCCTGGTTACCAGTGAAGACATCGCTGAATCGGTGTCACACACGCCGATTCAGCGATTTCTGCGGGAGATCCAGCGACGAAATAAAGTTCTGGACTTTCTGATCCGACCAACGATGTCACAGCAGGATCCAGATCGCTGCTGCGTGTCAAACACAACGATATCGCAGGACGCTGCAACGTCACGGATCGCTAGCAATATCGTTGTTAAGTTGTTCAGTGTGACGGTACCTTTACACACTTTCCTATCCACTATAGGTTTTGTCTTTTTAATCCATTCATGCACCCCAGCTTCCATACATTCATACAGTGCACCCGCCATAGTCTATGATTTCTACTGCTCATTACATCCGTCCTATTTCCGAGACCCAGTAAGGGAATGAACACAATCTACACATCAGGTACTTACATAAGTGGCCACCAGACTGATGTTTCCCAGAAATATAGCCAAGAATAGGAAAATGGCGGAGATGAGCATGCCAGACGCACACACTAACGGGTCGGCACGAGGGTTGCACTTCTTGTATATTTTGGCTATCTCCACTCCTGAGACAACTCCACAGATGCCAGCGATGAATGTAATTCCACCAAAAATCAGACTGCAAAGAAAAGTGGTAACAAGATTAGTCAAGGAGCTTGAATGAATGATATATAAATAATTTGATATACTAATCATTTGAAATAAAAATATTTTTGAAATAGAAAACTGGGGCAAAGGGAATATTAAATTCCCACCAGTGATTGTCAAATCAAAGTTTGATGAACTTGTACCTGTCCTGAGAGTCGCAGTCTTCAGTCTGACATGGTGTGATGTCCCAGGCGCGCTTCAGGAAAGTGAGAGCGTGGAAGCCGATGGCACCGGATGCAAACTTTACAGCCATCATCCCAAGTGTGCAAAACAGAAAACTCCAGCTGCAGAAAGTGAAAAGGGAAAAGCATGTAAATAACGCAGAAGTCACGGGGTGGATCAGTGACATCAATCAGTGCACAGAAAACACCTACTTTTTACGGAGTTGTTTCACATCTGAAGTCCATGCTTTGGAGCTCGACGGTTTGCTGTTATTTCCTCCTGTTGCTCCTCTGGTCGGTTCTTTTACAAACACAAACATGAGCAGGACTCCTATCATGCCCAGAGCAGGGGAGATCTGTGTAGATGAAGAAGGAGACCACATATTACATATACCGAGGTGTCATCAGAAAAAAGATGTGACCACAGACTGTTGTGGCACTGGTTCTATTAAAGGGATTCTATCACCAGGTGTTTGCTGCAGGTATGGGCGCAGCATGATGTAGGGACAGAGACCTCTAATCCAGCAATGTGTCACTTGCTGGTCTGCTTGGTGCAATTTTGATAAAATCCCTGTTTTTTCTGCTGCAGATCTTGCAGAGCACTGAATGCTGAGCCCTGTGTAACCCCGCCCACATCACTGATTGGCAGCTTTTTCTCTGTATACTGTACGTAGGCAGAAAGCTACCAATCAGTGGTGTGAAAGGGGTTACACAGAGCAGGAGGGCTACATGGCATGAGACAACTAGTAACCTCATAATTTCCTGCTGATAAAACAGTGATATTTTTTCTAAACTACAAGGAGCAGTAAGTGACACATCACAGGAATCAGGTTCTCTGCCCCTACAGGATCCCTGCTCTCAGATTAAATTATAAAAACCTACTGGCAGAATCCCTTTAAAACTATATAGAAATTATATTTAAGATTCACAGTTTGTGTCCACAAGATCCCTCAGACCTATTACTTACCCGAAAGGCCCAACGCCAGTCTCCAGAGGCCGCACTTGTCACTTTACAGCCAATGATGTAACCAAGGCCACTGTAATAAACAAAAACAAAGTTGTCATCATTTCTGCACACATATAAACATATACATGTGTGAGTGTCTTTCTCCGGCTCCTCCTTCCTGATTAATGATTCCTCATTACTTGCGGAGGGTTTTGTAAGATGCCATCCATATGTCTTGTACATGATGCATCTGCGGAGCGCAATCTGGGCCGAAAATAGTCCACAACAAATCCGCCTTGTCGGAATGACTTTAACCAATAAATAGGTCCATACTCACCTGCCAATAAATAATGCTACGTGATAACAGGAGAGCGCGCGGCTGCGCCGGTCCCCCACACACAGGTCAGCAATGATTGTGGGGGCAGTTATTTTAAAGCTCGCCTGTGCTGCTCCCACCAGTCCATTAATCAACAGAAAAACTGTAAAATACTGTGAAAACACAAAAAAAATTCAGTGACTATTAAATAAATGTTTTCTTAGACACCTAAAGAAATACTGTAATTTTGGAGCCGCTCCTGCTTGTGCCCCGCAAATACTAATGCGAAATACTGATCCAGATGCAAACAAGTGAGAGGCTTTACGGCTCCTGCAGACGTCTGTGGATCATGGTCCGATCACAGGCTACAATGCACAGACAGCGTGATAGTGATGATTGGAAACCCGCGGCCTGTCCGGGCATTGCGCTCTATGATGGCATCGAGATCCACAGATGCTTCCTGGCATCAGAGGCGCAGGACCGGGAGCCGTCCTCTGAGCTTCCGGCCATGACCTGGGTGCACAGTTCTCCACCTTCAAAGGTGCTGTGCACATGCTGGTCACTTCAGAAGATGGCTTCCAGTCATGCGCAGTGCATGTCTGAGGCCAGGAAGCGTACACCCAGCTGCTGAGGGGCAGTGACGCTGCCGAAATGTGTGGAGCACGTGCGCGGGATGTGCAGGAGCTGGCGATGATGACGAAAGCCCCTGCAAATTATGTTATCACTCCCACAGGGCCGTGATAACATGGAAGGAGGGCTGACTTTTAACCTCATTTTTTATAGAAAAACGTTCTACAGGGCTGGTAGGCAGGGGATTTACTCCTAGATAAGTGAGTGCTGCTGGGTGGAGGCCATGGGGGGCCGACAGGATCTTTATGTTCACCTTCTACAGGGCTGGTAGGCAGGGGATTTACTCCTAGATAAGTGAGTGCTGCTGGGTGGAGGACATGGGGGGCTGACAGGATCTCTTTATGTTCACGTTCTACAGGGCTGGTAGGCAGGGGATTTACTCCTAGATAAGTGAGTGCTGCTGGGTGGAGGGCATGGGGGGCTGACGGGATCTCTTTATGTTCATGTTCTACAGGGCTGGTAGGCAGGGGATTTACTCCTAGATAAGTGAGTGCTCCTGGGTGGAGGACATGGGGGGCTGACAGGATCTCTTTATGTTCATGTTCTACAGGGCTGGTAGGCAGGGGATTTACTCCTAGATAAGTGAGTGCTGCTGGGTGGAGGGCATGGGGGGCTGACAGGATCTCTTTATGTTCACAGTCTACAGGGCTGGTAGGCAGGGGATTTACTCCTAGATAAGTGAGTGCTGCTGGGTGGAGGCCATGGGGGGCCGACAGGATCTTTATGTTCACCTTCTACAGGGCTGGTAGGCAGGGGATTTACTCCTAGATAAGTGAGTGCTGCTGGGTGGAGGACATGGGGGGCTGACAGGATCTCTTTATGTTCACGTTCTACAGGGCTGGTAGGCAGGGGATTTACTCCTAGATAAGTGAGTGCTCCTGGGTGGAGGACATGGGGGGCTGACAGGATCTCTTTATGTTCACATTCTACAGGGCTGGTAGGCAGGGGATTTACTCCTAGATAAGTGAGTGCTCCTGGGTGGAGGGCATGGGGGGCTGACGGGATCTCTTTATGTTCACATTCTACAGGGCTGGTAGGCAGGGGATTTACTCCTAGATAAGTGAGTGCTGCTGGGTGGAGGACATGGGGGGCTGACGGGATCTCTTTATGTTCACATTCTACAGGGCTGGTAGGCAGGGGATTTACTCCTAGATAAGTGAGTGCTCCTGGGTGGAGGACATGGGGGGCTGACAGGATCTCTTTATGTTCACATTCTACAGGGCTGGTAGGCAGGGGATTTACTCCTAGATAAGTGAGTGCTGCTGGGTGGAGGCCATGGGGGGCTGACGGGATCTCTTTATGTTCACGTTCTACAGGGCTGGTAGGCAGGGGATTTACTCCTAGATAAGTGAGTGCTGCTGGGTGGAGGACATGGGGGGCTGACGGGATCTCTTTATGTTCACGTTCTACAGGGCTGGTAGGCAGGGGATTTACTCCTAGATAAGTGAGTGCTGCTGGGTGGAGGGCATGGGGGGCTGACAGGATCTTTATGTTCACGTTCTACAGGGCTGGTAGGCAGGGGATTTACTCCTAGATAAGTGAGTGCTGCTGGGTGGAGGACATGGGGGGGTGACAGGATCTTTATGTTCAAGTTCTACAGGGCTGGTAGGCAGGGGATTTACTCCTAGATAAGTGAGTGCTGCTGGGTGGAGGGCATGGGGGGCTGACAGGATCTCTTTATGTTCACGTTCTACAGGGCTGGTAGGCAGGGGATTTACTCCTAGATAAGTGAGTGCTGCTGGGTGGAGGGCATGGGGGGCTGACAGGATCTCTTTATGTTCACGTTCTACAGGGCTGGTAGGCAGGGGATTTACTCCTAGATAAGTGAGTGCTGCTGGGTGGAGGACATGGGGGGCTGACAGGATCTCTTTATGTTCACATTCTACAGGGCTGGTAGGCAGGGGATTTACTCCTAGATAAGTGGGTGCTGCTGGGTGGAGGACATGGGGGGCTGACAGGATCTCTTTATGTTCACGTTCTACAGGGCTGGTAGGCAGGGGATTTACTCCTAGATAAGTGAGTGCTGCTGGGTGGAGGACATGGGGGGCTGACAGGATCTCTTTATGTTCACGTTCTACAGGGCTGGTAGGCAGGGGATTTACTCCTAGATAAGTGAGTGCTCCTGGGTGGAGGGCATGGGGGGCTGACAGGATCTCTTTATGTTCATGTTCTACAGGGCTGGTAGGCAGGGGATTTACTCCTAGATAAGTGAGTGCTGCTGGGTGGAGGACATGGGGGGCTGACAGGATCTCTTTATGTTCACGTTCTACAGGGCTGGTAGGCAGGGGATTTACTCCTAGATAAGTGAGTGCTGCTGGGTGGAGAGCATGGGGGGCTGACAGGATCTCTTTATGTTCACGTTCTACAGGGCTGGTAGGCAGGGGATTTACTCCTAGATAAGTGAGTGCTCCTGGGTGGAGGACATGGGGGGCTGACAGGATCTCTTTATGTTCATGTTCTACAGGGCTGGTAGGCAGGGGATTTACTCCTAGATAAGTGAGTGCTGCTGGGTGGAGGGCATGGGGGGCTGACAGGATCTCTTTATGTTCACGTTCTACAGGGCTGGTAGGCAGGGGATTTACTCCTAGATAAGTGAGTGCTGCTGGGTGGAGGGCATGGGGGGCTGACAGGATCTCTTTATGTTCACAGTCTACAGGGCTGGTAGGCAGGGGATTTACTCCTAGATAAGTGAGTGCTGCTGGGTGGAGGGCATGGGGGGCTGACAGGATCTCTTTATGTTCATGTTCTACAGGGCTGGTAGGCAGGGGATTTACTCCTAGATAAGTGAGTGCTGCTGGGTGGAGGACATGGGGGGCTGACAGGATCTCTTTATGTTCACGTTCTACAGGGCTGGTAGGCAGGGGATTTACACTTAGATAAGTGAGTGCTGCTGGGTGGAGGGCATGGGGGGCTGACAGGATCTCTTTATGTTCACAGTCTACAGGGCTGGTAGGCAGGGGATTTACTCCTAGATAAGTGAGTGCTGCTGGGTGGAGGGCATGGGGGGCTGACAGGATCTCTTTATGTTCATGTTCTACAGGGCTGGTAGGCAGGGGATTTACTCCTAGATAAGTGAGTGCTGCTGGGTGGAGGGCATGGGGGGCTGACAGGATCTCTTTATGTTCACGTTCTACAGGGCTGGTAGGCAGGGGATTTACACTTAGATAAGTGAGTGCTCCTGGGTGGAGGGCATGGGGGGCTGACAGGATCTTTATGTTCACGTTCTACAGGGCTGGTAGGCAGGGGATTTACTCCTAGATAAGTGAGCACTGCTGGGTGGAGGACATGGGGGGCTGACAGGATCTCTTTATGTTCACGTTCTACAGGGCTGGTAGGCAGGGGATTTACTCCTAGATAAGTGAGCACTGCTGGGTGGAGGACATGGGGGGCTGACAGGATCTCTTTATGTTCACGTTCTACAGGGCTGGTAGGCAGGGGATTTACTCCTAGATAAGTGAGCACTGCTGGGTGGAGGACATGGGGGGCTGACAGGATCTCTTTATGTTCACGTTCTACAGGGCTGGTAGGCAGGGGATTTACTCCTAGATAAGTGAGTGCTCCTGGGTGGAGGGCATGGGGGGCTGACAGGATCTCTTTATGTTCACGTTCTATAGGGCTGGTAGGCAGGGGATTTACTCCTAGATAAGTGAGTGCTCCTGGGTGGAGGGCATGGGGGGCTGACAGGATCTCTTTATGTTCACGTTCTACAGGGCTGGTAGGCAGGGGATTTACTCCTAGATAAGTGAGTGCTCCTGGGTGGAGGACATGGGGGGCTGACAGGATCTCTTTATGTTCACGTTCTACAGGGCTGGTAGGCAGGGGATTTACTCCTAGATAAGTGAGTGCTCCTGGGTGGAGGACATGGGGGGCTGACAGGATCTCTTTATGTTCACGTTCTACAGGGCTGGTAGGCAGGGGATTTACTCCTAGATAAGTGAGTGCTCCTGGGTGGAGGGCATGGGGGGCTGACAGGATCTTTATGTTCACGTTCTACAGGGCTGGTAGGCAGGGGATTTACTCCTAGATAAGTGAGTGCTGCTGGGTGGAGGGCATGGGGGGCTGACAGGATCTCTTTATGTTCACAGTCTACAGGGCTGGTAGGCAGGGGATTTACTCCTAGATAAGTGAGTGCTCCTGGGTGGAGGGCATGGGGGGTCTGACAGGATCTTTATGTTCACTTTACCTCATTGGGAACGAAGGACAGGCTGATAATTGTGGCTGACCAGATGGTCATTCCTGCACACACAATGTGTTTCCTGCTCCAGCGGTCTCCCAGGTATCCAAAGATTTGTCCAAACAGGACATTGCCGACCATGAATGCTAAAATGGGAAGGAAAAAAACAAGAGGTCAATAAAAACATTTCTATATTTTTGCATTTTTATTTATATTTGAGGATTATTTAGACGGTTTCACTTAAACATTTCTCCCGTCCTCCTCACTTTAGAATAAGATTTTATGTTGGAATGTTACCTAAGTCTATAAGGCCGGATCGACTGTCATCTATCTTAAAGGCGGCTTGCAGGTAAGGCTTCGCTCCTGTCAGAACAAAAAGAGGAACACAAGTGATTACTGTAATGGGAGAAGTGCAGGAACAGACGTCACAGCAAGTAACGAGCCGTCTCGTTGGCCATGAAGGTTTGTGCCCTTTTACGTTGCAGTTAGGGGCCTTATACACCTTGTCCCCGAAATACCCGTGTACCCCTACTTACCTGCGATAGTGAAGAAAGCCATGGTGATCACTACATGAATGTAGGTTAGAATGCCTACAGTGAAGAAGGAACGGGTGACGGAAACTCCAGTCCGCTCGTGCAGGTCCTGCGTTTCGCCGTTCTCATCCTTCTCTTGATGGACAATGCCTTTATCCACATCATTAGATGGAATTGGCATTTTGTGGGTGGATGTGCAGAGAGATGCCATGTTCACAGAGCCCTGCAAACACTGGAGAAAAACACGAGAAACAAAAATATTACATTAATCTCAGTCTGTGGTGCGGAAATTCAGTGGTAATGCAGTATATAGTACAATAAGCAAAGAATAATAAGTTAAAGTCCCCTAGGGGACTAAAATAAGGTAAAAATCAATAATTCTATAGGGAAATCTATATCTGTCCCTCTATCATCATCTGCAGGTCGTGTGCCCCTGGGAAAGACTCCCATAACTCATTAGACTAAGTTCACACGTACCTTTCTCTCTCTCCACCGGAGGGCGCTGATAATAAGAAATAATTATCGCTTTCTATAACAGATTTTGCAACACACAAATCGTGACTGCGACTCACACTAGAAAGTGACTGGGCTCAGGCCGTCACCCATAGGTAGACGCAGGGACCGCCAAGTGTGACATCTACAGCCTGTCATCGGGGGTTCTAAGCCACTGTGATGTCATCGTATTCTGCATTCCTGATTGGAAGCATTTGCTATTACTACACCTGCCACATATTGGGATAGGATCGTGGACATGGGAATACCCCTTTAATTACATAGTGTCCTCCTTTTTTATTATTATTATTATTATTATTATTATTATTCACAGCGCCTTCTCTCTATCACATAGTCCTCTCTTATTAGATACTAGATGGCAGCCCGATTCTAAAGAATCGGGAGTCTAGAATCCATATATACTTTATTTATTCAAATGTAAGAATAATACAATTAATAAATAATAGTAAGAAAGAACAAAAATAATAGGCAGTATATGGAGAAAACACCAAACAAAAGTTCAAAATTGGTGTGAAAATGTCACTGAACCACTTCACAACTAAATATATATAGTTTTGGTAAATGGTATTATCATTTTTTTGACGAAATTCGGCAGGAGCTTGAAGAGCAACGTCACTGGGCCCGCCTCCACGCAGTAGAAACTTGCTGTGAGGTAAAAATTCAAAAATCACACCAAAATGGCGGGCGGAGTGTGTCACAGTACGGCACGTTTCTGATTGGTCGCTCGCAGCAGGCGGCAACCAATCAGACACTGGACACTGTTGACGTCACTTAGCTCCGGACATTAGCTCCGGACATTAGCTCCGGACATTAGCTCCGGACATTAGCTCCGCACATTAGCTCCGGACATTAGCTCCGGACATTAGCTCCGGACATTAGCTCCGGACATTAGCTCCGGACAAAGCCACGGAAGTTGGCACAAATTGCAGGAAGTAGTATTCTAGGCAATTAATCTCCAGACATTAGCTCCGGACATTAGCTCCGGACATTAGCTCCGGACAAAGCCACGGAAGTTGGCACAAATTGCAGGAAGTAGTATTCTAGGCAATTATATATTAGATAAAATGACTGCTGATGGGGCGGCATCTGAGCAGAAGACCAGTCCATCATCTTCTCCATCAGGACAGACGCTTTCCCATGCTCCATCACCCGTCATTCCATTACATTATCTAACAAGAGAGGACGCTATATAATAAAACACAAAAATAACAAAGATAACAAGAGAATCCGATATGTAAAGTACAGGGGAGGGCGCCATGTAACACTATTCATCAGAAAAGGAAGGGGGCCCAGACACATTCTAGAACAGGGGCCCCGAGCTGTCAGTGTTCACCCCTGGACACAATCATGTATATATATATATATATATATATATATACACACATATACGCTCATACTGACCTATATGTATACAAACATGCACTTTCACAAGTATAGCATCACAAACATACTAACATAAGATAATAGCTGTGTATCAGTGGTGAAGCACTACAAATCCCATAACTACCTATCTATAATCTTTCTATCCATAAAGAGGAACATTAATTTCAATATAGAACACAGCACAATGAAAAGCTCGAGGATGGAGCGCGCTAGTTCTATACTTGTCCAGATGTACATGCTGAGTGTTGTAGTACTACAGAATGATGAAAACTCTGATGACACAACATGCTGACACTTGTAGTGCTATACTTTTCTAGAAGTGCATGCTGAATGCTGTGGGACTACAGCACAATGAAAACATCAATTTCAATATATACTGCAGGGGCTCAAAAAATTTTTTTTTTTCAACGTTTTGAAAATTTTGTAACCATAATAATAATAATAATAATAAACAATATATTTGGCATTGCTGTAATCTCGCTGACCCTGAATCATTTTTCTAGTTCAATCTTCCCCCAAATGAATGAGATAAAATGGAAGCACAATAACAGCTGCGTCATTTCTTTTTTTTTTTCACAATTTTACCACAGTTGTAATTTTTTTCCATTTTCAGCATAATATGAGGTAAAATGAATGGTGTTCTTAAAAACAACAACTCGTCTCACAAAAAAAAAACAACAAGCTTTCACCTGACTGTGGGAGAAATGAAGAAGAGGAGGAAATATTGACCTTGCTCTAAAAATGATTAATGGTGATTTTTAAGAACGTGCCTGTACTGTTATTGGGGATAATTCTATAGGGAAATCGATATCTGTCCCAGGTCGTGTCTCCCCCCCCGGGAAAGACCCCATAACTCATAAGACTAAGTTCAGACGTACCTTTCTCTCTCTGTCCTCCGGAGGGCGCTGATATAATTATCGCTTTCTATAACTGAAATAATTGTCGCTTTCAGAATAATAATCGCTTTCTATAAAAGATTTTGCAAGACACAACTCGTGACTGCAACAAACAATAGAAAGTGACTGGGATCATTCCGTCGCCCGTAGGTATACACCAGGGCCGATTGTGACATCATCAGCGTGTCACCGAGGGTTCTAAGCCATTGTGATGTCATCATTAGTGATGAGCGAATATACTCTTTACTCGAGATTTCTCGAGCACGCTCGGGGGTCCTCCGAGTATTTTTTAATGCTCGGAGATTTAGTTTTTCTTGCCGCAGCTGGATGATTTACATCTCTTAGCCAGCATAAGTACATGTGGGGGTTGCCTGGTTGCTAGGGAATCCACACATGTACTTATGCTGGCTATCAGATATAAATAATTCAGCTGCGGCGACGAAAACTAAATCTCCGAGCACTAAAAAATACTCGGAGGACCCCTGAGCATGCTCGAGAAATCTCGAGTAAATAGTATATACGCTCATCACTAATCATCATGCAGTGCATGTACAGTAGATACAGCCATGGACATAAGTTTTAGCATCCTTAGGCTGTGTGCACACGTTGCGTTTTATTAGCGTTTTTTCACTATAAAAACGCGATAGAAACGCATAAAAAACGCATACTTATGCACCCATCAATTATAAAACATTCTGCAATTTTTGTGCACATGATGCGTTTTTTCCACAAAAAAAAAGCATCGCGGTAAAAAACACATCATGTTCATTAATTTTGCTGATTTTTTGCGTTTTTCCCGCTATTTAGTGCATTGGGAAACTCTGGAAAAAAACGCGAAAAAAAAAAACCGCGCAAAAAACGCGGAAAAAAACGCATGCGGATTTCTTGCAGAAATTGTCCGTTTTTCTTCAGGAATTTTCTGCAAGAAATCCTGTCGTGTGCACATACCCTTACAATTGTTCCAGAAAATGAAGTATTTCTCCCAGAATATTATTGCCATTACACATGTTTCGTTATACATAAGTTTTATTTCCTTTGTGTGTATTGGAACATCGTAAAATCAGAGAAAAAAAAAAGGAAAATTTGACATAATTTCACACAAAACCCCCAAAATGGGCCAGGAGAAAGTGTTGGATCCCTCAACGTAATATTTAGTTGCACACCCTTTGGAATTAATAACTGCAATCACTTCCTATAACCACCAACGAGCTTCTTACACCTCTCAACTAGAATTTTGGAAAATTCTTCTTTTGCAAACTGCTCCACGTCTCTCATTTCACCCAAATGCAATTTTAACATCTCTCCACAGGACACACATTGTCCTGCTGGAAGACCCATGATCTAGGACACAAAACCCAGCTTTCCTACACTGGGCACTATACTGCAATCCAAAATCCTGTGGTAATCTTCAGATTTCATGATGCCCTGCACAATGTGAAGGCACACAGTGCCACAGGCTACAAAGCTGCCCCAAAACCTGTTTGAACTTCCACCATATTTGACTGTAGGAACCGAGTTCTTTCTTTGTAGACCTCATTCCATTTTTGGTAAACAGTAGAATGATGTGCTTTAACCCCTTAGTGACAGAGCCAATTTGGTACTTAATGACCGAGCCAATTTTTGCAATTCTGACCACTGTCACTTTATGAGGTTATAACTCTGGAACGCTTCAACGGATCCCGCTGATTCTGAGATTGTTTTTTCGTGACATATTGTACTTCATGTTAGTGGTAACATTTCTTCGATATTACTTGCGATTATTTATGAAAAAAACGGAAATATGGCGAAAATTTTTAAAATTTTGCAATTTTCAAACTTTGTATTTTTATGCCCTTAAATCAGAGAGATATGTCACGAAAAATAGTTAATAAATAACATTTCCCACATGTCTACTTTACATCAGCACAATTTTGGAAACAAAATTTTTTTTTGTTAGGGAGTTATAAGGGTTAAAAGTTGACCAGCAATTTCTCATTTTTACAACACCGTTTTTTATTAGGGACCACATCACATTTGAAGTCATTTTGAGGGGTCTATATGATAGAAAATAATGAAGTGTGACACCATTCTAAAAACTACACCCCTCAAGGTTCTCAAAACCACATTCAAGAAGTTTATTAACCCTTTACGTGCTTCACAGGAACTGAAACAATGTGGAAGGAAAAAATGAACATTTAACTTTTTTTTGCAAACATCTTAATTCAGAACCATTTTTTTTATTTTCACAAGTGTAAAAACAGAAATGTAACCATAAATTTTGTTATGCAATTTCTCCTGAATACTCCAATACCCCATATGTGGGGGTAAACCACTGTTAGGGCGCACCGCAGAACTTAGAAGTGAAGGAGTGCCGTTTTACTTTTTCAATGTTGAATTGGCTGGAATTGAGATTGGATGCCATGTCGCGTTTGGAGAGCCCCTGATGTGCCTAAACAGTGGAAACCCCCCACAAGTGACACAATTTTGGAAACTAGACCCCTTAAGGAACTTATCTAGATGTGTGGTGAGCACTTTGAACCCCCAAGTGCTTCACAGAAGTTTATAACGTAGAGCCGTGAAAATAAAAAAATCGCTTTTGTTTACACAAAAATGATCTTTTTGCCCACAAATTCTTATTTTCACAAGGGTAACAGGAGAAATTAGACCACAAAAGTTGTTGTGCGATTTCTCCTGAATACGTCGATACCCCATATGTGAGGGTAAACCACTGTTTGGGCGCACCGCAGAGCTTGGAAGTGAAGGAGCGCCGTTTTACTTTTTCAATGTAGAATTGGCTGGAATTGAGATTGGACGCCATGTCGCGTTTGGAGAGCCCCTGATGTGCCTAAACAGTGGAAACCCCCCACAAGTGACACCATTTTGGAAACTAGACCCCTTAAGGAACTTATCTAGATGTGTGGCGAGCACTTTGAACCCCCATGTGCTTCACAGAAGTTTATAACGTAGAGCCGTGAAAAAAAAAAATCGCATTTTTTCTACAAAAATGATCTTTTTGCCCACAAATTTTTATTTTCACAAGGGTACCAGGAGAAATTAGACCACAAAAGTTGTTGTGCAATTTCTCCTGAGTACGCTGATACCCAATATGTGGGGGTAAACCACTGTTAGGGCGCACCGCAGAGCTTGGAAGAGAAGGAGTGCCGTTTTACTTTTTCAATGTAGAATTGGCTGGAATTGAGATCGGACGCCATGTCGCGTTTGGAGAGCCCCTGATGTGCCTAAACAGTAGAAATCCCCCACAAGTGACCCCATTTTGGAAACTAGACCCCCCATGGAACTTATCTAGATGTGTGGTGAGAACCTTGAATGCCCAAGTGCTTCACAGAAGTTTATAATGCAGAGCCGTGAAAATAAAAAATATTTTTTTTTTCCACAAAAAAGATATTGTAGCCCCCAAGTTTTTATTTTTACAAGGGTAACAAGAGAAATTGGAACCCAAAAGTTGTTGTCCAATTTGTCTTGAGTATGCTGGTACCCCATATGTGGGGGTAAACCACTGTTTGGGCGCACGGCAGAGCTCGGAAGGAAGGAGCGCCGTTTTGGAATGCAGACTTTGACAGAATGGTCTGCGGGTATTATGTTGCATTTGCAGAGCCCCTGATGTACCTAACCAGTAGAAACCCTCCACAAGTGACCCCATTTTGGAAACTAGACCCCCCAAGGAACTTATCTAGATGTGTGGTGAGAACTTTGAATGCCCAAGTGCTTCACAGAAGTTTAGAATGCAGAGTCGTGAAAATAAAAAATATTTTTTTTTTCACAAAAAAGATTTTGTAGCCCCCAAGTTTTTATTTTCACAAGGGTAACAGGAGAAATTGGACTGCAATAGTTGTTGTCCAATTTATCCCGAGTACGCTGATGTGCCATATGTGGGGGTAAACCACTGTTTGGGCGCACGGCAGAGCTCGGAAGGGAAGGAGCGCCTTTTTGGAATGCAGACTTTGATAGAATGGTCTGTGGGCATTATGTTGCGATTGCAGAGCCCCTGATATACCTAAACTGTAGTAACCCCCCACAAGTGACCCCATTTTGGAAACTAGACCCCCCAAGGAACTTATCTAGATGTGTGGTGAGAACTTTGAATGCCCAAGTGCTTCACAGAAGTTTAGAATGCAGAGTCGTGAAAATAAAAAATATTTTTTTTTTTCACAAAAAAGATTTTGTAGCCCCCAAGTTTTTATTTTCACAAGGGTAACAAGAGAAATTGGACCCCAGAAGTTGTTGTCCAATTTATCCCGAGTACGCTGATGCCCCATATGTGGGGGTAACCCACTGTTTGGGCGCACGGCAGAGCTCAGAAGGGAGGGAGCACCATTTGACTTTTTGAGCGCAAAATTGGCTGTCGTGTTTGGAGACCCCCTGATGTACCTAAACAGTGGAAACCCCCCAATTCTAGCTCCAACCCCTAACCCTAATCCCAACCTGATCCATAATCCTAATCACTAACCCTAACCATAATCACAACCCTTACCCCAAAACAACCCTAATGTCAACCCTAACCATAACCCTAATCAAAACCCTAAATCCAACACACCCCTAATCCTAATCTCAACCCTAACCTCAAACCTAACCCTAATCCCAATACACCCCTAATCACAACCCTAACCTTAACCCTAATCCCAAACCTAACCCTAATCCCAAGCGTAACCCTAATGCCAACCCTAACCCTAATACCAACCCTAATCCAAACCCTAAACCTAATCCCAGCTCTAACCCTAACTTTAGCCCCAACCCTAGCCCTAACTTTAGCCCAAACCCTAACCCTAGCCCTATGGCTACTTTCACACTTGCGTTGTTTGGCATTCCGTCGCAATCCGTCGTTTTGGACAAGAAACGGATCCTGCAAATGTGCCCGCAAGATGCGTTTTTTGCCCATAGTATTGCCGACGGATCGTGACGGATGGCCACACGTCGCGTCCGTCGTGCACTGGATCAGTTGTGTTTTGGCGGAGCGTCGGCACAAAAAAAGTTCAATGAAACGTCTTTTTGTACATCGCATCCGCCATTTCTGACCGCGCATGCGTGGCCGTAACTCCGCCCCCTCCTCCCCAGGACATAGATTGGGCAGCGGATGCGTTGAAAAACTACAGCTGCTGCCCACGTTGTGCACAATTTTCACAACGTGCGTCGGTATGTCGGGCCGACGCATTGCGACGGCCCCGTACCGACGTAATTGTGAATGAAGCCTAACCCTAAATTTAGCCCCAACCCTAACCCTAAATTTAGCCCCAACCCTAACCCTAAATTTAGCCCCAACCCTAGCCCTAACCCTAGCCCTAACCCTACCCCTAACCCTAGCCCTACCCCTAACCTAACCCTACCCCTAACCTAACCCTACCCCTAACCCTAACCCTACCCCTAACCCTACCCCTAACCTAACCCTAGCCGTAACCCTACCCCTAACCCTAACCTAACCCTACCCCTAACCTAACCCTAGCCGTAACCCTACCCCTAACCTAACCCTAGCCCTAACCCTACCCCTACCCTACCCCTAACCCTACCCCTAACCCTACCCCTAACCCTAACCCTACCCCTAACCCTAACCCTACCCCTAACCCTACCCCTAACCCTAACCCTACCCCTAACCCTACCCCTAACCCTACCCCTAACCCTAACCCTAATTTTAGCCCTAACCGCTGTTCTCCTGCCGGCCGGCAGATGGAGACAGATGCCGGGCGCACTGGGCATGCGTCCGCCATGTTCTTCTGCCGGCGGCCAGGAGGAGCAGCAAGAGGATCCAGGGACCTAGGTGAGTATGCTAGGGTCCCCGAATCCCCCTATTTCTCTGTCCTCTGATGTGCGATCACATCAGAGGACAGAGAATTACACTTTACTTTTTTTTTTTTTTTTTGCGGTCGCCGGTAAACAGTTAATTACCGGCGATCGCAAAACAGGGGTCGCTAAAACCGACCCCCGATCATGCTCTTTGGGGTCTCGGCTACCCCAGGCAGCCGAGACCCCAAAGATTCTCCCGGTGCCGGCCGGCGGGCGCACTGCGCATGCGCCCGCCATTTTGAAGATGGCGGCGCCCACCGGGAGACACGAGGAGCATCGGGGGAGCTAGGTGAGTATTGGGGGGCCACCTGGGACCCCTTTTCTCTGTCCTCCGATGTGCGATCACATCGGAGGACAGAGAAATTAAAAAGAGATCGCTTTTTTTTTTTTTTTTTTGCGATCGCCGGTAAACGGTTAATTACCGGCGATCGCAAATGCGGGGAGGGTTAAAAACCCCCCGAATCATGTTCTCTGGGGTCTCGGCTACCCTCGGCAGCCGAGACCCCGGAGAAAATCGGCCTGTGGGGGGCGCTATACACTTTTTCCACAGCGCCGTTAATTAACGGCGCTGTGGTTTAAGTACCCTTAGCGGCCGCCGTTAAAAGGCGTATCGGCGGTCGCTAAGGGGTTAACAAAAATCTCAACCTTGGTCTCATCTGTCCACAAGATGCTTTCCCATAAGGATTTTGGCTTACTCATGTCCATTTTGGCAGTCTAGCTTTTTTATGCCTTTGTGTCAGCAGTGGGGTTTTCCTGGGTCTCCTGCCATAGCGTTTCATTTCATTCAAATGTGGACGGATAGCTTAGGCTGACACTGATGCACCCTGAGCTTGAATTTCACTGGAACTTGATTGGGGCTGCTTACCCACCATCTGGACTATGCTGCGTTGCAAGCTTTCATCAATATTTCTCTGCCTTCTATGTCCAGGGAGATTAGCTACATTGCCATGGGTTATAAACTTCTTGATTATCAAGATCTCTGGAGATGGACTTGTAGCCTTGAGAATGTTAATATTGTTCAACAATGTTGGTTCTCAAGTCCTGAGGCAGTTCTCTTCTTTCTGTTTTCTATGCTTAGTGTGGCACACACAGACACACAGTGCAAAGACTGAGTCAACTTCTCTTTTTACCTGGTTTCAGGTGTGATTTTCATATTGCCCACACGTGTTACTTGCCACAGGTGAGATTGAAAGAGCATCACATGCTTGAAACAAACTTGTTTATCCACTATTTTGGAAAGGTACCAACAAGTTTGTCATGCCCATTTTAGGGGTTTTGTATGAAATTATGTAAGATGTGCCTTTTTTCCTCTATTTTTTGTGTTGTTCCAATACACACAAGGGAAGTATACATGTGTATACAAAATGTGTAATTGCAAACATTTTCTGGGAGAAACACTTCTAATTTTGGAACAGATTCAAGGGTGCAAACACTTTTGGCCATGAGTGTACAAGTATTATACAATGCTATAAAATATCTACAATATTATGCTATACGGTTCTAAAATTATAGTGAAATACCGTACCTATATAGTGGTGCCTCCATAAGGAATGACTACATCCTGTGTGTACTTATGGGGCAAGTTATCAAAAGTACTGAAAATACAAGGGGAAGCTGAAACCACAGCACGACACTTCCAGCACTATAGCTTCTCAGATTATTTTGTGATCACTGGTATTTAAAATGGAAACATTTCAATAACTAGGATGAGTGTACACCAATATAATATGCAATCAGAAATATCTAGATAATAATGCTATACGGCACCAACATAATAGTGCTATATAGAATATTTATCTATATAATCGTCTAAGGGTCACTTCCGTCTGTCTGTCTGTCTGTAACGGAAATCCCGCGTCGCTGATTGGTTAATCAGCGACGGGCACAGTCCGACCGCAAATTCACCCCTTCCTATTCTCCGTCAGTGCCCCCTCCATACTCCCCTCAAGTCAGCACTTATACAGGGTTAATGGCTGCGTTACACCGCGTTATGCCGCGGTGTAACGCAGTCCGTTAACGCTGCTATTAACCCTGTGTGACCAACTTTTTACTATTGATGCTGCCTATGCATCATCAATAGTAAAAAGATCTAATGCTAAAAATAATAAAAAAATAAAAAATTATTATATTCTCACCTTCCGGCGCTTTTCCCGCTCCTCGCGACACTCCGGTCCATGCATTGCGGTCTTGCGAGATAATGACGTAGCAGTCTTGCGAGACCGCAATGCATTCTTGGGACCGGAGCATCGTGAGGAGCATCACTAAACGCCTGGCCTGGATCCGAGGGCCGCCGGAAGGTTAGTATATAACTATTTTTTATTTTAATTCTTTTTTATTAACAGGTATATGGTGCCCAAATATGGTGCTACATATTACGTGGTTTGTGTTAGATACTACGTGGGCTGTGTTATATACTGCATGGACTGTGTTATATACTATGTCTCTGTGCTATATACTACGTGGGCTGTGCTACATACTACGTGGCTGTGCAATATATTATGTGGCTGTTTTATATACTACGTGGCTGTTTTATATACTGCGTGAGCTGTGCTATATACGTGGCTGTGTTATATACTACTTGGCCTGTGTTATATACTATGTGGGCTGTGCTATATACTACGTGAGCTGTGCTATATACTACATGGGCTGTGCTATATGCTACATGGCTGTGCTATATGCTACATGGGCTGTGTTATATGCTACTTGGCTGTGCTATATTTCTCTGCTTTATCTGTGCATCATGAGTCGTGGTATGTGTTAACTCTTTCGCCCAGGGCCCTCAAAAACCTGGAGCAGGCCCTGGCTTCACTGATTGGTCACGCCCGGCCGGCCGCGAACAATCAGCGACAGGAGCAGTCCGGCCGCGAATTGGGGTGAAATTTGAACCACCCTTCGCTAATTGGTCACGCCCGGCCGGTCGAATCCTGTGTAAAAATTGCATTATTCTGAAAACTTCATAAATAAACTACATACATATTCTAGAATACCCAATGCGTTAGAATCGGGCCACCATCTAGTATGTATATAATTGAGCTTACGTAATATTGCTATACAGTACATACATAATAGTTCCATAGATTACCTATACAGTACTGCTGTACAGCAACGACATAATAGCCCCATATTGAACTTAAATAATAGATGTTTTAGAGGTCTGTCAAGTCTTTTTAACACTTTATTTGCCAGACCTGGCTGAAGTGAGTCGCCCTACCAAGGCAGTGGGGCACTCGGTACCGGGTCCGGTCGCTCTCAAAGGGGACGTCACGGTGGCTGCGACCTGGTCCGTGGCCCTGAAACTCAACTAAAAGGGGATAGGTCTTTAAAGTGAATTTGGTAATAAAGTTATTCATGACGCCACCTGTGGTTTTCGGTCAGAGGGACCGACGCTGCTTAAAGGGGTCCTCTGGAGTGATGTTGTTGCAGCAAGATGGTAACGCTTCCCACAGGTGAAGCGGGGTACCCAGGGCTCCCAAGGCGTGTGGCAAGGATGGTGTATGCTGATGAATAAGTGGAGGACACAAAGTTGTAAAGTCTTTACCTGGTTTACTGGTGGTAGTAGTCCACAGTCCAGGGAACCAGGCACAGGTAGTGATGTGGTCCGGCCAGCTTGGAGGCAAAGGTGATCCCTCTCCCAGGTGAGGTCCGTAAGCCTTCCTACTCACGCTAATATGCGAGGTCCCTGCTACCTGTAGCTTGCTGGCAAAGTCCTCTGAATCTGTCCTAGAACAGGTACCCGTATGATTGGCAGCTTGGGCCGTTTTGCAGGGTCTCTATCACGACCCGGGCTCTTCAGGTGCTGTTTCACCTCCAGGTGTGGTGTGGGCAAATCACTTACAGTTCTAAGCCCTCCGGTTCAGCTATGTGTCTTAGAGTCCCACAAAAGCCTCAGGCTCCTGGTACCCGGTTACTGCGCTTCGGCTCTGAGGGTGCCTGGTCACAGTTCCCCTCTGAGCCCTTTTTCACTCATGTGCTCCTTCCCTCAATGGTTCCATTGCATACAACAACCCCTCGGGTTCTCCTCCTTTCCAGGAGCCGCAGCCCAGTCCTGGCTGCACGTCTCCCTGGACCAACTAACCTAACTCCTCTTCCAGGTCAGAACATTTAAAGCTGGGGAAGCTCCCCTGAATCCGGGTCCTGAGCTCTCCCTTCTGGCCTGGATTCAGAATGTGTTGTGTGTAGGTGCTTACCTAGTAAAGAGAATCCTCCTTGCCTCCAAGCATGATATCGCCATCCCCGAAAGGAAAGCAACATCACTGTAACAACCCGTTACCTGGGGTGGTACACTCCCCCCCCCCCCCAGGTTAACAGGTGAAACTTAAGCATCCCTTTATGGGAGGTACGGTTCTTGAATGTTGCATAACAAAACTTTACATAACCAAAACTATTTATTATAAGTGCACATAGGTAAAGTGTAAACTTTGGAATAGCAAGGCACATTGACCAGTCCAAATCTCTACACCGTGCAGTTCTGCTCCAGGTCTGAAAAGCAAAACATGTAATATAGTCTTTCTCACGCTATCAGCACATGGCAATATCAAAGAGGGGCATCGGAACAGGTGCCAAACTATTTATAATACATTAATACAGTTTTCAGGTAAAACTGTCCATTTAAACTGCAAAGAAAAACATCATCATAACATATTCACAACTTTACTTTCACGCGGGTGAATTTCTCCTTTACTTTTTCCTCCAGGGCAGGTCCTGGTGCGCACAGCTTCCTGACTGGGGAAGTCTTTTAGTGTGTGTCACAATTAGTGACTCTGTTGAAAATTGTTCATCATCAGAAGTCTGTGTAGCCTGGGTGTGTGTTCCACTTTCAGTGGCTACACGGGTTATTAATATGCTGTGTTGGGCACCTTTTAACATGAAGGGCATTGTATCCCCTTTCTCCATGGTGTCGGGTAAAAGTCACTTTGTCCCCTGGGTACAAGTCATGGTCAGGGTGTCCTCTTAGGAGATGTGACTCTATGTCTCTGCGGTTGACAGATCCTCCTTGTTCTCTTATAAAGCCCCATCCTCTGTCCATGTTGAAGGTTACAGCAGTTCCTGACTGTATAGGTCCACTATTGGTAGGTCTAGCTGTACAGGACTGAGCTTTAGCTAGTAGGTTACGTTCCTCCATAGCTTCCCATCTAGCTTTACGGTGTTTTTCCTCTGCGGACAGTTTTAAAATCTGCTGTCTGCAGTAATTTTCTGTGTCAATTATTTTAACACTATTAGTTGCGGATGGGGCCTTTTTTGGGAATCCCATTAAGTCTGTTTTAGGCCGGGGTCACACTAGAGAGTTTTATGGACGTATGAGAAGCGCAAAAAAACCACAATGGACACGGACCAATGAGTCTATATGAGGCAGCTCCTATCTGCCGTATATTTCGAAGCTGTATTTTACGGGCGTAGAAAATCGTATCATGCTGCGTTTGTCAGCGTATTGTGCAAGAAATCCGCCAATGAAAGTCTATGGGGGAGAGAAAAATATGGATTACACATGGACCATCAGTGTGACTTGCGAGAAATATGCAGCGGTGTTCTGTAGAAAAGCCGGCAATTCAGTGCGGTGTACAGTAAAATCACTCTGACAGGTTAGAATAGAATAGCTAAAATAAATGTCTACACATAGTATAGGTATATATATATACAGTTAGGGCCAGAAATATTTGGACAGTGACACAAGTTTTGTTATTTTAGCTGTTTACAAAAACATGTTCAGAAATACAATTGTATATATAATATGGCCTGAAAGTGCATACTCACAGCTGCAATATGATAGTTTCCACATCCAAATCGGAGAAAGGGTTTAGGAATCATAGCTCTGTAATGCATAGCGTCCTCTTTTTCAAGGGACCAAAAGTAATTGGACAATGGACTCTAAGGGCTGCAATTAACTCTGAAGGCGTCTCCCTCGTTAACCTGTAATCAATGAAGTAGTTAAAAGGTCAGGGGTGGATTCCAGGTGTGTGGTTTTGCATTTGGAAGCTGTTGCTGTGAGCAGACAACATGCGGTCAAAGGAACTCTCAATTGAGGTGAAGCAGAACATCCTGAGGCTGAAAAAAAAAGAAAAAATCCATCAGAGAGATAGCAGACATGCTTGGAGTAGCAAAATCAACAGTTGGGTACATTCTGAGAAAAAAGGAATTGACTGGTGAGCTTGGAAACTCAAAAAGGCCTGGGCGTCCACGGATGACAACAGTGGTGGATGATCGCCGCATACTTAATTTGGTGAAGAAGAACCCGTTCACAACATCAACTGTAAAACATGGTGGAGGCAACGTGATGGCATGGGCATGCATGGCTTTCAATGGCACTGGGTCACTTGTGTTTATTGATGACATAAGAGCAGACAAGAGTAGCCGGATGAATTCTGAAGTGTACTGGGATATACTTTCAGCCCAGATTCAGCCAAATGCTGCAAAGTTGATTGGACGGCGCTTCATAGTACAGATGGACAATGACTCCAAGCATACAGCCAAAGCTACCCAGGAGTTCATGAGTGCCAAAAAGTGGAACATTCTGCAATGGCCAAGTCAATCTCCAGATCTAAACCCAATTGAGCATGCATTTCACTTGCTCAAATCCAGACTTAAGACGGAAAGACCCACAAACAAGCAAGACCTGAAGGCTGCGGCTGTAAAGGCCTGGCAAAGCATTAAGAAGGAGGAAACCCAGCGTTTGGTGATGTCCATGGGTTCCAGACTTAAGGCAGTGATTGCCTCCAAAGTATTTGCAACAAAATATTGAAAATAAAAATATTTTGTTTGGGTTATGTTTATTTGTCCAATTACTTTTGACCTCCTAAAATGTGGAGTGTTTGTAAAGAAATGTGTACAATTCCTACATTTTCTATCAGATATTTTTGTTCAACCCTTCAAATTAAACGTTACAATCTGCACTTGAATTCTGTTGTAGAGGTTTCATTTCAAATCCAATGTGGTGGCATGCAGAGCCCAACTCGCGAAAATTGTGTCACTGTCCAAATATTTCTGGCCCTAACTGTATATGCAGCGCCCCATAGATCTTGTCGTTGCAGTAACGTCGCTCTGCCACTAAGGGGAGTGATGGTACGTCTGATGGCACTAAAGGAGTTCTACTGACCAGGTATCACCAAGCACACACTACACTTCACACTCCGGCCACTAGGGGGAGCAGAAGGCTGATTTATTGGGCCACTTCTCACATTGGTAAAACTAGGGGTCGGACAGGAAGTTAGGAGAAAGAAGCCTGGGAGAGTTCCAGGGAGGACCTGTCAGAACTGGGAAATCTGGCAGGTACCTAGCAAAAGGACAGGTTGTTACGGAACCGCGCCTGCACTACCTTGCGGCGGTATCCTAAGAAAGAGACAAGAAAGGAAGGATATTGTGGAACAGTGAGAAACGAGATCAGCACAAAGGAGATCCAGTGGGAGTCGTGCCCCGAGAACGGCAACATCTTACTGAGGCGCATAGCCGGTGGCCGGAGCACCGAAGAAGTAACAGTCTCCACGCATTACTTCAAACAGCGGCAGTGTAAGAGGGTGAACTGTAGTCCCACTGAGAGGGCACTAGGACCCTGTGGTTTTTGCCTGTTGCAGCAGAGGACAGACCTCCCAGAGACAATGTGTGCTGCGGGGTGGGGTCTAGTGTCTCGAGTGTAAAGTGAAAGTAGGAAGTGAGAGCTGAGAGAGAAAAGGCGGGAAGAAAAGGAGAAGCTGCTGTGAGATCTTAAAAAGAGACTGTGTGGATTTACTGCAAGTGTTTTTGGAGGAAAAGAAGCTTTTGAGAGACTTTTTGTTGCTAACGTTCCCCTGGAGAAGAGCTAACCTTTTGTTTAACTCTGTGAGAGACTTGTGTTGCTAACGTTTCCTGGAGAGGAGCTAACCCTTTATCTAAGAAAAGACGGAGACTTTGCTAAGAACCCAGTACGAATTTGGAAGTCTGTGGATTCCCTGTGCATTGAGTGGAGGAACAAGTCTGGACAGACTGCTGATACAGAGACGGACGGATTGTCGTGGAACCATTCCTAGGAGCTACAGAAGCAGAGACTACATCGTGAGACCACTAACTAAGTCCCCGGCGTTTGGGCTCGGCATCGGCCGACAAGACAAGAGGAGCTTGCTGTAACTTATTGGCGCTGAAGATATGAACTGGCTACAGCCTCTGCGGATTCCTGCCTGAGAGGAAATCCATCTCAGGATACGGTACCATAGTTATAGATACCCGGGTATCTCTGCTCAGAGTGTTAAATTGTTACTTTAGAGGTGTATCTTATATTAGAGTTGTGTAAGTTATACTCAATGTGCCATTCCAGGGGCTCCCTTAATAACACTACATTCAATTTACACTTGTTCCTGTTTTTAGTTGCCTGTTAGGTAAATTTCTTACTAGTCTGTTGTAGTACACAGTTCTCAGGAGACCTTTGAGTGGCACAGTGATTTCAGCTGCTGCTGAATTAGTGTATCTTTGGGGTGCATCTGCCTTAATATTCTCCATATTACCTTGATTAATTTGCCTTTGAGTAAATACCGTTGGAGATTTCTGCCTTGGTCTTGGTTTGTGACTCACTGGATCTTATTCGGACCTCTGGTCATTACATTTTTGGCGTAGTCGGCAAGATCCAGTGTTTGTCATGGACGAGGGCGAGGGTGGAAATGACCCCGCTGTATCCGCATCCTCCTCGGGGGTTGGGGTTCCCCTGGCAGCCGCTGCGACTCCGGGAGGGTATGTGCCTGTAGGAGCTTTACTTCAGCACATGCCGAAATACGATGGGCGCAATATGGCGTTGCAAGATTGGGCTGAGAGAATCCGGAGTATTCTGCGCATGTGTAATTTGACCCCCGCGTTACTCGCTGAGCTGGCATTAAATGCACTGGAGGGTGATATTAGGCGTATGGTGATGGTGCGCCCAGAATCAGAGAGGGATACATTAGAAAAGATTTTGGAACTGTTAGAGGGGAGTTTGGGGGGCCGAGCGCGTGTGGCCCAGCTTCGGTCCCTATTCTTTAATCGTCCCCAGAGAGAGTGTGAGTCCCTGATGCAGTACTCTAATATTTTACAAGAGATGTTGAATGAGATGCAGCGACTAGACCCGGGGGCCATGGGGGCGTTCCGGGAGGTAGACCGCTTGCTCCGGGACCAATTCATCACCGGTTTAGCCCATAGACTTCTCCGGGACAAGCTGTTGGAAATGGCCCGGGTTGCACCAGAGTTATCTTTCTGGCAGATTTACCGAGCTGCAGTGGAAAGGGAAGAGAAATCAGCCTATGTTCCCGAGGGGTCAGTGAACAGTGCCCAGCTGGAGGAAGGTGTGTCATCAGGGTCGGGGGGAGAGGGGCTTGTAAGCGTGGTACAAGCTTTGCGTGCTGAGGTGAAGGAGTTGAAGCTGAAATTGTCTCAACTCACAGTTGATCCCGCCTCTACCACCTCACGGGAACCTCCTGCCCCACCCCCTGGAACGGTGACCCCGCAAATGGCCAGGTCGTCCTATCAGAATGAGTCAAGCCCTCGCCCACGAGGAACAATCACCTGCTGGAAGTGTGGCCGCCAGGGACACATCTCGCGTTACTGCCGGGCGCTTACAGCCCCAGAAACCCCGTCGCCGGCTTTAAACTTCCGGCCGCTGCCATGAGAGGGCAAGCAGCAGCGGCCCCACCCACACAAAGCCCTCGACGGAATGAACAAGATTTGTTTGCATGTAGTCCAGTGATAGAAGCAGAGTTTGAAGGGCGGAAGATGAGGTGCTTGGTTGACACGGGATCCGAATGTACTATAATGCCTCTAGAAGTATATGAGAGATACTTCAGTCGACTAGTGATTCCAGAGGATGGCCGAGTGATACGACTGACCGCCGCAAATAATGGTCAATTGTCAGTCAAAGGGATCATGTGGATGCAACTAAAAATGTTTGGGCAAGAGCTGGGGCAGAAAGTGGTAGTACTGGTGGATCACCCCCCTAGAAGAGGGATGGAAGTGACGCTCGGAATGAACGTGCTGCGAGATTTGAATCACCAGATGTATGCCAGTGAAGGACCCCGATACTGGGCCCGTGCGACAAGACACCGACCCACACAGAGAATTCTACACCGTCTAGTGCTGAGTTGCGACTTGCTGAAAAGTGCGGTCCCAGGTGGCCGGGTGGGCCGGGTCCGAGTGACTTCGAGGGCCCCGATCCTGCTGGGACCCAGACAAGAGGAACTCTTAATGCTGCCTGTGGGAGCTGCACAGAGATTGAATGGGCTTGAAGTGCTACTTGAGCCCGCCCGAGAGGGTTCCTCATTTGCCAAGGTACATGTGGCCCGGTCTTTGGCGATTGTGAAGAATGGACGAGTGCCGGTCCGATGCATCAATGTTTTAGATGAAGCTGTTGCAATTCCCGCTGGGACCATACTGGCTGAACTGTTCGTGCCGGCAGAGAAGGTGCCGGAAAATGCAGGGTTCGAATTGCGACCAGACCAACAGTCATCCTGGACATTCGCGGTCGAGGTAGGCCGGACTGAACCTCCTACGGAGGAATGGAATGTTCATGTGATCATGGAGCAGATGGGAGTGGATCGGGAGAAGCTGACCCCCGTGCAGTTGGAGCAGTTGGAGAGAGTTTTGTGGGAACATCAAGAGACATTTTCCCGACATGGAGAGGACTTCGGGTGTACCCAGACGATTGAGCATGAGATTCCAACGGGGGATACTCCACCCATTAGAGAAAGATATCGTCAAATTCCTCCGGCGCTCTATCAAGAGGTGAAGAGCATGGTGGCCAGTATGCTGGACAACCAAGTGATCCGAGAGAGCCGGAGTCCCTGGGCGGCCCCTGTAGTCTTGGTCCGCAAGAAGGATGGGACACTCCGATTTTGTGTGGACTATCGGAAATTGAATGCCCACACCGTACGGGACGCATATCCTTTACCCCGTATTGAAGAATCCCTGTCGGCCCTGGGTCGGGCCAAGTATTTCTCAACGTTGGATTTGGCAAGCGGGTACTGGCAGGTCCCAATGGCTGAAAAAGATCGGGCCAAGACGGCGTTTGTCTTGCCAATGGGGCTCTTTGAGTTCAACCGGATGCCCTTTGGCCTCGCTACCGCCCCAGGAACCTTCCAACGCCTGATGGAACATTGCTTGGGCGATCTAAATTTTGAATCAGTCCTGATATATCTAGACGACATTGTGGTGTTCGGAACCTCATTTGAAGATCATCTGGAGAAGCTGCGTCAAGTTCTCCGGCGGCTCAAGAGCTACGGCCTGAAAATAAAGCCAAAAAAATGTCAACTGTTACGAAACCAGATTGAATATTTGGGGCATCTGGTGACCCCGGACGGGGTACTACCTTTAGCCAGTAAGATTAAGGCGGTACAAGAGTGGCCACCTCCTTGTGACCTGCGAGAAGTGCGGGCCTTCCTGGGCCTAGCAGGATACTATCGGCGGTTTGTGCCTAAATTCTCACAAGTGGTGAGTCCCTTGAATGAACTTTTGAGAGGGACAGCACTGGGTCCTCGAAATCGCCCCATTCCATGGGGGCCCCTACAGAAAAAGGCATTTGATGGAGTGAAAACCGCCCTAACGAGTGCCCCATTGCTGGCCTACGCCCGGTTTGACACCCCTTTTTTGTTGTATACCGATGGTAGTCTTCATGGGTTGGGGGCAGTACTAGCACAGGTGCAGGACGGCCGAGAACGAGTGATTTCTTATGGCAGCAGATCTTTAAGAGACTCCGAGCGAAATCCGGCTAACTACAGCTCATTCCGGCTGGAATTGCTGGCCCTGGTGTGGGCAATGACAGAACGCTTCGCCGAGTATCTAACAGGGGCTGAGGTGCTAGTCATGACAGATAACAACCCGCTAGCTCACTTAGAGAATGCAAAACTGGGGGCGTTGGAGCAGCGGTGGGTCGCCAGACTGGCCAAGTTCAATTACCGCATTAAATTTCGCTCTGGTCGAGAGAACGGCAATGCAGATGCATTGTCAAGGGTGCCCCTTGGGTCATCCGGGGAAGATGTTGACGAACAACTTGAGGATACTGAAACTCCAGCTTTGGGGCAGATACCTATCTTCCAAAGTGTGGTACACTCAAGTGGGGTGGCCACCGGGATGCCCTGTGTCCTGGGTAAAACACCCTCAGATTGGACAAGAGTCCAGGATGAGTGTCCGGACATTGCACTTGTGCGCCGTTGGGTACAAAACAAGGCCTGGCCCAGTGCAGAGGACAAGGCTCAGTTGTCCATGGAAGGAATGAAACTCCTTCGACAATGGGATAAATTGTGTGTGGAGCAAGGTCTTTTGTATCGTAAGGTGTACCTGCCATCGGAGCTGCAGCATCGGTACCAACTGATAATTCCTGTGGGGATGGGGCCAGTGGTCGCTCGTGAGGCGCATGAGAAGGGGGCCCATTTTGGAAGTGAAAAGACACTTCAGTGGTTGCAGCGAGTCCTCTACTGCCCTGAGTTGGGAGGGATGGTGGCCGACGCGTGTCGGCAGTGCCGAATTTGTGGGCTCAACAAAAGCCCTGAGCAGCGGGCTCCCACACAGTCTATTAAGACTTCAGCTCCACTGGAGCTACTCATGATTGACTACGTGTTGATAGGGTACTCTACGTCAGGGTACTCCTATTGCCTGGTGATGACAGATCACTTTACCAAGTATGCTGTAGCGGTGTCAACAAGAGATCAGACGGCCAAGTCGGCGGCTGAGGCAGTGTGCCGACATTTCTTCCAAGTGTTCGGGTGTCCGCAGAGAATACATTCAGATCAAGGGGCCTGCTTTCAGGGGACGCTGATGAAAGAGTTGCACCAGCTCTATGGTATCGAGCAGTCGAGAACAACGCCTTACCACCCTCAGGGTAACGGGGTGTGTGAGCGTTTTAATCGGACCCTGTTGCAAATGTTGAGGTCCTTAGAGAGTCAGCAACAGACATGCTGGCCTGAGTATCTCCCCGAATTGATGTGGGCTTACAATAACAGGGTGCACAGTACTACTGGTTACTCACCACACATGTTGATGTTTGGTAGACCTGGCCGAGACATTGAGGATTTGAACATGCCAGATCCCTCCTCCGCCCCCCTTCGGACTGCATCCGAGTGGGTACGAGAGCATCGGCGGCGGTTGAGGGTGGTGCATCAGGTGGTGGGCGACCGCCTTCGACAGGTGGTCCATAAGGACACGCGACCTGTACAAACAGAGCTGTTCTCTCTGGGGGACAGAGTGTTGGTGAGGACAAAACGACGGTCAGGAAAGCTGAGTGACCGATGGGAGGCGATACTGTATCTGATAAAAAAACAGGTGAACCCTGAGATTCCAGTGTACGAGGTCGAACCGGTGGGGACAGGGGGGCCAACCCGTAATTTGCATCGTAACATGTTACAACGGTGCTGGTTTGAAGATTCGGCACCTACCCCCCTAGAGCCAGAGGCCATGTTCCAAGGGGCGGAAGCTCTGAATGATCTTGAGTTTGATGGTGTGCTTACTCCTGCGCCTGCTTATTTGCCCCCTGTGACCGATCTGGCCTCGGGTGATGAGAATGTTGGGGATATGGAGGATGTTGTTGAGGAGAGTGCATCAGGTCAACTGCTTGGTCCTGACGCTGTATCACAGGACATCGAGCCGCAGGAGGAGACAACTCCACTTACGCCCACTAACACGACCACGGAAGAGACTCTAGCTCCCTCTAAGGTCGCACCTGTTGATGTAGGACTCAGGAGAACTACACGATCTACGGCAGGAATACCGCCTCAGCGATATGCTCAAGATGAATTTGAGTGGGAAGGTATGTCGAGGACGCCAACCTCTAGTGGGGTGGCATGTAAGAGGGTGAACTGTAGTCCCACTGAGAGGGCACTAGGACCCTGTGGTTTTTGCCTGTTGCAGCAGAGGACAGACCTCCCAGAGACAATGTGTGCTGCAGGGTGGGGTCTAGTGTCTCGAGTGTAAAGTGAAAGTAGGAAGTGAGAGCTGAGAGAGAAAAGGCGGGAAGAAAAGGAGAAGCTGCTGTGAGATCTTAAAAAGAGACTGTGTGGATTTACTGCAAGTGTTTTTGGAGGAAAAGAAGCTTTTGAGAGACTTTTTGTTGCTAACGTTCCCCTGGAGAAGAGCTAACCTTTTGTTTAACTCTGTGAGAGACTTGTGTTGCTAACGTTTCCTGGAGAGGAGCTAACCCTTTATCTAAGAAAAGACGGAGACTTTGCTAAGAACCCAGTACGAATTTGGAAGTCTGTGGATTCCCTGTGCATTGAGTGGAGGAACAAGTCTGGACAGACTGCTGATACAGAGACGGACGGATTGTCGTGGAACCATTCCTAGGAGCTACAGAAGCAGAGACTACATCGTGAGACCACTAACTAAGTCCCCGGCGTTTGGGCTCGGCATCGGCCGACAAGACAAGAGGAGCTTGCTGTAACTTATTGGCGCTGAAGATATGAACTGGCTACAGCCTCTGCGGATTCCTGCCTGAGAGGAAATCCATCTCAGGATACGGTACCATAGTTATAGATACCCGGGTATCTCTGCTCAGAGTGTTAAATTGTTACTTTAGAGGTGTATCTTATATTAGAGTTGTGTAAGTTATACTCAATGTGCCATTCCAGGGGCTCCCTTAATAACACTACATTCAATTTACACTTGTTCCTGTTTTTAGTTGCCTGTTAGGTAAATTTCTTACTAGTCTGTTGTAGTACACAGTTCTCAGGAGACCTTTGAGTGGCACAGTGATTTCAGCTGCTGCTGAATTAGTGTATCTTTGGGGTGATTCTGCCTTAATATTCTCCATATTACCTTGATTAATTTGCCTCTGAGTAAATACCGTTGGAGATTTCTGCCTTGGTCTTGGTTTGTGACTCACTGGATCTTATTCGGACCTCTGGTCATTACAGCAGGACAGTTAATTACAGGTTGGCTGTCTACCATACAACACCTAAGAAGGACATAGGAGGCAATCGTGGTAGAGGGGCGACACTAGGGTTCCAGAATAACTCCAGGCCTACCTGTCCAAAAGGTGCATCCTAGCCATAACATACCTGGGGGACGGAGAAGAGAAAGATCTAGAACGAACGAGAACAGAGGTTGTGAGGACTACCCTGAATGCTCAGCAGGGAAGCACTACAACACACAGGCGCTAGTGGGTAGACACTGATTTTCACCTGCGAAGGGAACTCTGGATGTGCCTTCGGACCGGCCGGTCTCAGACAGCCCTGTTGAAAGTGCCCTGGATTGAGGATCCTGAAACCTTCAGTAAAAGGTAAAGAAACTGAACCTGTGTCCTCGTTATTCCTCGCACTACGCACCATCATCCTTTATTGAACGCCCCTTAGCAGGGTCACGGACCGGGTCCAGCCACCGTGACAACCCCAGAACTGAGACAGAGAGGACCGGTATCAAGTACCCTGTGGCCCTGTGTCTGGGGGCGCTCCATATATATATATATATATATATATATATATACATATATTATATATATATATATAAATGCATGTCAGTGAGACACACATATATATATTTATTGTTAATACAGCGCTAGATAGCTTACAAGCCAGTAATTAAATTGCCGGCTTTTGCTATCTCCTTCCCAAACCCTAATGTTAGAAGTGTCTGTGTGCAAAATTTGGGAGCTCTAGGTGTTAAAATAAAGGGTTAAATCATGGAAAAAATTGGTGTGGGCTCCAGCGCAATTTTCTCCGCCAGAGTGGGAAAGCCAGTGACTGAGGGCAGATATTAATAGCCTCGAGAGGGACCATGGATATTGGCCCCCTGGCTAAAAACATCTGCCCTCAACCACCCCAGAAAAGGCACATCTGGAAGATGTAACTCTCTTCCCACTCCCGAGTAGCGGTGGGATATGGGGTAATAAAGGGTTAATGTCACCTTGCTAATGTAAGGTGACATTAAGCCTGGTTAATAATGGAGAGATGTCAATAAGACACCTATCCATTATTAATCCAATAGTAGTAAAGGGTTAATAATACACACACACATTAGGAAAAAAGTATTTTAATGAAATAAATACACATGGTGTTGTAATAGCTTTATTATACGCTCAATCCAAATGAAGACCCTTGTCATCTGAAAAAAAGTTAAAATAAAAAAGCAACAATATCCCATACCTCTCCGGCGTTACACTCATGTCCCACGCTGTAAATCAATCTGAAGGGGTTAAATAATTTCCAAAGCAGGAGCTCTGCTACTGCAGCTGTGCTCCTGCCTGTAAAAACTGGGGAATTAATGGAATGCAGGGGAACCTAGCTACCTAGACTTGCGGTGCTGCGCCCCCCTGCTGGCATAAACTCATATGAACTCGACTGTGGTAAAATATTCTGAAACATTCCCACGCTCGAGTCGCACATCATGAAGCTTCCATGGTTTCTAGGAACTCTGAGCCTTAGTTCCTTCCATACATTTTCTATTGGATGCAGGTCCGGTGATTGGCTCTGCCATTATAGCAGCTTTATTTTCTTTGTCTAAAACCAATTAAGCGTTCCCTTGGCTGTGGGTTTGGGATCATTGTCTTGCTGAAATGTCCACTCTCATTTCATCTTCACCATCCTGGTAGATAGAAGGACATTTTTATCCAGAATGTCTCGGTACATTTGTGTCAATTCATTCTTCCTTCACTTATATGATGTTTGCCACTGCCGTATGCTGAAAAACAGCCCCACACCTTGCTGTTCCCACCTCCAAACTTCACTGTTGATATGGTGTTTTTGGAGTGATGTGCAGTGCTTTTTGGCCTCCAAACATAATATGTATTATGGCATTCAAAAAGTTAAATTTTGATCTCGTCTGACCAGACTATATCCTGTCAGTATTTCACAAGCTTATCTAAATGTTGTTGAGCAAACTGTAAATGTGTGGTGAGTGTACATGCTGGCCATGGAGATTATTGGGGATATCCGGGACTTTAAAAAAAGAAAAGAAAAGCGTGCCTAAATACTAACAGGCAGGTAGTTGCTACCTACTTCCCTGTTGTGCCATGCTACCTACCTCCTTGTTGTGCCTGGTGCTCTATGTTTTGTAACAATAAGGTTGCAAAGGTCATGAGATGGCTCACTGGTTTTGCCCATCATGAGCTTTTTCTTGTGTGATACCTTTGTAATGAGACTCCATTTAATAGTTGAACCAGCTGATATTATTTGTTGTTTAAGTGGCAGGATTGCTTTATAATCACCAGGGATTTTTGCATCTCTTCCATCATGTGTTTAATACTTTTTTCTTGTGTAATTTCTTAATATAACAGATAACACAATTTAAGAACATCTATGGTTTGATATCTTTGCCTATATGGATTGGATAGATTGCTACTGACATCTGGAGAGAATTTCATGTCAATAGCACCCTTTAGAAATATATTTTCATAGAAAATTGGTGACTTGCTCAATACTTATTTCACCTGCTGTATATTTATGGGTAAATGGATGGTAGTTGTTCTTCACAGCTGTCCTGTCACACATTATCTGTAATGTTAATTCAGTGTTTTAGAGCTTTATTTCAAAACATCTATAGCTAATCAGTGAGCTGTAACATTCTATCACTATCTAAATTCAGCACTAAGAGGCTGCTACATTCCTAGCCTTGGCTTTTATAGTGCATTTGATAGTCCCTTATGATTGCCTGTGTTATACCATGTGTTGTGATAGTTGCAAAGCATTATGGGGAAGCCTCCGCAGCCGTGGCTGAGATCATGTATGGGCCCACGAAGTTCACGTGATGCCACTGGCTGTGTATCTAAGCTCTTTACACGTGACAGTCTTCTGATCTGTAGATGCATCTAATCCTATAATTTTGGTTACTGTGTCCTGACTTGGTGTACCTAAGGCTACCATCTGTAATACTGTGTGCGCAGCTCTGGAATAGTTACAAACAGTATGAGTCTTACCATCTAGCACAAATGAGAAAAAGTGTGAACAGGGTCCGACGCTTCGGAATAATCAGTCTAGTAGAAAATTAGTAGCAGAGCAAGCGGTATCATGATATACGTCACAGTTCAGATGAAATACGGTGGATAAATCAGAGTGGAAAGGTATCTAAAGCCGATGAGAACGGAATATAGTATCGATCTACAAGACTATATGAATAGTAAAAATTGCAATCCACCTCGCGGCAGATGCCGAGTGTGTAGCCTGAGCCAGGGTTTCGCCCTACAAAGGACAGCCTCTTCTGGTCAGCGTTATGGTGATAACTCCAACTATGTCATATGTCTAATTACATGAAAAATGGTATACAAGCCATGCGGTTTGATGTAATAGGCATAGTTGGATCTGTCATTATTCTCATTTTACACATGTGTGGAATTTTATTTTGATTGCAAATTATTTGGTGGCATTATGTGGTAAGGTACAGATGTAGCTACCCCCAGAAGACTAACTACAGCTCCAGAAGAAGCAGTCATTCATAGGGCGAAACCTTGGGTCATGCTGCACCCTCGGCAGAACCAGTTTACACTCTGTCTCACTTGCATTAGGCGGTGAGCCTACATTCCATCTCTACCCAATGTTGTAGCGCAGTGGTTATTTGCTATTTCAGTTGGCTAATTTCTGGGGTTGAAGGATTTATACCAGAAACCACAGCAGCTCCATTGGGAGGTTTGTCAGGATGGATGCAATACCCCAATTTCCATGTTCCAAACCCCATATTTTTGATCTCTGTATTTTAATGTTTGTGTGATCTGGATGTAATTCAGAGCATTCCTCTACAGGGTCCGGGGTGACACTTTACAATTGAGGAGTGTGGCAGTAGTCAGGCTGACTTCTAGTTACATTTTATCTATCACTTCCCTCCGTTGGGATATGGTAAAATGTCAGGTGTTGTGTTCACCGTTTTGTGCTCCTTGGGTTCTGTCAAGGTTTTGGTTATTTTTTACTGCAGCAATACTGCCGAATTTGACTGGAAGTGAATGAAAACTCGACTGAACCCCAATGACTAGCAATATAAGTCAATGGGGTCTGAAGATGTAAAACGGTAATGGAAATTGGTCTGTCTAAACCACGAGCAGCATTAATCAAAGTGTGGCTTCCGTGTAAACGCTGACATGTTTTAGAGAAAACATACTTTTATGCCCTAGTCATCTTGTGTGACTAGACCGAGGCTTGCCCCGGTGGTTTCTCTCAGCTTCCCAAGACTGACAAGTCTCTCCCTGTGTATATAGGAAGAGATCTAACAGTCTAGGGGAGCGAATCGAGAAGAAGCCAACTGGGACCGGCCATGGATAGTCATCCAGGACATGTAGTCCCCAGTCGGCTTCTCAAAACACAATTACAATCTTGGAAGATTCTAAAAAGAGTGCGTGGGGGAAAGTTAATGCAACTCCTCCCCCAAATGGGGTGGATCTACAAAATTGTGATCTTCGGGGGTTGGATGTCCCCATCACAACCAATCAATGTGCAGCCTTTATCTTAGGAAATGGAAATTAAACCCTGATTGATTGACCTGTGCGAAACGGAAAGTTGTTAGAGACGAGGTCCATAACTTTTAGTTTCCAAAAAATTAATGACTGAAATCAAAAACACAAAATTTTGCTTTGGTTTAATCTTAATTTTATTAAACAAAGAAATTTGTTCAGGCGGGTTTTGGAGGCGGCCCACCTGTAAAAGACGTCATGTGTACATGCCCTTAAAATTTACATTTCAGGTTTACAAGACAAGAAAATGTAATTAGACAAATATATAAAACAAACAAAAGATGACATTGAAAAAAGGCCCGCAGTTCACTTATCTTATATTATTAGACGGCTGCACTCCGCGTGTAAGACCACACAGCCGCCCAAGATCAGAAGACCCTCTTGGCCAAAGCAGCCAATCAGACACCACCTTTCAATACTCCATGGCAACTTAGGAAATGAAAACTGGTTGTGATGACCAATCCTTCCACTTCATTCGGAGGCTTTGTGTGCGGCCGTTCACTCTCCTCCTTCATATAGAACAAATGTAGCCTAAAAAAACTATACAAACACTTTCTGTGCAGGATGAAGATCTGTAGGACGTGCAATTGCATCTTATAAAATATAGTCTTTTTTTTCTCATCACAGAAAGTGCTTAAAGGGAAACTCCAGTAAAACGCCTGCAGGCTATCTGAAAGACCCCTGGACGAAGCACCCAAAGCGAAACGTGCGTCGGGTGTGGTGGGCACCTGGATACCTATACTTGGAGGTAAATATGCATCGCTTTACTTGATTATCTCATAAAAGTCGCTACATGCATGTCGCCACACGCAACTCAACACACACACACACGAAACTCGCCCTAAAACACACACAAGTCTGGTATTTTCCTTAAAAAATAAAAATCTGAAGCAGACAAACTACAAGAGCAACAAATGTACCATATAGGAAATACGGCAGCTGTCAGTCACATGACCTGTCTATTATGTGTATGTGTGAGCTAATATATACTGCCAGGGGGAGGGCTTCCTGTTGGCTGGGGATTTATCATGCTGCCAATTTAGCTTACAAATACTAAGGTAAAAATACTGAGCAAATAACGTGTGAACGAGGTCTAATACAGGAGGAGATGACATACAGATATATACTATGTACAGGGGAGATGACACACAGGTATATACTATATACAGGAGGAGATGACATACAGGTATATACTATATACAGGAGGAGATGACATACAGGTATATACTATATACAGGAGGAGATGACACACAGGTATATACTATATACAGGAGCAGATGACCTACAGGTATATACTATATACAGAAGGAGATGACATACAGGTATATGCTATATATAGGAGATGACATACAGGTATATACTATATACAGGAGGAGATGACACACACATATATACTATATACAGGAGCAGATGACCTACAGGTATATACTATATACAGGAGGAGATGACATACACGTATATGCTATATACAGGAGGAGATGACACACATATATACTATATACAGGGGAGATGACATACAGGTATATACTATATATAGGAGGAGATGACATACAGGTATATACTATATACAGGGGAGATGACACACAGCAGGTATATACTATATACAGGGTAGATAACATACAGGTATATACTATATACAGGAGATGACATACAGGTGTATACGATATATAAGGGAGATGACAAACATGTATATACTGAGGTGAAAATGAGAGGTGTGAGGTGAAAATGAAAAGATGTGAGTACAAAATGAGGAGGGAGGGAAAATAGTGGAGTGATCGGAAAATGACAGATGTGAGGTCGAAATGACAAGTATTAGGGGGAATGAGAGGAGTGAGGGGGAAAATAAGAGGAGTGAGGGGGAAAATGAGAGGTGTGAGGGAGAAAATGAGAGATGTGAGGGGGAAAATGAAAGATGTGATGGGGAAAATGAGAGGCGTGATGGGAAAATAAAAGAAGTGAGGTGCTATAACTAACCACAGATACTTACTATGCCCAGGCAACGCCGAGCTCTTCAGCTAATATATATATATATATATATATATATATATCCACTGTGTCAAGTACAAAAAGCAGACAGCACCGCGGGCTTCACTGGGTCCATACGCCTGAAATGCAATACACGGACTAGAGCTGTTCCTTGGGATCTCGGGTGCTCCTCAGAAAAAAAACACGTGAATTTTGCCCATCTGAAGAAAAATAGGTAGCACTCACCTATCCTTAAAATTTATCCTTTATTCATTTACGATTAAAAAGTCTTCATGGCCCGGGAGTGTGAGGGCAGGAGTGTGCAGGTGCTGAGAGTTATCTCCTCCCATGTGTGTTACTGTGCTGAGCCGTGTATCTAATCCTCTCCTGTGTGATACTGTCTGCTGAGCCGTGTATCTAATCCTCTCTTGTGTGATACTGACTGCTGAGCCGTGTATCTAATCCTCTCCTGTGTGATACTGTCTGCTGAGCCGTGTATCTAATCCTCTCCTGTGTGATACTGACTGCTGAGCCATGTATCTAATCCTATCCTGTATGATACTGACTGAGCTGTGTATCTAATACTGTCCTGTGTGATACTGACTGCTGAGCCATGTATCTAATCCTATCCTGTATGATACTGACTGAGCTGTGTATCTAATACTGTCCTGTGTGATACTGACTGCTGAGCTGTGTATCTAATCCTCTCCTATGCACTCCTCTCCCCCGTTATGTGTGATCTATATGGCGGTATTATGTGAGAACACTGGTGGTATTATGTGAGATCTATATGGCGGTATTATGTGTGAAGTATATGGCGGTATTGTGTGCTCTATATGGCGGTATTATGTGAGATCTATATGTTGGTATTATGTGAGAACACTATGGTGTCGTTATTTGCAATCTATATGATGGTATTATGTGAGAACTATAGGACAGTATTATGTGTGCTCTATATGGCGGTATTGTGTGCTCTATATGGCGGTATTATGAGTGATCTATATGGCGGTATTATGTGAGATCTATATGGCGGTATTATCTTCATAAAAGGGGACCCATTCTAGGGTTGTTCTGGTTGAGCAGCTGCACACGGGTCTGGGGTAATAGAGGGGACAGCATGACCTCCAGTTAGGTGTAGTCAGGGGAAGGCTGGTGAGGCGGCTGAAGAGAGGGGTCTCATGTTTATCGTTACTATATGGCTACATTTCCTTCCCAGCTTTACCCCGTACTTCGCCTGTCGCCTCGCTTTCACACATTGTCAGGACAGGATGGAGAAGACAGGATCTGAGGAGGGGAATGGGGTCTGCATGCAAAGTCTGGATCAGACCAGGCCATCAATCCACAGAAATGTTTCCTGGATTTCAGTGGAGCAGACGGTCCATCCATGTGTATAAAAGACAGCGCTCTATGTACAATCCCTGGCTGCTCCGCGCACTGAACATGGTGCCTCCCATAGACCAGCATACTGCTCTCCTGAAATACTCTGTGCTGCTGTCACCCTGTTCCCTCCACCATATATCTCCCAGAATCCTTGCTGCCTGCCATCCTCGGTGACTGTCTACTTGTCAGTATAACTCTGCAGTCACCAACAAAATGGCTGCTCACTGGGTTCCTGAATATCATCCTCTCTTATCCTTTAGCAAGCACCCAGAAGGGGAGGAGAGGAGTGACATCACACATGTCAGCAGACTCCGCCCATAATTACTGCAGTGCAGTAATGTGAGCTAGTTGTACACTAGGTTTTTGTCAAATTTCAGCAGCTGCTCCCCCTAGTGTTTAAAAGTGGAAATGCCAAACCTTTTAAAATTATTTTTCATAGTTTACTAAATTATAAACAAATGATAATATTTTTTAAGAAAATGTAAACATTAATTCTTTACATTTTTTCAACCGCTGGAAAACATTTTTTTTATCGCACCTTCCCTTTAAGGTTGCCACCTTGCCTCTTGTGTATAAAGGGCGGACAGGCAACTTGGAATCACCTGCCCTGCCGGTCTCTGAAGCAAGGCGTAGAGCACTTACTCCCTCGGTATTCCGGCTACCGGATCGCGCACCAGAAGGATGTAGCTTCTTTCGGCCACCCTCCTCTCTGGTATCCACTTGTTGCTATGCCTTCGTTACTCACTCACTGCAATACACTTCTCTTCTATATCTCTTTCTTAGGATGCTGCCGCACGTGGGGCAGGCGCAGCTCCGTGGACCCTCGTCCTCCTCAGACCGCAGTCTGGATCTGACTCGAGATCACTCCAGCCAGCTCGACCTGGAGACCTTTACGTGTCGGTCCCCAGCCAGGAACTCTCCAACTTTCCCTCCAACTACCAGTTTTACCTAACTGAGAGGAGTGGCCTAGTAAATAGAACCTTTGCTCCCCCTGGTGGCTGGAGTGTGAAGTGTGTTGTGTGGTTAGTGATACCTGGACAGAAGATCTCCTTCATTGCCTTCAGACGTAACATCACTCACCCTGGTGGAAGAATAACATTACTGCAGCGAACCAGGACTCTGGGGCTTCAACCCTGTTATGCTAAGGTAATTCAGTACCACAATGGACATAGAGGTCAGAGCACATACAGTGACCTGACAATAACCCAAAAACATAGAAGAGCTCTGAGACGTGGGAACTCTGCTGACCGCAATCCCTAATCCTCTCCAACAACACTAGAGGCAGCCGTGGATTGCGCCTAACGCTCCCTATGCAACTCGGCACAGCCTGAGAAACTAGCTAGCCTGAAGATAGAAAATAAGCCTACCTTGCCTCAGAGAAATACCCCAAAGGAAAAGGCAGCCCCCACATATAATGACTGTGAGTTAAGATGAAAAGACAAACGTAGAGATGAAATAGATTTAGCAAAGTGAGGGCCGACTTTCTGAACAGATGCCCACATGGAATTCTTTTTTTACGTGCACCTATTGAGTTCCAAAAAAACCAAGATCAGAATAGTAAGTCTTTGTCCATGCGAGCTAGCTCATTCACTTACATCATTCTGTGTGACAACATAAGGGCAGGAAATACGTTAGTCTGAACGAGCCGATACAGTAACAGTATGTGCACATGACGTCTTTTAAGTTCGGGTAACTGCGCTAAGGTTTTAACCCCTTAGTGATGGAGCCAATTTGCAGCTTAATGACCAGACCAATTTTTACAATTCTGACCACTGTCACTTTATGAGGTTATATCTCTGGAACGCTTTAACGGATCCCGGTGATTCCGAGATTGTTTTTTTCGTGACATATTGAACTTCATGTTAGTGGTAACATTTCTTTGTTATTACTTGCGTTTATTTATGAAAAAATGGAAATATGGCAAAAACGTAAAATTTTGCAGTTTTCAAACTTTGAATTTTTATGCCCTTAAATCAGAGTTATTTCACACAAAATAGCCGTGCAATTTCTGGCGAACTCAGTCGAGGGGTTCAAGAGAGGCCTGGATGTCTTCCTGGAGCAGAACAATATTGTATCATACAATTATTAGGTTCTGTAGAAGGACGTAGATCTGGGGATTTATTATGATGGAATATAGGCTGAACTGGATGGACAAATGTCTTTTTTCGGCCTAACTATGTTACTATGTTACTTAATAAATAACATTTCCCACATGTCTACATTACATCAGCACAATTTTGGAAACAAAGTTATAAGGGTTAAAAGTTGACCAGCGATTTCTCATTTTTACAACAAAATTTACAAAACCATTTTTTTTTTTAGGGACCATGTCACACTTAAAGTCACTTTGAGGAGTGTACATGACAGAAAACACCCAAAAGTGACACCATTCTAAAAACTGCACCCCTCAAGGTTCTCAAAACCACATTCAAGAAGTTTATTAACCCTTTACATGCTTCACGGGAACTGAAGCAATGTGGAAGGAAAAAATGAACATTTAATTTTTTTTTTTTTTAACAAACATTTTACTTCAGAACCAATTTATTTTCACAAGCGTAAAAAGAGAAAATGAACCACAAAATTTGTTGTGCAATTTCTTCTGAGTACGCCGATACCCCATACGTGGGGGAGAACCACTGTTTGGGCACATGACAGAGCTCAGAAGGCAAGGAGCGTCATTTTGGAATGCAAACTTTGATCAAATGGTCTGCGGGCGTTATGTTGCGTTTGCAGAACCTAAAGAGTTGAAACCCCCCACAAGTGACACCATTTTGGAAACTAGACCCCTATGCAGCTCATCTAGATGTGTGGTGAGCACTTCGAACCCCCAAGTGCTTCACAGAAGTTTATAACGTAGAGCCGTGAAAATTAAAAAAAAAATCATATTTTTTCCACAAAAATGGCCTTTTCGACCCAAAATTTTTATTTTCACAAGGGTAACAGGAGAGATTTGACCCCAAAAGTTGTTGTGCAATTTGTCCTGAGTACACCGATACCCCATATGTGGGGGGGAAAACCACTGTTTGGGCGCACCGCAGAGCTCGGAAGGGAAGGAGCACCATTTTGGAATGTAGATTTTGATAGAATGGTCTGCGGGCATTATGTTGCGTTTGCAGAGCCCCTTGATGTGCTTAACCCCTCTGTGACTTTAGACGTACTATCCCGTCGAGGTGCCCTGGGCTTATCTGACCCTGGATGGGATAGTACGTCCAGCGCGATCGAGGCCGGGTGTCAGCTGCCTATCGCAGCTGACATCCGGCACTATGTGCCAGGAGCGGTCACGGACCACCCCCGGCACATTAACCCCTGGCACACCGCGATCAAAGATGATTGCGATGTGCCGGCGGTGCAGTTAAGCACCGCGCAGGGAGGGGGCTCCCTGCGGGCTTCCCTGAGCCCCCCGCAGCAACGCGATGTGATCGCGTTGCTGCGGGGGTCTTACCTCCCTCCCTGCCTGCCCGAGCCCCGGATCCAAGATGGCCGCGGATCCGGGTCCTGCAGGGAGGGAGGTGGCTTCACAGAGCCTGCTCAGAGCAGGCACTGTGAAGCAGCCTGCACTCCTATCAGATCGGTAATCTGACAGAGTGCTGTGTAAACTGTCAGATCACCGATCTGTGATGTCCCCCCCGGGACAAAATAAAAAAGTAAAAAAAAAAAATTCTAAATGTGTAAAAAAAAATAAAAAATATTCCAAAATAGTGAAAAAAAAAAAAAATATATTATTCCCATAAATACATTTCTTCATCTAAATAAAAAAAAACCCCAATAAAAGTACACATATTTAGTATCGCCGCGTCCGTAACAACCCGACCTATAAAACTGTCCCACTAGTTAACCCCTTCAGTAAACACCGTAAGAAAAAAAAAAAAACGAGGCAAAAAACAACGCTTTATTATACTGCCGAACAAAAAGTGGAATAGCACGCGATCAAAAAGACAGATATAAATAACCATGGTACCGCTGAAAACGTCATCTTGTCCCACAAAAAACGAGCTGCCATACAGCATCATCAGCAAAAAAATAAAAAAGTTATAGTCCTGAGAATAAAGCGATGCAAAAATAATTATTTTTTCTGTAAAAGTTTTTATCGTATAAAAGCGCCAAAACATAAAAAAATGATATAAATGAGGTATCGCTGTAATCGTACTGACCCGAAGAATAAAACTGCTTTATCAATTTTACCAAACGCGGAACGGTATAAACGCCTCCCCCAATAGAAATTCATGAATAGCTGGTTTTTGGTCATTCTTCCTCACAAAAATCGGAATAAAAAGCGATAAAAAAATGTCACGTGCCCGAAAATGTTTTCAATAAAAACGTCAACTCGTCCCGCAAAAAACAAGACCTCACATGACTCTGTGGACCAAAATATGGAAAAATTATAGCTCTCAAAATGTGGTATTGCAAAAAATATTTTTTGCAATAAAAAGCGTCTTTCAGTGTGTGACGGCTGCCAATCATAAAAATCCGCTAAAAAACTTGCTATAAAAGTAAATCAAACCCCCCTTCATCACCCCCTTAGTTAGGGAAAAATAAAAAAAAATGTATTTATTTCCATTTTCCCGTTAGGGCTAGGGTTAGGGTTGGGGCTACAGTTAGGGTTGGGGCTAAAGTTAGGGTTGGGGTTTAGATTACATTTACAGTTGGGAATAGGGTTGGGATTAGGGTTAGGGGTGTGTCAGGGTTAGAGGTGTGGTTAGGGTTACCGTTGGAATTAGGGTTAGGGGTGTGTTTAGATTAGGGTTTCAGTTATAATTGGGGGGTTTCCACTGTTTCGGCACATCAGGGGCTCTCCAAACACGACATGGCGTCCGATCTCAATTCCAGCCAATTCTGCGTTGAAAAAGTAAAACAGTGCTTCTTCCCTTCCGAGTTCTCCCGTGTGCCCAAACAGGAGTTTACCCCAACATATGGGGTATCAGCGTACTCAGGACAAATAGGACAACAACTTTTGTGGTCCAATTTCTCCTGTTACCCTTGGGAAAATACAAAACTGGGGGCTAAAAAATAATTTTTGTGGGAAAACAAAAAGATTTTTTATTTTCACGGCTCTGCGTTATAAACTGTAGTGAAATACTTGGGGGTTCAAAGCTCTCACAACACATCAAGATGAGTTCCTTAGGGGGTCTACTTTCCAAAATGGTGTCACTTGTGGGGGGTTTCTACTGTTTAGGTACATTAGGGGCTCTGCAAACGCAATGTGACGCCTGCAGACCATTCCATCTAAGTCTGCATTCCAAATGGCGCTCCTTCCCTTCCGAGCCCTCCCATGCGCCCAAACGGTGGTCCCCCCCCACATATGGGGTATCAGCGTACTCAGGACAAATTGGACAACAACTTTTGGGGTCCAATTTCTCCTGTTACCCTAGGGAAAATACAAAACTGGGGGCTAAAAAATAATTTTTGTGGGAAAAAAATTGTTTTATTTTTTTGGCTCTGCATTATAAACTTCTGTGAAGCCCTTGGTGGGTCAAAGTGCTCACCACACATCCAGATAAGTTCCTTAGGGGGTCTACTTTCCAAAATGGTGTCACTTGTGGGGGGTTTCAATGTTTAGGCACATCTGTGGCTCTCCAAACGCAACATGGCGTCCCATCTCAATTCCTGTCAATTTTGCATTGAAAAGTCAAACGGCGCTCCTTCCCTTCCGAGCTCTCCCATGCGCCCAAACAGTGGTTTACTGCCACATATGGGGTATCAGCGTACTCAGGACAAATTGGACAACAACTTTTGAGGTCCAATTTCTTCTCTTACCCTTGGAAAAATAAAAAATTGGGGGCAAAAATATAATTTTTGTGAAAAAATGATTTTTTATTTTTACGGTTCTGCATTATAAACTTCTGTGAAGCACTTGGTGGGTCAAAGTGCTCACCACACATCCAGATAAGTTCCTTAGGGGGTCTACTTTCCAAAATGGTGTCACTTGTGGGGGGTTTCAATGTTTAGGCACATCAGTGGCTCTCCAAACGCAACATGGCGTCCCATCTCAATTCCTGTCAATTTTGCATTGAAAAGTCAAACGGCGCTCCTTCCCTTCCGAGCTCTCCCATGCGCCCAAACAGTGGTTTACTGCCACATATGGGGTATCAGCGTACTCAGGACAAATTGGACAACAACTTTTGGGGTCCATTTTCTCCTGTTACCCTTGGTAAAATAAAACAAATTGGAGCTGAAATAAATTTTTTGTGTAAAAAAGTTAAATGTTCATTTTTATTTAAACATTCCAAAAATTCCTATTAAACACCTGAAGGGTTAATAAACTTCTTGAATGTGGTTTTGAGCACCTTGAGGGGTGTAGTTTTTAGAATGGTGTCACACTTGGGTATTTTCTATCATATAGACCCCTCAAAATGACTTCAAATGAGATGTGGTCCCTAAAAAAAAAATGGTGTTGTAAAAATGAGAAATTGCTGGTCAACTTTTAACCCTTATAACTCCCTAACAAAAAAAAAATTTGGTTCCAAAATTAGGCTGATGTAAAGGAGACATGTGGGAAATGTTACTTATTAAGTATTTTGTGTGACATATCTCTGTGATTTAATTGCATAAAAATTCAAAGTTTGAAAATTGCGAAAATTTCAAAATTTTTGCCAAATTTCCGTTTTTTTCACAAATAAACGCAGGTAATATCAAAGAAATTTTACCACTATCATGAAGTACAATATGTCACGAGAAAACAATGTCAGAATCACCAGGATCCGTTGAAGCGTTCCAGAGTTATAACCTCATAAAGGGACAGTGGTCAGAATTGTAAAAATTGGCCTGGTCATTGACGTGCAAACCACCCTTGGGGGTAAAGGGGTTAAACAGTAGAAACCCCCACAAGTGACACCATTTTGGAAAGTAGACCCCCTAAGGAACTCATCTAGATGTGATGTGAGAGCTTTGAACCCCCAAGTGTTTCACTACAGTTTATAACGCAGAGCCGCGCAAATGTGGGGGGGACCACTGTTTGGGCGCACGGCAGAGCTCAGAAGGGAGGGAGAACCATTTGACTTTTTGAGCGCAAAATTGGCTGTCGTGTTTGGAGACCCCTGATGTAACCTAAACAGTGGAAACCCCCCAATTCTAATTCCAACCCTAACCCCAACACACCCCTAACCCTAATCCCAAACATAACCCTAATCACAACCCTAACCCAAATCCCAACACACCCCTAACCCTAATCCCAACCCTAATCCCAACTCTAATCCCATCTTTAACCCTATCTTTAGCCCCAACTCTAACTTTAGCCCCAACTCGCACCCTAATGGGAAAATGGAAATAAATACATTTTCTTTATTTTATTATTTTTCCCTAACTAAGGGGGTGATGAAGGGGGGAGGGGGGGGGGAGTTATTTACCATTTATTTTATTTTTATCACTGTGATAGTGTCTATTACATTGTCCAAAATGAACCAATAGGAAAGATCTTCCTATTGTCGGCGGGTGCACTCTGCATGAATCTGCCATTTTCTTACCGGAAAACGCCAGCGGCAGTAAGGGGAAGCAGGAGAACCCATGGTCACTGGGAGACACTGGTATCGGGGGGCGATCGGAGACCTTATTTTTCTGTCATCTGATGTGCGATCACATCGGAGGACAGAGAAATTAAATGGCAAATCGCGCTTTTTTTTTTTTTGTTGCATTAGCCGTTATATGGTTAATAACGCCGATCGCAACCCGGGGGTTGGTAAAAACCAACCCGAATCATCTTTCTGGGGTCTCGGCTACCCCCCGGCAGCCAAGACCCCGAAGAAAATCCAACTATGGGGGGCGCTATACACTTTTTTCATAGTTTTTTCACAATTAACGGCGCTGGGGTTTAAAGGGACTCTGTCACCTGAATTTGGAGGGAACAATCTTCAGCCATGGAGGCGGGGTTTTGGGGTTTTTGATTCACCCTTTCCTTACCCGCTGGCTGCAATATTGGATTGAAGTTCATTCTCTGTCCTCCATAGTACACGCCTGCGCAAGGCAAGAATGCTTTGTGCAGGCATGTACTACGGAGGACAGAGAATGAACTTCAATCCAATATTGCAGCCAGCGGGTAAGGAAAGGGTGAATCAAACACCCGAAAACCCCGCCCCTATGGCTGAAGATTGTTCCCTCCAAATTCAGGTGACAGAGTCCCTTTAAGTACCCTTAACTGCTGCCATTAAAAAGGGTATCGGCGGTCGTTAAGGGGTTAACCGAAGCACACTTCAGGAACTGCCAGCCTTTATAAAACGCTTCCGTCTGTCTTTTTTGGGCTCCTTATAGACTTTTCTATTTTGTTTGTGTGATTTCCAGGCTGAAGACACCAGAAGAATGGTCAGGTCACTTCTTATAATCTCTAGGTGTCTTTTGAAACCTGAAGAAGTTAAAACATGTTAAATAGACTGAAAATGTGAACATCGTCTTACTGATATAGAAATGCACATGTTCATTCTTAGGATGCTTTTTCAAGTGGGTTTCAGAGCAAATCTACCCGAAAAAGCCGTTGTGGGCACATATCCTCACAGAGATGCACGTAGCAGCTAAACAGATTGCCACCTGATGGGATCTTCTTAGAGATCAGAGTGGATTTTAAATCGTAACTCGTGTCACTTGGCACAATTCACTTTGCTCTGATCAATAAGTGCCATAAACACTTCCTGTAATTTATTCACAAAAACAGCAGCACAAATAAGACGTACTTGTAAATTTTAATAACCTAGAATGCAAATATTAATTTTTTGGGGGAAAAATATTTTTCTACCCCATGTTGTACAAGACTTAGTAGATACTTAATGTTGGTTATAGTAACTCAAATCCTTCCTATGCAAACAGAGGATTGTAATAAGTAGTTTAATTCTTCTTGCTGTATTCATTTTTAGGTGAAAAAATCCTATGTGAGCCTTACTGCACTGACACCACAGGGCACCGGAGAACTGGTATTGTAGAAAGAGTTGCGATTCCTTAAAAACCCAGTCACATCAATAACGTCTTCTGCCTCTCGGCATGCTCGTCATTTCATCTCGTCTGAGTGCCACAGACACGTTAGACACTGTCAGTAAGAAAACATTAATAAATAAAAAGGCCATATTCTCCGCTCTCTCCTTCACTTCTTCCAGTATTATTCAGTCTGCAGTAAATATACGACAAGAGATATCGTCCAGTAACCAGTCTATTCCTATCAGGAGATTTTCTCCAGTGACGGCACTACATCCTTGTATGCACCAGTGATGTGTCTTGATGTTATCCAACTCCAACGCCTGCAAAAAAAAGAGAAAGGGAACCCAAGGTTACCACCTAGAGACACGGCATGCATTAAAAATATACCAGTAATGCTCTTACTAGTATGTTCTCCTGGCTTATGATAGTGATGATCCATCCTACACCTAAAGGTACCGTCACATTTAGCGACGCTGCAGCGATCCAGACAACGATCCCGATCGCTGCAGCGTCGCTGTTTGGTCGCTGGAGAGCTGTCACACAGACCGCTCTCCAGCGACCAACGATGCCGGTCCCCTGGTAACCAGGGTAAACATCGGGTTACTAAGCACAGGGCCGCGCTTAGTAAACCGATGTTTACCCTGGTTACCATCATTAAAGTAAAAAAAACAAACACTACATACTTACCTACCGCTGTCTGTCCCCGGCGCTCTGCTTCTCTGCACTGGCTGTGAGCGCCGGGCAGCCGGAAAGCACAGAGGTGACATCACCGCTCTGCTTTCCGGCCGCTGTGCTCACAGTCAGAGCAGAGAAGCACAGCGCCGGGGACAGACAGCGGTAGGTAAGTATGTAGCGTTTGTTTTTTTTACTTTAACGATGGTAACCAGGGTAAACATCGGGTTACTAAGCGCGGCCCTGCGCTTAGTAACCCGATGTTTACCCTGGTTACCCGGGGACTTCGGCATCGTTGAAGACAGTTTCAACGATGCCGAAGTCTTTCCCCTGATCGTCCCTGACGAAGGAAAGAACACACGTTCCGAAACGCGCGTCGGGTAGCGCGTACACTGACAGAACCACCTCAGGTATATAGCGACTATTAGTGTGGCACCATTTAGTCTCTGATTATGAGCACCATGGTAGTTTAACCATTACATTGCACAGGCACACTTTACTTCTATCACCATTATAACTCCTGTTGGAGTTTTTCCACCCACAGTTTTTTATATTTCCTGGAATAGATACTGATGTAGCATAATAGAAGGAATGTGGTTTTAGATTTGTTGGCTCTTTTTCTTTTTTTGTATTGCACTTGGTCACTTTAGTTGGCAGATTTTGCACATCACATTGTGTGGCATATATATAGTATTTGGTTTTTTATATATAGATTTTTAGCCAATAATCTAATTCTAATTATTCCTCTCCGATATAATAAGTTATTTACAACGACCACCTTATTCTAACACATTTGGTGAGGAATACATATACACATAGATAACCATATTTTAAAACGGATTTAGTGTCTTTTCACATCTTTTCTGGTTGCACTTGTCACTTTATTTACTATATTTACATAGTTGTGTACACAATCATACATTCCCTTCCTTTCTCCCCATATATATTATCACATAAAATACTGTGCCTATTCCTTTTTATTATCTTTTTTACATATATTTTTCTTTTCTTTATTAAACTTCTGGTGCAGCTATAAAATATTTGTTTCTGGAGACATATATTTTACCCTGTTGGTGGTTCTAGTACTATAAAGAGATACATATATAGTCTTTTTTCTCATATATATAATCTGTCAGTGTACGCATTTTATTAATTATTTTATATTTTTTATGTAATTTTTGCTTGTATAATGGATTGATTAAATTTTCTTATTGATATGTAATCATAGGCACCCTAGTAATAAAGCCATATATTTTTCACATTCCCCGCCTCGGTCTGATTTAGCTTTAATTTGTTCCATGGTGTAATACGTTGGTTGTTGGTTCTCCTCTCGCAGTGGTTTGTCCATTGCACTTTCTCACAGCGCACCCTGATAATTTTGGTTACCGTGTTATTTTAAATTATAATAAGTTATTATTAGTATCCTCACGATTATTGGGTGTACTGTGTATCTTACAATTTATTTATAAAATTAACCTGCAGTGTGCTGATCTGTTCAATGTTTAGTGTATCCTCACCCATCCGCTGCAGACTGTGAGCCCTTGCGGGCAGGGTCCTCTCTCCTTATGTACCTGTGTGCCTTGTTTTTTTTTTTTGCTCATGTTTAATGTACTTGTCTATATTTGCCCCGTATTCACATGTAAAGCGCCATGGAATAAATGGCGCTATAAAAATGTATAATAATAATAATAATGTTTGATCAGGTTGTAATTATATACCGTGTTCCAAATTATTATGCAAATTGGATTTAAGTGTCAAAGATTTAATTGTTTTTCAAATAAACTCGTGGATGGTATTGTGTCTCAGGGCTCAATGGATCACTGAAATCAATCTTAAACACATGTGATCATTAGTTTTCCAGGTGATTCTAATTAAAGGAAAACTACTTAAATATGATGTTCTACATTATTAAGCAGGCCACAGGTTTCAAGTAATATGGGAACTAAAAAGGATCTCTCTGCTGTTGAAAAGCGTTAAATAGTGCAATGCCTTGGACAAGGTATGAAAACATTAGATATTTCACAAAAACTTAAGCGTGATCATCATACTGTGAAGAGATTTGTGACTGAAACAGAGCACAGAATTAATGCAGATAAAGGCAGAATGAGGAAGGTTTCTGCCAAACAAATTCATTGGATTAAGAAAGCAGCTGCTAAAAAGCCATTACAAAGCAGCAAACAGTTATTTGAAGCTGCTGGTGCCTCTGGAGTCCCTCGAACCTCAAGGTGCAGGATCCTTCAAAGACTTGCTGTGGTGCATAAACCTACTATTCAGCCACCCCTAAACAGTGTTTATGAGCAGAAACGGTTGCAGTGGGCCCAGATATACATGAAGACTAATTTTCAAACAGTCTTGTTTACTGATGTGTGTCGAGCAACCCTGGATGGTCCAGATGGATGGAGTAGTGGATGGCCACCATGTCGCAACAAGGCTGCGATGTCAGCAAGAAGGTGGAGGAGTCATGTTTTTGGCCAGAATCATGGGGAAACAGCTGGTGGGGCCCTTTAAGGTTCCTGAAGGTGTGAAATGACCTCTGCAAAGTATATAGAGTTTCTGACTGACAACTTTCTTCCATGGTATAAAAAGCAGAAACGTGCCTTCAGGTGCAAAATCATCTTCATGCTGACAATGCCCCATCTCATGCTGCAAATAATACCTCTGAGACATTGGCTGCTATGGGCATAAAAGGAGATAAACTCTTGGTGTGGCCACCATCTTCGCCTGACCTCAACCCTATAGAAAACCTTTGGAGTATCATCCAGCACAAGATCTTTGAGGGTGGGAGGCAGTTCACATCAAAACAGCAGCTCTGGGAGGCTATTCTGACTTCATGCAAAGAAATACAAGCAGAAACTCTCCATAAACTCACAAGTTCAATGGATGCAAGAATTGTGAAGGTGATATCAAAGAAAGGGTCCCATCTTACCATGTAACTTGGCCTGTTAGGATATTTTGGAGTTAAATAGCTTTTTTGTTCAGTGAATGTGACCTAATGCTGCAAGTTCAACAAATGAGCATTTTCAGTTCTTTAAAACACATCAAATGTTTAGAAATTCTACTGTGCCTAATAATTTGGAACAGTGCATTTTGAGTTTTTATTCATTTTGGAGATTATACTGTTATCATTGGGAGGTTTATTCAATAAAATTTGATGTATAATCTAACGGGTGATGACTTTTATTAGACTGACTGTCATTTACACCGACCATTTAAGAAAATCCGAGAAAAATGTCATTTGCATAATAATTTGGAACATGGTGCAGTGTGTTCCGATACTCTCGGACAGGCCGGGGTCACACTTACGAGTGTGATGAGAGAAACTCGCACCAGTTTTGAGCATCAATACCGGCACTCAGGACCGGAGTGTGCGGCTACATGTATTCCTATGCAGCTGAATGCTCCGGTCCCGAGTGCCAATGGCAGTGCCGGGTATTGAGGTGCGAGTTTCTCACATCACACCCAGCCATAAGGAGAAGATGGAGAAAGAAAAATTCTCCATTCTGTCAGTTCGCGGAAATCAAACTGCACATAGATGTCATCCGAGTGCAGTCCTATGTTTTTCACAGACTCATTGCTTTGCATGACCGAGTGTGATACCAATATAGGATCAGACCCAAGCATGCTGTGATTTTTATTTTTGGTTTGGCGTCTAAAAAAATAGGGATTTTTGTGTGTACTCACCGTAAAATCCTTTTCTCCGAGCCACTCATTGGGGGACACAGGACCATGGGTTATGCTGCTGTCACTAGGAGGCTGACACTAAGCTGAGACAAAAAAAGGTTAGCTCCTCCCCTGCAGTATACACCCTCGTACTGGCTTCCAGACACCCAGTTCAGTGCAAAAGCAGTAGGATAGTAACAATATAACAAGTAACATTAGAATATAACATGTCAAACAAACAGTCAAGATCAAAAAAACAAGATCACGAGCCGAAAGGCTACCAGGGTGGGTGCTGTGTCCCCCAATGAGTGGCTCGGAGAAAAGGATATTACGGTGAGTACATACAAAAATCCCTATTTCTCCTTCGCCTCATTGGGGGACACAGGACCATGGGACGTCCCAAAGCAGTCCCTGGGAGTGAAACAATACAACCAAATAACTCCGTGTACCATCTGACTACAAATGCGCAACGGCCGCCTGCAGGATACGCCTGCCAAGGGCCGCGTCCGCAGAGGAGTGAATGTGAACATTGTAATGCTTTGTGAAAGTATGCAGGCTGGACCACGTTGCGGCCTTGCAAACCTGCTCCGCTGTTGCCTGGTGCCGGATGGCCCAGGAAGCACCCATCGACCGAGTGGAGTGAGCTCTAATCCCCGCCGGGATAGGACTGCCCCTGACCCGATAGGATTCCTGGATAGCAGATCGGATCCATCTGGCTATCGTGGATTTAGACGCAGCCAAACCCTTTCTGTGACCCTCCGGGAACACGAAAAGGGCGTCCGATTTTCTGAAGCCGTTCTGGAAATGTACCTCCTGAGGGCCCTTACCACGTCCAGAGTATGGAGAGCCATCTCGACCCTATGTTTGGGCTGCGGGCAAAAGGAGGGAAGAATGATGTCCTCATTGAGGTGGAAAGATGAGACCACCTTCGGAAGAAACGCCGGAGAAGGACGTAGGACTACCTTGTCCTGATGAAGGCAAGGAAAGGAGCCCGGCAGGATAACGCGTCGAGCTCTGAAACCCTTCTGATGGACGTCACCGCTACCAGGAAGGCAACCTTCCAAGAGAGGACAGAGAGTGGAACGTCTTGAAGGGGTTCGAACGGAGGTTCCTGAAGAACCCCCAGGACCAAGTTGAGATCCCAGGTCTCTAGCGGCATCCTGTAGGGAGGAACCACATGGGAGACTCCCTGGATGAAAGTCTTGACCTGAAGGTTGGTGGCGATCCTACGCTGGAAAAGCACGGATAACGCTGAGATCTGACCTTTGAGGGAACTCAGGGCCAAACCGGAGTCCAGACCAGACTGAAGGAAATTCAAGATGCAAGGGATAGAGAAAACGAGCGGAGGGTGACCCCAGAGCCTGCACCATGAGAAGGTGGTTTTCCAGACGCGGTGGTAGATGGAGGCGGAAGACGCCTTGCGAGCACTTAACATGGTGGGATGACCTGCTGAGAGAAACCGGCACGAGTTAGAATCCAGGTTTCAACAGCCACGCCGTTAAACGTAGGGCCCTTGAGCTCTGATGGTAGATCGGTCCTTGGCGAAGCAGGTCTGGGCGGTCTGGCAACCGCAAGGGAACGTCGGCTACGAGCTGAACGAGCTCCGCGTACCAAGCGCGACGGGGCCAGTCTGGGGCGACCAGGATGACTGGAACTCCCTCCGTCTTGATCTTTCGGATCACCTTCGGCAGTAAGGGAAGGGGAGGGAACACGTATGGGAGCTGAAATTGATGCCACGGAGAAATCAGCGCGTCCACTCCTATGGCCTGGGGATCCCGAGATCGAGAAATGAAGTTGTGGACTTTGGCGTTCCATCTGGACGCCATCAGATCCACGTCCGGGGTCCCCCAGCGAAGACAGATCTGGTGAAAAACCTCTGGGTGGAGTTCCCACTCCCCCGAGGCAAGGCCCTGGCGGCTCAGGAAGTCCGCCGCCCAGTTCTCGACTCCCGGAATGTGCACCGCAGAGATGATGGAATGGTTGGTTTCGGCCCAACGAAGGATGAGGGAGACTTCCTGCATCGCCGCCCTGCTGCGGGTACCCCCCTGGTGGTTGATGTAAGCCACCGCCGTGACGTTGTCCGATTGGACTCGTACTGGGTGACCCGCGAGCAGGGCGTGAAAGCGACTCAGTGCAAGTCTGATAGCACGAATCTCCAGGATGTTGATGGGGAGCTTGGATTCCCGAACTGTCCAGCGGCCCTGGGCAGAGTGGTGGAGGAACACCGCCCCCCAGCCAAGAAGACTGGCGTCGGTAGTTACCACTAACCAGCGGATCGGGAGGAAGGACTTCCCCTGGAGAAGAGATGGGCCCAGGGTCCACCATACGAGAGATTGTCTGACCCGCGGGGACAGGGGACAAGGGCGGTCGAGAGATCAGATACTCCTGTCCCAGTTGTCCAGCAAAGCCTGTTGCAAGGGACGGAGATGGAGTTGAGCAAAAGGAACTGCTTCGATTGCTGCAACCATCTTTCCCAGGATCTTCATGGCGAACCGAATGGTTCGCGGGCGAGGATGACAGAGCGTTCGGGCTCCTTGCTGAAGTGCTTGGGCCTTGGACCGAGGAAGCAAGACCAGCCCCCTCGAAGTGTCCAGGATCATTCCCAGAAAAGAGATCCGACGGGCAGGAACGGGAGAGGACTTGTCCAAGTTGATCAACCAACCTAGGCACGAAAGAGAATCCAGGGTAATGTGGACGCTTGACTCGCAGGCTTGAAAAGACGGGCCCTTTATGAGGAGATCGTCTAAGTAAGGTAACACGACGACTCCTCGAGAATGAAGGATGGCCATGACAGCCGCCATGACCTTGGTAAATACCCTGGGCGCCGTGGCGAGACCGAAGGGTAAGGCCGTGAACTGGAAGTGATCCTCCAGAATGGCAAAGCGGAGGAACCTCTGATGAGACGGGAAAATCGGGATGTGAAGATAGGCATCCTTGATGTCTATCGAGGACAGAAATTCCCCTCTTTCCATCGAAGAGATGACCGATCTGAGCGATTCCATCCTGAAGTGCCGGACTCTTACGCACTTGTTCAGGAGCTTCAGATCCAAAATGGGCCGCACTTTTCCGTCCTTCTTTGGCACGACGAAGAGGTTTGAGTAGAAACCTTTGAACCTCTCGTGTTCCGGGACCGGGACAATGACCCCGGTCTGGCGGAGGATGTGAATGGCGCAAAGAAGGGCGCGAGACTGAGCTGCCGAACTGGGAAGACGAGAGGGGAAAAACCGAGTTGGAGGAGGAGAGGAGAACTCTATCTTGTAGTCAGACGATACCAGATCCCTGACCCATTCGTCGTGCACGACGGAGAGCCAGGCTTGCTGAAAAAGGAGTAGGCGTCCGCCTACTCTGATGGTATCGACTGGCACCGTTCCCGAGTCATTGAGACGGGAATCTGGGAGGTCTGGAACCTCGGGTTCTGGGCTGCCTCGGTTTCCCGCGCCAGGAAGGATTCGGCCTGAAGGAGGGACGAGCGTCTCTGTCTGTGCGAGCGGAACGGCCTGATCTGGGAAGACCGGAGGGGTTGGACCAGGCTGGGCTGGTACGAAAAGGCCGAAAGCGAAAGTAAGGCTGGCGCTGGAAAGCCGCCTTAGGCCTCTGTTGGGGAAGGAACTTGCTCTTTCCCCCTGTGGCGTCAGAAATAAGCTGGTCAAGCTTTTCGCCGAAAAGACGCCCGCTTTGAAAAGGGAGGGAGATCAGAGATTTCTTAGAGGAGGAATCTGCGCGCCACTCTCTGAGAAAAGAGCCCTTCTGATAGCGATCGCGTTGGAAGCCGCCGATGCTGCGCAATTCGCCGCGTCGAGGGATGCGAACATCATGTAATCGCTAGCCATGGCTAACTGCTTGGCTAGGTCTGCCATCTCAGACGGGAGGTCCTGTTCATTAATGGATTTCGCTAGAGCATCCGCCCAGGAAACCATAGCCTTGGTCACCCAAGCCGCGGCGAAGGAGGGGGACAGGGAAGAGCCAGAGGCTTCATACACTGAACGAGCTAGAGAGTCTAGCTGGCGTTCAGTGGGACTCTTAATTGAAGCGCCCTCCGGAACTGAAAGAAGCGTTTTAGAAGCTAGGCGTGAGACCGGCGGATCTACTAAAGGGGGGATCCGTCCAGTCTTTCACGGGATCCGCTGAGAAGGGATACTTCGATACCAGGTCCTTCTTACCCGTGAAACGCTTATCTGGACGCTCCCTGTGACGCCTGACTATATCCAGAAAGGCTGGATGAGAGGCAAAAGATTTGTGGGAACGTTTGGATCTAGTAAAAGAGACCGCGTGTTCCGGAGCGGAATTAGAGTCATCATCCACCTTAAGTGCGTGATTGACTGCTACAATGAGGGAGTCAACCGTAGCCTCCGGGTCCAATGATACCTCGGACTCATGTTCAGAGTCGTGAACGCTGTGAGCCCCCAAAGAGGGTGAGCGAGAGGTGGAGCTGCCAGAGTCTGAGCGGCGAGGAGAGCACTCAGGAGAGGTAGTGCGGATCCGTTTTTTGGATGACCGTGCCTCTTTAAGTGGAGAGCGGCCCCTGCTGGCCGACGATTCCCCTGCTATGGAGGGATCTCTTAACGCCTGTAACGGATTACCCCGTTCCCCGGGAGGATTTTGAATGGATTTGATGGCGTTGGCTAAAAAATCCACGGACTGCGAGAGTGAAGCGACCCACGGGGGGGGGGACTAGGTACGCCAGAGTCGGTGGCGGGCTCCTGGGCACCTGGAGCATCGCAGGCAGAGCAGAGGGGAGAACTTTGAGGCCTAGGAAGTGGGGCCTGGCAGGTGGTACACGCAGAAAAAAAGGTCGTATGCACCTTAGAGGATTTTTTAGACCTTGACTGCGACATGATTCTAATGCAAAAAAAACCCCACAGGGACTATAATCTATGACTGCCTGGGTAGCAGAGGGCGACGCTGCAGAGGAGAAGCTGACGATGTCTCCTTACCCCGGTCCTGTGTCCCGCTGTCCTGGGAAGCCGAACTGTGAAGCCTGGGATAGGAAACTGACTGCACGTGGGCGCTGTGACACCGAGATGCGGCAGAGCTGGAGCTGCGGCGTGCAGTGAGGACCAAGATGGCCGCCGAGATCAGGAGAGAGATCTCGGCGGCTGCGAGAAGCGCCAGGGACCGGGGGGCGGCGCCGCCGATGACGCGCAGGGGTGGGCGGAGCCTATCGGCAGCGACCAGTGGCTAGGCCGAAGCCGGGGGCTAAATTTGCGGCCTCGGCCCGGCGCGCGGCCGCAAAGTGCCAACGCTTCAGCCCACCGATACTGCGCTACAGCCCACCAATGTGCCATGCTTAGGAGGAGCCATCCGGACCGCCGGCGACCCCCCCCCCCATCCCCCACGAGACACTTACCCCGAAGAGGTGAGAGGAGCCTTAGGATGGCTGGGACGGTGCAGGGGTTGGGAAGCCTCCATCCACCAGCCCCAGACAGGGGGGTGGAGAGGAACCGTCCACCACCTGAGTCACACAGAACATTGGTGATGCAGTGTGGTCTGCACGGACGCCACAGGGATAGGGCCACTGTACAGCCGAGGGTAGAACCTGGTGGACAGGGCAGATGTCCGGCAATAAAAAGGCCTGGCTGCAGAGGAGGATACTGGAGGTAAAACACCAGTGCTCCTCTGTACAACATGGGGAGATCGGCGCCCTTTTAGGGAAAAAAACCGTCGCCCAAAAAAGGTCAGCTCAGGCAGTGGCTCCCACGTCGCAGGAGAGGATACGGTGAGGTGAAACTCCCGTGCTCGCCTGTTGTTGGTTCGGGGGAGATCGGACCTTGAAAGAATCCGTCGCCCCCTTCGTCCGGAATAGATTAAAAAGAAAAAATCCGTGAGATTGAAAATCAGTGTGCCTCCTACGGACACTAAGCTTGAACTGGGTGTCTGGAAGCCAGTACGAGGGTGTATACTGCAGGGGAGGAGCTAACCTTTTTTTGTCTCAGCTTAGTGTCAGCCTCCTAGTGACAGCAGCATAACCCATGGTCCTGTGTTCCCCCAATGAGGCGAAGGAGAAAAAGATTTATTTTAAGAATTCAAGTAATTGATCCAGATAACCTACATAGCACTTTTTATGGAAACCTTGTTTTGGGACTATGCTGTTTATCACACATGGCAAAAGCATGAAATATTAGAAAGAACTCACCTCTCGGATAGCATCTTTGGACAGTGCACCAGGCAAATCTTGTTTATTGGCAAACACCAGTAATGTTGCCCCGGCCAACCTCTGAAACAAAACAAAGAACCCATGATGACTAGGATCCTGCTGGAACATGACTAATAGGAACCATTAAAGGGAACTTGTCACCCCCGAAATCGAGGGTGAGGTAAGCCCACCAGCATCAGGGGATTATTTACAGGATTCTGGAATGCTGTAGATAAGCCCCCAACGTATCCTAAAAGATGAGAAAAAGAGGTTAGATTATACTCACCCAGGGGCGGTCCCGCTGTGGTCCGGGTCCGATGGGTGTCGTGGTCTGGTCCGGCGCCTCCTATCTTCATCAGATAACGTCCTCTTGTGGTCTTCACGCCGTATCTCCGGCGCAGGCGTACTTTGTCTGGCCTGTTGAGGGCAAAGTACTGCAGTGCACAGGCGCCGGGCCTCTCTGACCTTTCCGCGCCTGCACACTGCAGTACTTTGCTCTGCCCTCAACAGGCCAGACAAAGTACGCCTGCGCCGGAGCGTGAAGACCAGAAGAGGACGTTATCCTATGAAGATGGGAGGCCCCGCACCGGACCGCAAAGCCACATTCATCGGATCGGACCGCCCAGCCCAGGTGAGTATAATCTAACCTCTTTTTCTCATCTTTTAGGATACATCGGGGGCTTATCTACAGCATTACAGATGCCTGATGCCGGTGGGCTTAGCTCACCGTCGATTTTGGGGGTGACAGGTTCCCTTTAAGAAGCCATGTGAAATCGGACTTCAGAATGGAATCTCTGCCCGATTGTGAAATTAATTTTTAATATATTGTATCATTACAAAAATCACATTTCTCTAATCATCTTTAAAAATAGGAATAGAGGTACCACAGCTCCTATGTAACTTGGAGTAAGGGACGACATTAATCATGCACACACGTTCCTACTAAGAAGGAGCGAAAGTGCTGGGATAAGGTGTTAGGGATTTCCTAACAAACAGGTAATCTGTCACGATCCATCTTTGGATATGTGGCAGCTCTGGTTCCACTCAGTTTAAAACTTTTTTTCTTTTTTGCCATCGGGGCTTAATATCAGTTTTTCCCCCGCTGGCAATCTGGTGTTACTGCAGTGCTGCTGGGTCAGCTGATGCAGGTGGTGACCACTCCTACCATCCTTTAAAAGGTCACCTGATGCATCAGCTGACTGTTGGCGATACAGTTCTTTCTGGAGACCAGCGCTCTGGTGTTAGCCACATCTGGTTATTGGAGTCCAGTTGCTGTTGTTACCTGCGGTGTGGCGCTTAGCAGCGGTGGACATAAGCTAAGTGTGGTGTTTTTTGTTACCTTGTCCCTTTGGTGTTTGTCACTTTCTCCTGTGTGTATTATTTGCAGAAGTGACTACTAGGGACGAAGTATCATGATGGCGGCGGGAAGGGGGAAGGACCCGCATAGGGTGTTAGGAGAGTGCAGGGTCAGACTCAGGTTTGAGCTCAGGTGGTGAACATTCCCCATTCCCTACGGATAGGGCCTTCCTCTCACCTATACCATCCCTGGTGTATGTGTATTGTGCTGTTAGCTGACCGACCATCCGTTGGGTCGAGTCACACAGTGACATTATCCCTGCATGTGTTGCGACTGTCGAACAGCCGCGGGGACTCGAACATATTTTTTGAGCACACCAAAGACACTGTTAGCTGCCGAGCATGCTCAGATAACACCTTCTCTGAGCACACTCGCTCATCATTAGTTCTTACCTCTTCCAGCAAGAGCCCGGCCAGTTCTTGAGCGCAGTCTTGTAAGCGGGCCCGGTCTGCGCTGTCTACCACCCAAATCAATCCATCTGTGCTCTCAAAGTAATTCCTCCAATAAGAACGCAAGGATTTCTGGCCTCCGACATCCCACATATTCAGTTTGAACCTACATGAAATACATTAAAGTCTCATTCAATAAATTTTGCTTTTTTCTTGCGTACATGTGCTAGCAGTTTTTACAACATACTGTATAACCATTAGTGATGAGCGAGTGTACTCGTTGCTCGGGTTTTCCAGAGCACGCTTGGGTGGTCTCCGAGTATTTATGACTGCTTGGAGATTTAGTTTTCGTTGCCGCAGCTAGATGATTTTCGGCTACTAGCCAGCTGATTACACGTAAGGATTCCCTAGCAACCAGGCAACCCCCAGATGTACTCAGCCTGGCTAGTAGCTGTAACTCATTCAGCTTCCGCGATAAAAACAAGATCTCCGAGCAACGAGTATATTCACTCATCACTAATAACTCTCCCCTCTGTACCAGTCTGTCACTGTAAACCCATTTACTGTAAACGATATCTATAACCCTGTATGTAACCCTTTCTCATGTACAGCACCATGGAAATAATGGTGCTATATAAATAAATAATAATAATATAGTCTATGGGGCCATACATAAGTGGAAACAAGTCAAAATTTAGGTCAATTTGCCAAACAAACACAGACAAATGAATCAAGTGAAGGAAAGCACAAAGATGCCATCAGTGTTACATCTGTGCGTGGTCTTTTAATTCACAGATGTGCGAATTCAGACTAAATAAGCAATGAATGAAGATCATAAGAAAAAAAAAAGATGGAAACCAGGGATTTTTGTGTACTCACCGTAAAATCCTTTTCTCCGAGCCAATCATTGGGAACACAGGACCATGGGTGTTATGCTGCTGCCACTAGGACACTAAGCAAATATACAAAAAAGTTAACTCCCCTTCTGCAGTATACACCCTCCGCTGGCTCTCTCGTGAACCAGTTCGGTGTCAAAGCAGTAGGAGCTCACAAACAGAAATGCAATATGTCAAAACCAACAATGACTATAAGCCAACAGGCTAACAGGGTGGGTTCTGTGTCCCCCAATGATTGGCTCGGAGAAAAGGATTTTACGGTGAGTACACAAAAATCCCTGTTTCTCCTTCGCCTCATTGGGGGACACAGGACCATGGGACGTCCTAAAGCAGTCCCTGGGTGGGAAAACGTCACAACAGGTGAAACCTCACGCACCCAATGCTTAAAGAATTACGTGATTAAATGCAGCCTACAGATGTGAAACTGCCTAGCAGAATCTGTCTGGATCAAGTCGCAGCCTTACACACTTGCTGTGCGGATGCCTGGTGCCGAATGGCTCAGGAGGCCCCCACTGACCGAGTGGAGTGTGCATTAATCCCCGCCGGAATAGGCTGGCCTTTGACACGGTAAGCTTCTTGGATTGCTGAATGACGCCATCTGGCTATCGTGGCCTTCGAGGCAGGCAAACCCTTTCTGTGTCCCTCCGGAAGCACAAATAGGCATCTGTTTTGCGAAAAGACGCCGTTCTGGAAATGTACTTTTTGAGAACCCTCACTAAGTCCAGAGTGTGAAGGGCTGTCTTAGTACGATGGACTGGAGCCGGACAGAACGAGGGCAGAACTATGTCTTCATTCAGATGAAAAGCCGAGACGACTTTGGGCAAGAAGGACGGGGACGTCCTGAGCACCACCTTGTCCTGGTGGAAAAATAAAAAAAATGGAGGTCTGCACGACAAAGCTGCCAGTTCCGAGACCCGTCTGATGGATGTTATTGCCACCAGAAAGGCAACTTTCCATGAAGAGACAGAGATACAGAGAGACACAGAGAGACACAGAGAGAGAGAGAGAGAGAGAGAGAGAGAGAGAGAGAGAGAGAGAGAGAGAGAGAGAGAGAGAGAGAGAAAAAAGAGAGAGAGAGAGAGAGAGAGAGAGAGAGAGAGAGAGAGAGAGAGATCCTGTAATGGCTCAAAGGGAGTCTCTTGTAAAGCACTGAGGACCAAGTTAAGGTCCCAAGGTTCTAAAGGCATCTTGTACAGAGGGACAAGATGTGAAACTCCCTGCATGATGGTCTTAACCTGAGGCTTGGAAGCTATCCGACGCTGGAAAAGGACGGATAGGGCTGAGATTTGGCCCTTTAGAGATGCAAGCGCTAAGCCTGAATCCAAGCCCGCTTGAAGAAACTCCAGAATGGAAGGGATGGAAAACACCAACGGAGAAAGACCCTCATCTTTACACCATGAGAAAAACGTTTTCCAAACGCGATGGTAAATACGCATGGAAACAGGCTTCCTAGCGTTAATCATTTTAAATGCCACATTACGGGAGAACCCTGCCTGGGCTAGGATCAAGGATTCAATGGCCAGGCCGTTAAACTCAGAACTCTCGAGTTCTGGTGGCAAATGGGTCCCTGGGAGAGAAGGTCCGGACGATCCAGTAATGGCCAGGGAACGCCGGCGACGAGATGTACCAGCTCCGCAAACCAAGCTCGGCGAGGCCAGTCCGGAGCGACAAGGATCACCGGAATACCTTCCGCCTTGATTTTTTGGATGACCCTTGGGATCAGCGGAAGTGGCGGAAAGATGTAAGGGAGACCAAATTGGCTCCATGGAAGTACTAGAGCATCCGAGCCGATGGCTAACGGATCACGGGATCAGGCTACGAATGCCGGAACCTGTGTGTTCAGCCTGGAGGCCATGAGGTCCACATCCGGAGTGCCCCAACGCTGGCAAATCCCATGAAAGACTTCCGGGTGAAGAGACAACTTTTTCTGAGGCTATGCCCTGGTGGCTGAGAAAATCCGCCGACCAATTCTCTACCCTTGGAATATGAACTGCGGAGATGAGCAAATAATTTGTCTCGCCCACTGTAGAATGTGCGAGGCCTTGATCATCGCCTTTCTGCTGCGCGTGCCTCCCTGGCGATTGATGTACGCCACCGCCGTGGCGTTGTCTGATTGGATCCGGAAGGGACGTCCGGCCAAGAGGTGATGGAATTGATGAAGAGCCAGCATTATCGCTCGGATCTCGAGGATGTTGATCGGAAAGGTTGGCTTCCTGAGCAGACCAACGTCCCTGAGCCGTGTGGTGGCGAAAAATCGCACCCCATCCAAGGAGGCTGGCGTCGGTGGTTACAACCAGCCAGTGAACGGGGAGGAAAGACCTTTCCTGATCCAAGGACGATGTTGCAGTCCACCACCTGAGAGATCGCCTGATTCTGGGTGCCAGGCGAAAGCGGTGACCCAGGGAGGCTGGATTCTTGTCCCATGCTGAGGTCAAAGCCTGCTGTGGGGGACGGAAGTGAAATTGGGCTAACGGCACTGCCTCGATGGATGCCACCATCTTCCCAAGGACCTGCATGGCGAACCGCAGGGAGTGAGAACGGCCCAGAGATAGCAATTGGGCTCCCTGGATTAAAGAGGAAATCTTTTCCGGAGGGAGAATTACAAACCCTAGGGAAGTGTCTAAGATCATCCCCAAAAAGGGGTATCCATGGGATGGAACAGGTAAGGATTTCTCCATGTTCACCAGCCAGCCTAGGCGAGACAGAGTGTTGATGGCGATAGCGACGCTCTCTTCGCAAGCCCGATAGGACGGACCTTTGACGAGAAGATTGCCCAGATAGGGAAGAATCACCACGCCCCAGGAATGTAGAATAGACATGACGGCTGCCATGACCTTTGTGAATACCCTGGGGGCGGTGGCGAGCCCAAAGGGCAGAGCAGAGAATTGGAAATGGTCGTCTCCGACTGCAAAGTGTAGAAATCTTTGATGACTTTCGAAGATGGGAATGTGAAGATATGGGCCTTTGATGTCGATTGACCCAAGGTATTCCCCTTTTTCCAAACAAACAATGACAGACCGCAGGGATTCCATCCTGAAGTGGCGCACTGAGAGGAAATTGTTTAACAACTTCAGGTCCAGGATGGGACGCATGGTTCTGTCTTTCTTTGGGACCACAAACAGGTTTGAGTAGAAACCCTTGAACCTTTCCGTGGGAGGAACCGGAACGATTACTGTGCTGTTGCGGAGGGCTTGTAAGGCCTGGTAAAAGGGAGCTGCGTGCACCTTGGACTTTGGAAGATGAGACTGGAAGAAACACGTTGTAAACACAACACATGTAAATATGTGGGAAAATAGATATAAATGAAATCCCACATATTTACATGTGTTGTGACCACTGTCCTTTAGCAAATTTGGGGACGCCCTTATTTTGCTCTCTTACATAGTATTAAAGATTTGGTCATCCATATATTATGGTATAATTGTTTTGGTATATTTTCTTTGGGGAGAGCTTGTGTACACATGATTGTCATTATAGCACAATTTGGATTATCTTCCAGTGTATTGTAACTCTAACATGTATGTACTTAGAGGGCATTATATTGTACATCTTTACATGGGGAAGGGTGTATTGTTGTGGTTTTATATTCTTGTGTCTTCGTGGTGTTCATACAAATAAATTTATATAGTTTCAGTATTTTTTGGAACAGGTATGCACATTTTTATGCATGGGCTTTTTCCTTCCTTGGTCTGATATTGCATATTCCATGCACTGGGTAGCACCCTGTTCTGGTGTTTATTAGAATATATTATATATTATTATAGTAGTGCACCTGATCTCTCTACGATTGACTATTGGGGATTTATTCAAAATTGAAGGCAAACTGAACCAGCATGGCTACCACAGCATCTTGCAGCGGCATGCTATTCCATCCGGTTTGCGTTTAGTTGGACCATCATTTATTTTTCAACAGGACAATGACCCCAAACACACCTCCAGGCTGTGTAAGGGCTATTTGACCAAGAAGGAGAGTGATGGGTGCTGTGCCAGATGACCTGGCCTCCACAGTCACCAGACCTGAACCCAATCGAGATGGTTTGGGGTGAGCTGGACCGCAGAGTGAAGGCAAAAGGGCCAACAAGTGCTAAGCATCTCTGGGAACTCCTTCAAGATTGTTGGAAGACCATTCCCGGTGACTACCTCTTGAAGCTCACCAAGAGAATGCCAAGAGTGTGCAAAGTAGTCATCAAAGCCAAAGGTGGCTATTTTGAAAAACCACACTTCTTCTGGAGTTTGACAAGATGACGCTGAGGCCTCATTCAGATGTCTGCGTTTTATGTTGGTGTTCTGTAATTTTCACAGTTACAACACATACTCATTATCATCCATGAGGCTCTCACGTGTTCATTTTCTCTCACACTGAGCGTCCACAAAAAAATCCCCACACGAGATTCCATTTTTGATCTACTTTGCTGATCAAACTTACTCATACACGAAAAAAGAAAAAAAAAAACTATGACAAATGCAAATCTTTCCACAACATAATATGCAGCAAATATGCAACTTGTGTATTTCCCCTAAGGATAATATCCTACATGCCCAGGCTACAAAATGTTAAAACAGGATTTACAGAGACCCCTACAAATTAGATCGATGGCAGTGGTTACTCTAGGGTTAAAGGGGTTGTCCGGTCCAAATCGATAAGTCTGTAGTCAGTCCGTGTGACTACAGACTTATGAATGCCCCCAGCACAGGCATTGTGCACTGCGAGGATTCTCCGGTTTCTGACCCGGGACGGAGGGTATGTATGTGTTATAGTACTCCTGTGCAGTGAGCGTGTCTGACTAGAGGGGGCCGCCTCACTCCATAGAAGTGTATGGAGCGAGGCCACACCCACTAGTCGGGTTCTGGCCGGGAGTATGTATAACGCAAACATATCCTCCAGTCCCAGGTCAGAAACTGGTGAATCCCAGCAGAATGAAGACTCTGATGTCAGCTGCTCCTGCCCTGTAGGTTTGTGGGCAGTGGCGTACTGTCAATGGCGGCAACCATGACTGCTATGGGACCTGACGGGTGACGGGCCAGGTGCAGTGCGGCAGCCGCGTGGTATGTGTGCCGTTGATTACATGTCAGCACCGCTGCCGTATACCTCCTCGCTCCTCCTGATCTACCGCCGGTCTGACGTAGCCTTCCAGCCATAGAGGAACCATATGTGATCAACAGGGAGCACTGCCTTTGGAGATGCAAGACGGTGAACTGGGCCGTGCGGTGGTACTAAAATTAACTTAATTTTTTTTATGTGTCCCCTTGCCATTTCCATACTTTTTTTTCTGCTGCAAAAAAAATGCTGATCCCACTACTTGGGAGGGGGGTAAATATTCTGGGTGCACAATTTGCACATTACAGGGGGAGGAGGGTAAATATTCTGGGTGCACAATTTGCACATTACAGGGGGAGGGGGTGTAAATATTCTTGGTGCACAATTTGCACATTACAGGGGGAGGAGGGTAAATATTCTGGGTGCACAATTTGCACATTACAGGGGGAGGGGGTGTAAATATTCTGGGTGCACAATTTGCACATTACAGAGGGAGGGGGTGTATATATTCTTAGTGCACAATTTGCACATTCCAGGAGGAGGGGGGTAACTATTCTGGATGTACCGTAATTTGTGAACATTATCTTCCTCCCTGTAATGCACAAATTGTCCATCCAGATATTTATCCCCCCTATACACTTCTGTAAATAACTGGAGGGGGATAATGTGCAAAAAGTGCATCCAGCTATTCACAAGGGGGGGGGGGAATAACTCTAAAGGTACCGTCACACTTTAGCGACGCTGCAGCGATACCGACAACGATCCGGATCGCTGCAGCGTCGCTGTGTGGTCGCTGGGGAGCTGTCACACAGACCGCTCTCCAGCGACCAACGATCAGGGGAAAGACTTCGGCATCGTTGAAACTGTCTTCAACGATGCCGAAGTCCCCGGGTAACCAGGGTAAACATCGGGTTACTAAGCGCAGGGCCGCGCTTAGTAACCCGATGTTTACCCTGGTTACCATCGTTAAAGTAAAAAAAACAACCACTACATACTTACCTACCGCTGTCTGTCCCTGGCGCTGGGCTTCTCTGCTCTGGCTGTGAGCACAGCAGCCGGAAAGCAGAGCGGTGACGTCACCGCTCTGCTTTCCGGCTGCCCGCCGCTCACAGCCAGAGCAGAGAAGCACAGCGCCGGGGACAGACAGCGGTAGGTAAGTATGTAGCGTTTGTTTTTTTTACTTTAACGATGGTAACCAGGGTAAACATCGGGTTACTAAGCGCGGCCCTGCGCTTAGTAACCCGATGTTTACCCTGGTTACCAGCGAAGACATCGCTGAATCGGCGTCACACACACCGATTCAGCGATGTCAGCGGGACCTCAACGATCAAAAAATGGCCCAGGCCATTCCGACACGAGCAGCGATCTCACAGCAGGGGCCTGATCGCTGGTACGTGTCACACATAGCGAGATCGCTACTGAGATCGCTGTTGCGTCACAAAACTTGTGACTCAGCAGCGATCTCGCTAGCGATCTCGCTATGTGTGACGGGGCCTTTATGTGCACCCAACGATTAAGGGGGCGATAATGTGTAAACTGTGGGTGCAGCTATTTACGAGATGTGGGGATAAAGAGCAAAGATACATCCAGCTATTGCTGTATTTTATATAGGCTGTAAACTCTCTTCACATGTACAGCACTCTGAAATGTGTCTGGTCTTAATCTACAAGTCTGCAGTCACATCATGTGCACTATGTGCCCGGAGAATTCTCTGGGAGTGGGCGGGCACGTGACTGCAAGTATGTGATTTGCATAAATGCCATCACAAGCCGACTACTAGATGGGTGAGGCCTCACTTAATACAAGTTATATTTTTTTGTTGTTGAGGGGGTGAAGAAGGGCATTCAGACTTTTGCTATGGGGGCCCACCTGATTTCTATGGAGCTGATTTAACCTATTCTTGATACAGGTGTGTACAGCGTATTATTATTATTATTATTTATTATAGCGCCATTTATTCCATGGCGTTTTACATGTGAGGAGGGGTATACATAATAAAAACAGGTACATTAATCTTAAACAATACAAGTCATGACTGGTACAGGAGGAGAGAGGACCCTGCCAGCGAAGGCTCACAATCTACAAGCGTATATATTCTGGTACGTTACCCTCTGTGCTCCAGAGTTTTGATGTTGAATCCCAGAGTTGGGGAAATCGTGTTTATATCTTCACCATTAAATTTCTTCAGGATTGTGGTTTTACCAGCGTTATCTAAACCTCTAACAGTGAGTTAAGAGAAAAACATAAGAAAAAAACAAACTACTACTACACAAGTTTTATCAAAACTACAGCAAGACATCTGTATTCAGGCAATTTACAGCAGGCAAAAAATATTACTGGAGGCGAAAATTCCGAAAAAAACGCAGCAGGGTGCAATTCGGCAACGTGTGCACTTAGCCTAAAGGGAATCTGTCAGAAGGATTTTACTACGTCGTCTGAGAGCAGCGCAAAGTAGGAAACGAGACCCTGAATCCAGCGATGTATCACTTATGTTAGTGGGTGCAGCAGATCTGACAAAATCAGCGCTTGGATGTAGAAGAGCTCAGAAAGCAAATCCCGCCCACACCAGGCTCTCAGTGTACAGAGTCTATAGACAGTGAGCTGCTTATCACAGGAGGGGTCCGCCTGTCTCCTGACATCAGGTGACAGCTCCGGACTTTGGTTCGGATGGAATGTGAAGCCTGCAGCAGACATCCCCTGCTCAAGGAGGAGAACAGGAGATTGGCGGGGAACACAGACAAACGGAGGGGTCCAGAGGGTATATGAAGGGGGTCCGGAGGGTACATGCTGGGGGCCAAGAAGGTATACGGAGGGTGTCCGGAGGGTATATGCTGGGGGCCAAGAAGGTATACGGAGGGTATATGCTGGGGGCCAAGAAGGTATACGGAGGGTGTCCGGAGGGTATATGCTGGGGGCCAAGAAGGTATACGGAGGGTGTCCAGAGGGTATATGCTGGGGGCCAAGAGGGTATATGGAGGGGGTCCGGAGGGTATATGCTGGGAGCCAAGAGGGTATACGGAGGGGGTCCGGAGGTATACGGAGGGGGCCCAGAAGGTATATGCTGGGGGCCAAGAGGGTATATGGAGGGGGTCTGGAGGGTATATGCTGGGAGTCTGGAGGGTATATGCTGGGAGTCTGGAGAGTATATGCTGGGGGTCCGGAGGGTATATGGAGTATGTCCGAAGGGTATATGCTGGGGGTCTGGAGGGTATATAGAGTATGTCCGGAGGGTATATGCTGGGGGTCTGGAGGGTATATAGAGTATGTCCGGAGGGTATATGCTGGGGGTCTGGAGGGTATATAGAGTATGTCCGGAGGGTATATGCTGGGGGTCTGGAGGGTATATAGAGTATGTCCGGAGGGTATATGCTGGGGGTCTGGAGGGTATATAGAGTATGTCCGGAGGGTATATGCTGGGGGTCTGGAGGGTATATAGAGTATGTCCGGAGGGTATATGCTGGGGGTCTGGAGGGTATATAGAGTATGTCCGAAGGGTATATGCTGGGGGTCTGGAGGGTATATAGAGTATGTCCGGAGGGTATATGCTGGGGGTCTGGAGGGTATATAGAGTATGTCCGGAGGGTATATGCTGGGGGTCTGGACGGTATATAGAGTATGTCCGGAGGGTATATAGAGTATGTCCGGAGGGTATATGCTGGGGGTCTGGAGGGTATATAGAGTATGTCCGGAGGGTATATGCTGGGGGTCTGGAGGGTATATAGAGTATGTCCGGAGGGTATATGCTGGGGGTCTGGAGGGTATATAGAGTATGTCCGGAGGGTATATGCTGGGGGTCTGGAGGGTATATAGAGTATGTCCGGAGGGTATATGCTGGGGGTCTGGAGGGTATATAGAGTATGTCCGGAGGGTATATGCTGGGGGTCTGGAGGGTATATAGAGTATGTCCGGAGGGTATATGCTGGGGGTCTGGACGGTATATAGAGTATGTCCGGAGGGTATATGCTGGGGGTCTGGACGGTATATAGAGTATGTCCGGAGGGTATATGCTGGGGGTCTGGACGGTATATAGAGTATGTCCGGAGGGTATATGCTGGGAGTCTGGACGGTATATGCTCAGGGCTCTTTATATACCCCCATGGTCTTTTTTTCTTTGGATAATCCCTTTAAGTCCATATCTAGTCAAAAAAAGTAGCCTGATTCCAGCTCTGCTCCCCATTACTCTGCTGCTCCCCCTATGTACTCAGTCCCTGCTCCCAGCCATAACCTTCCTCCACGGCACAGTCCCTGCCTGCTCCCCGCAGCCTCAGCACAGGATACAGCATGAGTAGCCGGACCTCCCGCTCCTTCTGCTTCATCTTCTTCAGGATGGTCAGCAGCCCCATGATGACACCGAAAACTCGCTTCCTAGACACTCACACAGTCGTACCAGTAGCCAATCAAAAGCCGCATAGCCGCCACGTGATCAACAGTGTCCTAGAGCGAGCGGACCAATAATAACCGCTGTTATTGAGAAGTGGTTTTTTTTTTCAACAACTTTATGCGTATATGCACAATGAGTTGAAGAATGACGTTTTATGTCAGCGCTTCTCGTATAATTATAGTAGGAATGTAGTGCGGTTTTGTTTTTGTTAGTGGAAATCCTGCCAGTGTGAACGAGCCATGGCTTATGGGGAATATGTACATTACAGTCTATGTACATAGAAGTAGCCTAGCTCCTCACAGACAATGGCGCGGGGACTTCCGGCCTCGGGGTGACAGAGAGTTTCCCGCCCTGGGCCCCCTGTCACGTGACCTGGCCTCAGGCTCGCGCTGCCAGTACAAGCAATGAGGCCGCGCGGCGTCCATCAGCCGGGTACCGGCAGGCGCTGATTGGTTGAGGGTTGCCATGGGGATGCGGCGTTGCCGGCGTGTGACCAGGCGGTCCGGCCATCTTTTGTGTGTCGGATTGTGTGTGGAAGCGCCGAGAGGAAAGGAGCAGAGGAGCGGGTGAGTGATCCCCGGGCAGGAAAGGTTCCCGTGACGGGACAGCGGAGCATGAGGCGGCGGGCAGCAGGCTGTAGGTGCGGCCTAGAGAGGAGCGGCGGGCTGCTCGGAGGGGAAGGCTGGAGACACAAAGAAGGCGGACGGGAGGGAGCGGGACTGACGGGGAGAAAACTTGGGAGCCGCACAGGGGCGAGCGGGAGAACAAAGGAGGGCGGGGGCGCGGCTACCTGGCGGCAGGAGGGCCGTGGAGGTGTTCACACTGACCGCCACCGTGCGGAGCAACTTATCCCAGCGAAGTGGCCGAGCAGGGAGCACGGCGGCCCCTCTCCACGGGGGGAATGTGGTCCCTCTCCGGGGGGGGGTTGTAATGTGGTCCCCACCCCACGGGGGGGGGGGGAATAATGTGGTCCCCACGGGGGGGGGGAATAATGTGGTCCCCCACCCCACGGGGGGGGGGGGGGGAATAATGTGGTCCCCCACCCCACGGGGGGGGGGGAATAATGTGGTCCCCCACCCCACGGGGGGGGGGAATAATGTGGTCCCCTCCCCACGGTGTGTGTGTGTGTGGGGGGGGGGGGGGGTTATGTGGTCTCCTCCACAGGGGACTATGTGGTGGTCTCTCCACGGGAGGGGAATTTGGCCCCACTGACTCCATGCACCTTTTGCTTAAGTTTAACAGTTCACATAAAGAGGCGCTCCTCAAAGTTCTAAAGGAACGCTCTACCCCCCTTGTTACGTTTCTCTGGTGCCCCATCGGTCTTTCTACACCACTTGTGATCTGTGGGGTCCTATTATTTGCAGGGGTCCTGCAGTCACATTTCTGCCCATATGAGAGGATTGGCACCATTACTGCTCTGCATCTGATAATTGGGGGCACGGTTTTAGTTTTGCTGCATACGCTTCTGGTTAGGCCAAGTCCAGTATGTGTCAGTGAGACATGCCTGAATATCGGGGTCCTAGCTCTCTATAGGCTCCCCATACACATTAGAGTATCCCCCCATTATAGCCCCCATAGGGGTTTACATTGTTTACTACAAACCTAGACAGCATTGATATATCTGACACGTTGGCCCCCTGCAATGTTTCGTCATCCCCGTTGCTTCTCTAAAGGTACCGTCACATTAAGCGACACTGCAGCGATATAGACAATGATGCCGATCGCTGCAGCGTCGCTGTTTAGGTCGTTGTGTGGTCGCTGGAGAGCTGTCACACAGACCGCTCTCCAGCAACCAACGATGCCAAGTCTCCGGGTAACCAGGGTAAACATCGGGTTACTAAGTGCAGGGCCGCGCTTAGTAACCCAATGTTTACCTGGTTCATTGTAAAAGTAAAAAAAAACAAACACTACATACTTACATTCCGGTGTCTGTCACGTCCCCCGGCGTCAGCTTCCCTGCACTGTGTCAGCGCCGGCCGTAAAGCAGAGCACAGCGGTGACGTCACCGCTCTGCTTTACGGCCGGAGCTCACAGTCAATGCGGGAAGCTGACACCGGAATGTAAGTATGTACTGTTTGTTTTTTTTTAACTTTTACAATGGTAACCAGGGTAAACATCGGGTTACTAAGCGCGGCCCTGCGCTTAGTAACCCGATGTTTACCCTGGTTACCAGTGAACACATCGCTGGATCGGCGTCACACACGCTGATCCAGCGATGACAGCGGGTGATCAGCGACCAAAAAAAAGGTCCTGATCATTCCCCAGCGACCAACGATCTCCCAGCAGGGGCCTGATCGTTGGTCGCTGTCACACATAACGATTTCGTTAACGATATTGTTGCTACGTCACAAAAAGCAACGATATCGTTAACGAAATCGTTGTGTGAAGGTACCTTAAGGCTCTCTGATTAGTATGGTTGGATAAGAACCAACGGCTTCATTTACGCCACGTGGTTTTTTTGCATACATGAAAAAAACTTTTCAGCAGTGAGTTTGGATTTGTTTCATTCATTTTGGTACATATCAGAGTTTTCACATACTCAAAAAAGAAAAAAATGTCTAGGCTTCTAGCCATCAAATGGTTAAAATTGGCAGCACTTAGATTGTTTTTGTGCTGTTGTTTTGTTGTTTTTTCAGACCTGTTGATCTGAATGGGGCAAGTTTGGTCCAGATTTTAAAAAAAGAAACAAAAATAAACAGCCCAGACATGTCTCAATTTTTTGTGGATATTAAGTCCACAAAAAAAATCAGGCATGTGAAAAAACCTGAATATAAAAACAGACGTCTGACCGAGGCCGTACACAGACATTGAGACATTTATTGATGTTGGTCAGCGCACTTGTATAACAAAGCCAGTTACCCCGTGTAGTGTTTCGTTGCCAATAGAGAGGGATCTTACTACCTGACATCATTTGCTAAGATTTCTTTTTATTTCAATTCATTTTTTTTTTTTTACACTTGTGCCTAAGTTGTATTCTTCTGTGATATGTGTATATATACACTCCTTAACATTGGAAATGCAACACCTTGAAAGAAGTCTTGGAATTATGGAAATCACAGTGATGGAAAAATGGAAACAACATTTTCAAAACCTTAATATATTTAGTATAGAGTAAGAGCGCCACATACAGAAATTAATACATTGCGCTGTTAGTGACCTGGAGCAAAGACTAGAGGGGTCCGACTACCGTACATATTATATGCCACCTCACATCCTAAACCAAGTAGGAACTGTGACACATCCCTTCATTATTGGTGGTCTCAACAAAAATTTGAAGCATGGCACGTAGTTATCCATTCTATAGTGTGGCATCAAACAGGTTCTACACAAACCATCAGAAACCAGTTACTCGACATCCAGCTACAGATGCTCTACTGACCTCATGCCACCGTTCTCATAGGGCATCATGGTGCAGAGGCAATGGAGACTGGAATGAAAGTCTATCCTTTTCAGCAATGAGTCCCATTTTTGCTGGCGAGTGTAACCAAGAGTAACTAAACCTTATTTATTTTTTCAAATAGTTTTATAGGCATTTTCCATATCTCCAGATCTTTTGGCTCCCGGGTCCAAAGGTAACTGCTGAAAAGTGTGCTGCTTGTGAGGCAGGAGAGCACAGGCACAGCTACTTCCTAAGGTCGAGCATAAAATGCATTATCAATATCGTAGAAATAAGATTTCTAATGTATCTTTATACCTGTACTACGCTCGCTCAGGCCGAGGCTGTGCGCTCCTGCTTCTCTATCGGCACACTTTTCTGCAGTCAGTGGAGGTCTCAGGACCCGGGCCTCCTCCGATCTTAAAGTGGCTACAAAATATACAGAGAACTTTCATCCTAAAAAGTTTTACTATTGCTATGTGTCTGTTTCCACTACAACTTTGGGTTGATTCTGCACCGTAATCTTAAGTTTTACCGCAAGTGAATTATAAATGATGCATACTATTATGTTCTCCGTTCAATCCAGTAGTGCTGGAGTGTTTTTGCAGGATTAGCTTCAGTTTTTATTGGTACCATTTTGGGGTACATATAACTATATTTCTCTATATGGTGTTTTTGAGCATCTGAGGTGACAAACCTGCGGGGTCTGGACTTTATTTTTAATATTAATTCACCATAAGTAGCATCTTTCATTCTGACCATTTTGATGCACTCGACAATACCAAATATATCTATCATATATATATTTTAATAAAACTTTTTATGGGGAGCATGGAATCTATTTTAAATTTTTTATTATACTCAGTACAGTGGAAAAAATACTGGGAAGTAAGAATGCTTTAAAAAAATATTTTTTTATAATTACAGGTCCCACAATTAGGTTTTTTTTTTTTTTTTACGTTACACATTTTTTAAAAAAAATGCAATTAATTTATGGATGCAGAAATGCTGCAACATCAAAACTCACCAAATACTCATCGTGGGAATGTTCCCATAAAGGAGTTTTCCCACAAACTAAGGTAAAGGGAACCTGTCACCCCCAAAATCGAAGGTGAGCTAAACCCACCGTCATCAGGGGCTTATCTACAGCATTCTGTTATGCTGTAGATAAACCCCCGATGTAACCTGAAAGATGAGAAAAAGAGGTTAGATTATACTCACCTGGGCTGGGCGGTCCGATCCGATGAATGTGGCTTTGCGGTCCGGTGCGGGGCCTCCCATCTTCATAGGATAACGTCCTCTTCTGGTCTTCACGCTCCGGCGCAGGCGTACTTTGTCTGGCCTGTTGAGGGCAGAGCAAAGTACTGCAGTGTGCAGGCGCGGAAAGGTCAGAGAGGCCCACCTGGGCTGGCGGTCCTGTCCGATGGGTGTCGCAGTCCGGTTCGGGGCCTCCTATCTTCTTACGATGACGTCCTCTTCTTGTCTTCACGCTCCGGCACAGGCGTACTTTGTCTGCCCTGTTGAGGGCAGAGCAAATTACTGCAGTGCGCAGGCGCCGGGCCTCTGTCCTTTCCCTGTGCACTGCAGTACTGTGCTCTGCCTTCAACAGGTCAGACAAAGTACGCCTGCGCCGGATCCGCAGCGTGAAGACAAGAAGACGGCGTCATCCTATAAAGATAGTAGGCGCCGGACCGCGGGCGGGCGGACTCTCCTTTGCCATTCAGTTCCCTGCGGTGGGCTTTGGAAAAATGGCTGCCAGCGGTGGCACGTGTGCATATTGAGATCTCGGAAGATGAGACCTTATCTCCTGAAAGCTCGATCTGGACATTCGTCAGCCATTTTCCCGAAGATTATGGCACCGACATCTGAGTCCCCAGGCACTGCAGCATCGCCCCGCTTTTGACTCTGCCTCCTGTGACCCCGCTACACTGCTGCCAAACTCCCTTCCCCACACCCCACCTGTAAGCTCACTTTGATTATAAGAGGCACCCCCATTTTCCTCCCAAATTTGGAGGGGAAAAAAGTGCGTCTTAAACTCCAAAAATGCAACAGGTTGTGAGACAACCCTTTTGAAGGTACAAAAAGGGAAATTAAATCAAATCAATAGTTGCTGTGACCGCCCTTCGTCTTAAAAGCAGCACCACTTCTAGATGTACGTGTACACAGCTTTTAAAGGAACTCTGCAGGGAGGTTGTTCCCATCATATTGGAGAACTGACCACAGATCTTCTGTGGATGTCGCGTGTATAAATCCTTCTATCTGTTCATGTAATCCCAGACAGACTGCATGATGCTGAGACCAGGGCTCTGGTGGGTCGTATCTTCACATCTAAGGCTCCTTGTTCTTCTTTACACTGACGAAAGGTCAAAATGACATTGGCTGTATGTTTGGGGTCATTGTCTTTCTAAGATTATGTTCAGACGTTGCGTTTTTGCAGCTGTTTTTCCCCCCAGCGGTTTTAAATGCACATTTTTAGCTGCACCAGCAGAGTCAATGAGATTTCAGAAGTCATGCACACAGCTTTGGTTTGTTTTTGGTTTTTTTCTGACTGCTCTCTCATTAGTGCTTGGTTTTTGCAAACTGCAGCATGTCACTTATTTCAGCGTCTATCCCCCATTGAAAGCAATGGGTAGTACGAAAACTAAACAAAAAACGCGAGTATCATGTTTTGCCGCGTTTTTGGTGTCAAAAGCTGATGAAGTTGAATCCAATTTTTTTATTTTTTTATGCGCCCTGACAAAAACGCTGCTAAAACTTAGCAAAACCTCCTTTTTGTAAGCAGCTTAAACTTGGCATTAAAAAATCGCAGCAAAAAAACGCAACGTGTGAACATAGCCTAAGTTTGGAGACAGGCGCCTCCTTGATGGCATGTTATGTAAGTATCTGCTGCTTTGCTGAATTCTTTCCACACATGTCTAAAACTTTTGCACAGTACTTTATCTTTAAACATCCAGGTATTAGGCTGTCGTCACACTATCAGGATTTGGTCAGTATTTTACATCAGTATTTGTAAGCCAAAACCAGGAGTGGGTGATAAATCCAGAAGTGGTGCATATGTTTCTATTATACTTTTCCTCTATTTGTTCCACTCCTGGTTTTGGCTTACAAATACTGATGTAAAATACTGACCAAATACTGCTAGTGTGACAGCAGCCTTAGGGTACCGTCACACAGTGGCATTTTGATCGCTACGACGGCACGATCCGTGACGCTCCAGCATCGTAACAATATCGCTCCAGCGACTGCTGTCACACTTTGCAATGTACGACGCTGGAGCGATAATTTCATGACGTATGTGCGATGTAGAAGCCGTTGGTTACTATGCGCACATCGTATACAATATCGTGCACACCTTTGTTACACCATGCGATCATGCCGCCACAGCGGGACACTAGATGACGAAAGAAAGTTTCAAACGATCTGCTACAACGTACGATTCTCAGCGGGGTCCCTGATCGCAGGAGCCTGTCAGACACTGCGAGATCGCTGGAACGTCACGGATATATCGCTGGAACGTCACGAATCGTGCCGTCGTAGCGATCAAAATGCCACTGTGTGACGGTACCCTTATACACAGGGGAAGACCTGGCAATCAAGCCAAATCAGTTGACACTAATCCCGAATGAAAGCCTGTGCTGTGCAAATACAACATCCCATCCTTGTGCAGTGTTATATATATATATATATATATATATATATATATATATATATATATATATATATATATATATATATATAATTTTTTCATTAATTAGAAAATGTTTTACAAGACAATTTTCTGGTTTAGGAAGCTTGCAGAACGCTGTGCAGCAGATGACTTTATGTGAATATTTCCATTGCAAACCTTTACTTGTAATTTTAAGTTTGTAAATACTTTTATTGCCAAAAAGACAAGTATTCTAAGGATATCTTCGTTGCGTTTTTTGCTGCGTTTTTTTTTTTATGCAAATTAAAAGCTGTGTTTTACGGTACGAGTAAAAGCTATGCGATTTCAGAAATCTCATGCACAGTGAGGGATTTTCCTAACTGAATGGGAAAACTGGACTACTTTCAGTATTTTTTTTTTCCAGTGCTTTTTTTTTTTTTTGCAGCGTTTTTTAAACTTGTAGAAAGCATGAGTATGTGCATAAATGCCGGTATCAGGTTTTGCTGCGTCTTTGGTGCAGAAAACTCAGGAAAACTTGCTTTTTTGTTTTAAGCAGCTTTCCTGCCAAAAGAGCAGGATTGGGTGCAAAAAAAAAAAAGCCCTCTAAAAATGCATCTTAGAAACATAACCTAAGAGTGATACCTTTATTGGCTGACCAGAAACATTATATTGGCAAGCTTTCAGAGCACAGGGGGCTACCACTATATCATTTTTGTATTGCACATCCAGGTTGAAAGAAGACAGAAGTCTGACCTATAACCTAACCTGTTGATCCAGAGGGAGGCCAAAACCCCATGAGGCAGATGCCAGTTGTGCCATATTAGGCTGGGTGCAGATGGCCGTGGATTCTCTCATCCGAGAGAATTGGGCCGGTTATGTAAATGACACTCTGATCGCAGTGTGAGCATAATGTGATCCGACTCAGATGAGAAGATGGAGAAAAAAATGTCTCTTAGGCTTCTTTCACACTAGCATCGGAATCTCCCCGTCGCAATGCGTCGGGGAGAGATTCCGACGCTAGCGTTTGCTGCATTGCACAATGGGTGCAGCGGATGCATTTTTCCGGCGCATCCGCTGCCCCATTGTAAGGTGCGGGGAGGTGGGGGCGGAGTTCCGGCCGCACATGCGCGGTCGTAAAAAGCGCTCCGTCGGGAGAAAAAAACGTTACATGTAGGGTTTTTTTTCTCCCGACGGTCCGCCAAAGCACGACGCATCCGTCGCAAGACGGATGCGAAGTGTGCCAATCCGTCGCAAATGCGTCGTCAATAGAAGTCTATGGGGAAAAAACGCATCCTGCAAGCACTTTTGCAGGATGCGTTTTTTCTGCAAAACGACGCATTGTGACGGATTTAAAAAAACGCTAGTGTGAAAGTACCCTTATCTTCTCCATTGTGTCAGTTTGCTGAAATCTGACTGCAATCAGATGGCATCCAAGTGCAGTCCAATTGTTTCCACGCGCTTGCATGGCAGAGTGTGATCCAGCTATTTGCTCAAACTCAAGAGTGGCATTTTTTTTTTGTACTTGTCTCTGTCCTAGTAAAAAAAATCAAGACATGTACACGGCCCCATAGACTTCGGCTATGTGCACACGTTGCGGACTGGTGTGCGGATGTTTCCGCACTGATTTTGATAAATCCGCAGGGCAAAAACACTGCGTTTGTCCTGCGGATTTATCGTGGTTTTTGTGCGGATTCTACTGCGGTGTTACACCTGCAGTTTTCTAATATGGAGCAGGTGTAAAACCGTTGCGGATTCCGCACAAAGAATTGACATGCTGCGGAAAATAAACCGCTGCGTTTTTTCCCGCAGCATGTGCACAGCGATTTTTATTTTCTATAGGTTTACATGGTACTGTACACCGCATGGAAAACTGCTGCGGATCTGCAGTAAAAACCGCAATGTGTGCACATACCCCAACAGATCTGAGTGCTATCCAATGTTTTGTCGGATTGCATTCAGACAGTAAATCCGCTTGTCTGCTCCTTTCCTTAGGGGAAAAATTCCTTCCCTCCTCTACATTGCGTAGAACTCTGTATTATCCTTTTGTGTATTTGTACTTTATAAAAATTGGTCGTCTTTTTGCTAACTGAATTAACCCCAAGGTTGACCCATCTTGGTTTGGCAGTCCACTTATTCCCTTAATAACCTATGTCGCTCTTCTGGGAACCAGCTCTAGTTTAGCTATGTCCTATTTATATACCAGAGCCCAAAATTGTCCAGCTTATTTTAAGTGTGGTTGCACTAATGACTTGTATAGACACAAAACTATGTACTTGTCTTTTAGTCTGTAATTTTGTTTTCCTTGGCAGCAGCTGCCTGGCACTGGTCACTAATGTTGAATGTGCTGTTGCCCCATTCACCCAAGTTTTCTTCAGTCACCATTTTACCTTGCAGTACGTAATTGTACATTTATTTCTTCTGCCCAAGTGCATGATTTTACATTTATCTATATTAAATTTCAGTTGCCATTCCTCAGCCCACGCCTGCAGCGTACGTAAGCCTCTATGTAACATTAAATTCTCCTCCTATGTTGATTACCTTGCAGAGTTTAGAATTATCTGCAAGTTTGAAATTTGACCCCGTGTCCTCTTCAAGGTCATTAATAAAAGGTACGTTGTCATATATTATCACCGTAAATTCCTAAAAATGACGCCCTAGATCACACACTGAATATGAACATAAAACATGTTAACATGGTACGTAAAATAAGCAATGGGATTTGTGGAAAATATGTGTAAATGGGTTAACAGTGGGCTCAGTGATAAGAAGCAGAGATTGGTTATTAATGAATCACACAGATTTTGGTCACTGTTAACAGTGTGCTATCCCAGGGTCAGTATTGGGCCTTTTTTTTTTAACATTTATCTTTTTTTTTTTTTTATAAACTGCATAGCATAGCCTGACAAACTACACTATACCAAGGGCTTCCATTTACCGTGGGCCTTTACATGGGGCCTTTCATCAGAGGTATACGTCAGTAAATGCACAAAGGCTCACTCGAAATGTTAAAAGAACTTTTTTCACACATCACATTTCTGGATGTTTCTTGGGAGTCCTAACACAAATTGTGTGTGCCTAATTAGTGCTTTGTTTGTCTAAAGATCTTCAGAGGTGAGATTTTAACCTATACTGTAATTTTCCTCTTCTACAAAATACATTTCATCAGTGACAATGTTAGAGAACTTTCATAGCTTTTTTTTTTTTGTGAAGTGACGGATCAGTTCAGGATTCAGGGGGAGGAAAAGTGGCTTATAAGAGGACAAAAAAAGCTCATTTCTGTGATAGGAAAAATTCTAAACTTTCCTATATTTGCTTGTACTATTAATTTATGTAAAGCTCCTTGAAATGCGCTTGACCATTTAAAGGGCCTTTCCATTTTCAGAAAAGCCCTGACCCCTAGTGCTGTTTGTTTAAAAAGCAAACTGTGCTTTACTCGCCCTCTCCAAGTCTAAATCTGAGTCTCCACTGCTTTCCCATTATTATCTGCAGCGTTGACATCACGTCGACAGCGCTACAGCCAGTAGGTGAACACTGACGCTGGGCGGCTCGTGCCGCCAAGCTCAGTTACTGGCTGCTGCGCTGTCGACACTGTTAGCGCTGCAGCCAACAGCAGTATGGAGACTTCGCAATGGACCCAGGGAGGGTGAGTAAACTTTTTTTTTACTTAATTCAAAAAATTGTACTTCTGGTCACAATTTTCCTAATCTTGGAAAATCCCTCAAGAATATGAAAATGTCAGGACAAATGGTGTGTTTTCTTCCTGAACTATTTTGTCTAGTAATGCGATGTCTTTGTCTTTTTCTTCTTTTCTGACTAAAAGGGGAACAAAATAATTGGTATATACGTGAACAGCAGCCCAAGCCATGGTGAAGATTTTTGTGGGTGGTGTATCACCATCTGCTTCTCCTGAAGAACTAAAGAAGCTCTTTGAGAGGTATGGCCAGGTAAATGAGTGTGATATCCTCAAAAATTATGCCTTTGTTCATATGGAGCGTGAGCAAGATGCCCATCGTGCCATCGGTGAGCTGCACAAACAAGAATTCTATGGTTCTCACCTCACTGTGGAATACGCAACCTCGAAGATCCGTAATGCCACCAAAATCTACGTGGGCAATGTGTCAAGCAGAGCGACCACATCACAAGTAAAAGAGTTGTTCGAAAAGTTTGGCAAAGTTGTAGAGTGTGACATTGTCAAAAATTATGCTTTTGTGCACATGGCCAAGGAGAGGGAAGCCATGGATGCCATTTTGCACCTTAACGACTCTCCTCTGGAAGACCAGAAGATCTTCGTCACGCTGTCTAAAAGCAACAACGCTCCAAAGAACTCCAAGCTGTCCTCCGCAGCCGTGGTGGCAAGTTCCAGTGCGCCTCCACCACCACCTCCCCCGCCACCTTCTTATTATTTCCACCGTGGACGTATTCCACCACCCCCAGCTCCTTTCTCTCCATTTCCACCACGCTCTTGGTATGAAAGGGAGTACTATGAGAGGTACACCTACGACTTCTACGACAGAAGTGGGCTTGGTGCCCGTGCTACGTATGACAGAGCCCTTACTCCAGCCGCCGTGGTGGCCGCAGCCGCTGCAGCCCTGCCAGCTGCCCCTGTAGCTGCCGCCGCTGCTGCTGCTCCTCAAGCACAACCGTCAATCAGTACAGCCTTGGCTCCGGCAGCTTACAGGGACAGAAGTCCTGTCGGGCGAAGAACGGCAGCAGCGGCCGCAGTTATGGCACAATACGCCGATCCGTATGGTACAACTCAAGCCTACAACCAGAGTTACAGCCAAGCCTATGCGTCTGCATTCTCTCAGTATAGCCTGGGAGCAGCCGGTTACAGTCCCGCCGAGTACTACGACAAATATGCTAATGGGTATGCAGGCCAGTACAGCCAAACTTACTAAGCCACACAAATCCACACACACCTTTTTCTTTTTTTCTTTTTTTACCCCAGTCTGCTTCTTCCTTTACCTTCTTCAGAAAGTTGAGAGATTACATAAATTAACCGACTGGCCGGATTTAATCCTCTGTCTGCTCATAAGATAGGGATGCAGAAAATGGGAAAATAATGGTTAATATACTGTTTTAATGTTAGTCAGTTTAATAGTTCCTGTTTTGTACAGGTTAGAGAAACTAAAATATTAGCATGTTTCTTTTTTTTTTTAATAAGGACTTAATCCTCTACAAGCAATTATCAAACAGTGTATATATGCGTGTATGTGTATATATATATACACACATACACAAGTCTTTGTATTCCAAGTATAGGCAGGATTAGGAGCCATGGGAAATTATTAGGTATTACGACAAGCTTGGTACTAATCAGCAGGGAGGAGCGCAGGTTTAACTCTTCGTTTGGTAAGCCTTACAAGACATCTGGACTACCTGAGATCTGTACATACAGTATGCTGCTCACAAAATAACCAGTTAGCGTATAGTATTTCACATTGTATAAAGCTAAAAGTAGTACATAAAAAAAAAAAATCAGGCTTATTTTTTATATAAGACGCGAGGAATGTACAAATGTTTTGGGAATGGACTATTCATCTTGGCCATAACTTGGAGGCTGGGATGCATGGAGAGTGAAGACAGATGGCTAGTTGGTAGGCTTATATAATGGAAGTATTGAGAAAAAGAATAATTGCAGCAGTCATTTGTAGATTCCAGACCTGGCTTTAAATTGGGTTAATCTGTCAGCGGGTTTTTGCTACGTAATCTAAAAGCAGCATGATATAGTGGGAGGAGACCCTGATTCCCTTCTCTTCAGCAGATCTAGCAGTGCTCTGACTGTTGAGCTGTGTATAAGCCCGCCCACATGACTGGCCGCTTACGGTGTACACTGTCAGCACGCTGCCAATCAGTGGTGGGGGCGGGGCACACAGATTAGCTGGGTTGTCTTGCAAGCGGCAAATAGTCCTATAGTGATAATCTCCTGTTGATAATATACTGATTGTATGGAAACTACAGCAAGCTGCTGAGCAAGTGACACCTTGCTGGAATCAGGTTCTCTGCCCCCTATGCTGCTCTTATATTAAATAGCAAAAACCTCCTGATAGATTTCTTTTAACATAATGGTTTTCTACATCCAGGACATGGTAGAAGTCTAATAGTAGTTGGTTAAAATCAACTTCACTAGTAGGGTTTGTTTCACTAGGATAACCATTTTCCATACACACATCCTAGTGGTGTTCCCCAATGTTTGATTAACCCCTACATTCTTGCTGCGGGGGGAGGGGGAATGTGTCTAGTGACCACTTCATTTGGTTCTAGTAGTTGATTTCTTGAGATGACAGAAGCCTAAATTGATAATGGTAGAAAAATACCTTCATGTGTAATCTTGTGGATTATTCACCCTGGTGGAGGACATGTTAAAGGGGCTGTCCTGGCTTGAATCGTGACGGTTTGTGATTCCACGGGTGTTCTGGGCGCGATCCGGCTGGCTGAATGTATGCGGTTATGTGCCAAATAGACTCATCTGACTTCTCTCAATGATAAGACGAAAGCATCTAGTATGCAAATCGCATGCACTCAGTCAAGTGACCGCCTGCGAAAAACGAGAATATTGGGAATTGTTACCACAAGCTGTCACGATTCAGCAGCGTGCAGTCACATAGCGTGCTGACTTTTGTCCTAAACCTGGTCTGCCACCTTAAGAGTAATGGTTTGATTGGATTAACAGTAGAAGTAGTATCACCCAAAAGCTATAGTTAAAGACATTTATCACTTTTCAACCTTTCTCCAGCCAATCCCTAGAATAGGGGTACCAATCCTCCAGCCAGATAATTCTCCTAGGACAGTCAAAACGTAGTATTATATGACCAGCTAGCTAATAATTGGACTTACTGGATCTGCCATAGTGAGAGCTGCTCTCCTCTCTGGCTGTTAGAGGGCGCCCTCTTGACATGAAGATGTCTGACTAGAGCATATGGTGTGGAGATTGTCTTCCAAGTGATTTCCCGGTGCTGCCAGGGTTGCTCACCGCATCGAAAGTGAGCCCTGCCAGTGTCACTATGACCCCGCGCACCCGCTGAGAATCGCATGTCCTGGCCATTAGAATAGGAGACATGCAGGATACCGGACGATTGTGCACTCGTCCCGGCAGGTCTTTGGGGTCATAACGTCATTTAGTCTGGACAGCAGCAGCAGATAAACCCCCCCCCCCCTTTAAACCTGTTGGATTAAGGGTACCGTCACACAGTGCAATTTTGATCGCTACGACGGCACGATTCGTGACGTTCGAGCGATATAGTTACGATATCGCAGTGTCTGACACGCTCCTGCGATCAGGGACCCCGCTGAGAATCGTACGTCGTAGCAGATCGTTTGAAACTTTCTTTCGTCGTCTAGTGTCCCGCTGTGGCGGCATGATCGCATGGTGTAACATATATCGTATACGATGTGCGCATAGTAACCAACGGCTTCTACATCGCACATACGTCATGAAATTATCGCTCCAGCGTCGTACATTGCAAAGTGTGACAGCAGTCTACGACGCTGGAGCGATATTGTTACGATGCTGGAGCGTCACGGATCGTACCGTCGTAGCGATCAAAATGCCACTGTGTGACGGTACCCGAAGACCCTTAGCTGGGAAGACTTTGTTTTAATTATTACTACTAGAACTAAAATCTATATATGTATGACATTGTAATAAAGGCACCGAACAGAGTCCACAATCCTCCGTTAACAGGAGGAGAAAACTAAACAACCTTCTAATCTATATTTCACCACGGGTTATGAATCTGTTACCTAATGGATTATAAGAATCTAATGGAGTAAACAGGATAAAGTGACTTTTAGTCGTACATGAGCACATTGATCTTGCAGACGTTGCATCCTTCTTAATTGTAGGAGATGTTCATGGCCATCTGACTGAGTGGAGAATAGGTAAACGGTAATAGGTGAAATGCCGTTCTGCTTCAGATTTACACGTTACATTTTTAAGAATTCCCTATATCTCTCCAGGTAGCGAGGCCGCGCCCTCCAGATTAATCGCCCAGTCATCAATAAGTTCTATATCGGGTCTGTTAGGTCTCCTGACACGTCTGTTGTAAGAAATGGATGCGTTCGCTGAGGAATGACAATTCCGGGGCGTCTCTGCTTAGAGCTTCTTGTGTCTTTCCTCCTGGGCATGTAACAATAAAAGGACAACAGTGCTTCTGAGGTACGTCCTTATATACCACGATCCATTTTTGTGTAGATATTGCCTATATCGGCAAGGGAACTGTTGCTGCAAAATGAGACCATGTCAGGGGAGAGAAGGATCGGGCATGTTGGATTTTTAACATGCCCAATCTTTTGTGCTCATTGGAGATAATCTGCCTCCAGAGATGTCTTGACGGTGACTTATTGTCTACCAAACTTTTGCCATTTAGATCACATGGGAGAAGGCATCTGCCTGAGGCTGTCTGGGAGGGTAAAAAACATCTGGCCATCTTAAGACCCCTTCATTCCGGTCATGAGAAAATGGGTTCCCACCTATGTAAATTGCTGACATGTCGAAATTAGACAGGTTTTTAAAGTGCTCATATCCTGGGAACTTATTGAATGAAGACGTGGAATAATGTAATTTGCTCTATTCCCCTGCGCACTTCCGCCCCCTCACAGGAGGGTCGTGATGTGGAAGCACAGAGCATTTCATAGTGTCTGAATGTACAGTTCTACCTATAGTAAAGTAGTCTACGATGTGCATGTTATAAGAGCGCCCTACTTGCTCTCACAACAGTGTAAACTATGGTAAATCGCAATTATATTCCATTTTACAATGATACTAGTGATTTCAATGCCTCGGCACAGCTTACCATTTCATAGTTTGTGATATGTTCAGATCTACTGGTTGTTACAATTTATAGATATCTAGTTGTTGCATAAAGTTCTGTACAAAGTTAAGATGTGTAAGTAACGTTGGCATACTCCAAAAGAAAAAATAAAATGAAAAAAAAAAACGATTTTTGTGTAGGAAACAGAATGCACATATATATTAAAGACTATATTAAAATAGGTAAAATGTATTTATTAATGTCACTGTTTTTGATGTATACATTTCTAGAGTTGTTAAATAGATGTAGATAGTTGTTTTCAGGGTAAATTTCAATCCACTATTGGATAATTTATGGGTTGCAAATGCTGCACCCCCTAACATTTTATTTAAGGAGACCGTTTGATAGGATACAATCAACGGCCATAGGACAGTTCTGTACTTTTTTGCTTCATTTTATAGTACACACCGAAATAATGGAACATGTATTCGGAGGATAGGAGGAACATTTCGGCAGAGATCTCGATGATTGTTCAAGAGCAAGACATCTCATTTTTGGGATTGATTCTTACCTGTTAAACTTTAATGAGGCCTCATCAGTGTTATCACTTGTAGTCTGGAGAAATCTATCAAGGAACCATGTGCCGATCAGGCTGGAAATGCATTGGAGGGTAATGTTACTGCAGTTGGACATCTGAGTGCATTGCCACACCCACAATGCACTCTCAGCCTGATTTGCATATGACTTTTATGTTCAACTTCTAATGACTGGCACAATAGATCTTTACAACAACAAAAAAAAACAAAAACCTGCTGATGAGTTAATTAGCCAGCAGGATAATTGTGTATTCAAGGTTATCTAGCTAACAGTCCAATTGTATAAGCAACACCGTGTCAATACACTTCTGTCCTCAGAACATTGCCCGATGGTGCACCCAACCAGTGAAGACCACTGTGAAGTTTTTGGTCAGCTGGTTTATTGATTTTCAGCAGTAATAGTATGGGAGAATCTTCCAAGGCTTTCCCAGGATTAGAAATACATGGCGGTTTTAGTTTAGAAACAGTGCCGTGCATGTCTATACCGCAGCTTGGCGCATTCACGTAAACGCTTTTAATTATTGATCAGTTTTTGCAAAGTTATGTAATATTCTCCATTGAGAAAGGAAAGATGATCCAGCTTCCCATCCAAAATCCAAGGATGTATTAAAAAATGTGGGTACTTGTATTATTTTAACTTTGATAGTGAACAGAAAAAAAATTATATGTATGAAAAAAACGTAATTAATAAAGTACCTATATTTTTTAATGTGTCATTGGATTTTGGAGTGGAAGCTGGATCATCTTTCCTTTCTCCTGCACTAATGAACGCCATGTAGTGGCGTGGATCACAGTCTTCCTCACTGATTGAATCGTTAGAAGGGCGAGCTGTGTGTTTTTGTTTTTTTTTGTTGTGGTTTTTTTTTCCCCTCTAATTACCTAATATTCTCCATTACCTAATTTTGCTTTCTTCTATCTCAAAACTTCGTGCTGAAAGGGCTACTTTAACTGCCTAGATCATGCTCCTTTAGAAGCTGCTTTGAACTGCAGCTTTAGCAAGAATCCTTGCACTAGCACGCCACTCTCCCTGCTTGAGCATGGGGGGGGAGGCGAGCAGAGACTCGCACACAGGGAGAGCGTTTGGAAATGGTGCTTGACCGTGGATTCTTGCTAGAGCTGCAGTGCAAAGCAACTTCTAAAGGATCATCATGAACTAAGCAGTTAAAGTGGCACTTTCAGCAATATAAGATAATGGCGTATACTAGAAAGAATCATAACCTCGCAAGGAAGCAGCCATGTTTTTCTAATCACGGAAAATCTATTTAACGGGGGACGGATCAAAAAGCGTACATCCATGTAATTGAGTTTGTTTTTAACAAAACGGAATCTGTAAAGCTTTTTTTGAAAATATTAATGCATAATAAAAGGCACTACATTTGTGATCAGTGCCTGAAGAGGTGACAACTTTGTTTTTCCCTTATAGGTGACTGTATACCGTGCATGCTCCATTTCTATAACCTCTTTTCTATAAAGTTATGTCATTTGTACAAAAAAAAAAATGTCAAACTACCGGCTTCTTCCATCGTTTGCCGTAAAATTGTTTGCAGCCCTCCGTCTACGATCCGGCACCTTCCTTCTCCTTCCCCTTATGTCTCCCTTGCCTGCCAATGTGTTTTTTTTTTTCCCCTTTCCATATTTCACAAGACTGCTGATTAAAGATGCAATAAACGTAATTTGGAAGGATACCACACCGAGCTTTTTCCAACCCCGTGACGCTGCATAGTTTGAATATGACGTTTCATCCGATGCCGAACTTTCTGCACCGTTTCTCCTAGAACCCGTTCCGTCTCCTCCCTGTCAGTGTGAAAAGCAAAAGGCCATTCATTCTTACTCAAGACATAGCATTGTTTCCTTACACAAGGGTGGCCATTTGTAGTTAATTGTCTAATTAAAACACGGTGGCTTGTGTAAAAAGAAAAATTGCTCACAGCTACCACGTCGATTTTTTTTTTTTTTTTTTTTTAGTGCAGGTCTGAATATGAAAGAAGGGATGGGTTTGGATGCCGGGAAGGACTTTCTGGTCATTTCAATTTTTTTTTTACCAAATAATGTAGAAAATAAATGCAACTTATCATTACACAACGCTTTTGATCGGATTAAGAATGAATGGACCTTTAACCAATAAAATAAATGCTTTGGTCGTTAAATATCCTATGTTTTGAATTTCCAGTGGAATGTGACAAATTGCTTTGTAATTAAATAGTTGAGTCTTGTAACCGAACTGTGTTTGGGGATTCCGTGACGTTCCTCACCCGCACCCTTCCGCTCTTCTTTTTCCGCCTCGTCCAACGCTTTCGCCACTTGAAAAAGACGGATGCAACAACCTACACCTTTGTCTTCTTTTGCAGACAAATCTCCAACTTTTAACCCCTTTGTCCCCCCCAAAAAATCATGGTTGAATGCGTGAAATAGACAGCAGATAAAGTTGGGTTCTAACAAGAAGGGAAAGAGTTTGGTGGGAGTCCCTGAAAGGTGAGTAAACAGGTCACTACACTGTTAATAAATTCTGTTTCAATGTGTTCTCCCGGATGCAATGAATCGGTAAAGGAGCCAAACCCTCAGGAAGCTGCCGGTCGACTGTTATCGTGCGGACCTCCCTATATGCATGTTTCTCAATGGGGTGAGGAGAATTACCCGCTGCCATACTTTTGGTACTGGCTTATCTCCTGTGCAAACAAAGGATTGTGCATGCTGACATCCAACATGCCTAATCTTCCCCCCTCCCCAAGATGGCTCTACACACATGCATTGGTTTGGAATTGCTCAACACTTATATGTATGGCCACGTTTAGGGTATTTGCACACGTTGCAGATTTCCTGCAGAACTGCAGCTTTTTTTTTCCGCGCAGAAACGCTGCAGATCTGCAAGTCATTTACAGTACAAAGTAAATCGATGGCAAAAAAAAATGCTGTGCTAATGGTGCGGAAAAATCTGCACGGAAAACGCAGCAGATTCAAAAAAGGACCATGTCAATTGTTTGTGCAGATCTGCTGCGTTTCTTCACCCATTCCATAATAGAAATCTGCAGGGGTAAAAAAAAATGGAAGAAATCTGCACAAAAATCTGCAACGTGTGCACATACCAAAAAAAGGCGCAGATTCTGACCTGTGTTTTCTGCCAAGAAATTCAGAATCTGCACAGAAAATTCCACTGTCAAATCTGCAACGTGTGCACATATCCTTACGTGTAAATCTACCCTATAAAAAAAAAACCGTTCATCCAGAAAGCCCAAACAATTCTTTTCACACTTGTCATCCGTGTGCAGTCCATTGAATTGTATCCGTAGTAATCGGGTGCTTTACTGTGGCACTGTATGGCATTGGTTTTTTTTTCACTCGTATACTTAAATGGGTGAGACTCATGCAACGTATGGAAGAATCTAGTGCATGATGAGACTTTTTCACAAGCAGATTCAGTCACTGAAAAATACCACTTGCCTGCACTGCTCAATTGAATGACATTGGTTTGAGCGCTGTCCTTATGTGTCTTTGAATTTGCTACAAAATCCACATGGCAAATGTTGTAAGATGTATTGAGACACCCTCATAACACTTTAAAGAGAATCTATCAGCAGGCTTTTGCAGCATAATGTAGGGGCAGAGACCCTGATGTTGGCGATCTGTCAATTGCTCATCGGCCTGCTGTAGTTTCATTACAGCAAATAGATTAATGGCTGCACTCAAAATTAATCTGCTAGAGCAAGGAAATGTGCGATACATGAAATGGGAATAGCATAGTGGCTTGTGAAATATATGAAAAAACATATGAGATTCTTAGCACAGGATTTGGCCAAAAGTTGTGAGTCCATCCACCAATCGTCAAGGTAATCTCAGAACGGATGGGTACCTGAGCTGACTGCCTAGTGTGAACACTTACCCATCCGTTCTGAGATTACCTTGACGATTGGTGGATGGGCTCACAACTTTTGGCCAAATCTTGTGCTAAGAATCTCATATGTTTTTTCATATATTTCACAAGCCATTATGCTATTCCCATTTCATGTATCGCACATTTCCTTGCTCTAGCACAGATTAATTTTGAGTGCAGCCATTAATCTATTTGCTATATGACTTTTTTTGGTTATGCACCAGTTCAGATTAGATTGCTGTTCAGTCAGTTTTTCTATATCTACTATGTAGTTTCATTACAATCAGTGTTTTATCAGCAGGAGATTATCACTACAGGACTAGGTGTTGCATGCTTGGAAGTTGGGCTGATCTGTCCCCCTACTTATTGGCAGCTTCCTCTGTACACGGTCAGTAAACTGCCAATCAGTGGTGTGGGCGGGGGTTATATAGAGCTCAGCAGTCGGAGCCCTGCTAAATCTGCAGCAGAGAAAACGAGGATTTTATCAAAACTGCAGCAAGCAGCCCAATAAGTGACACATCGCTGGAGTCAGTCTCTTACCCTACATTTTGTTTTTCGATTCCATAGCAAAAACCTGCAGACAGATTTTTTTTTTTAAATGCTTGAAATATACCCAGCCCAGATTCTAGACCATTAGTAAACGAGAAGAATGAGAATTGATCACCACTTAAAGGACACCTCTTGGACCAGCAACTATGGGGATGTCCTGTGACTCCCATTTAGCTGTCGAAGCAGACACTGGTCTGTGTTCAGAACTCCTATAGACTATATCACAGCCGCGATCTTAACCTCTGAGTGGTGGGATCCCGGTTATCAGTCCCCCTCCAAACTGACATTGATGACCTTTTAGGGGTCCTCCGTTCTCGGTAAGGTCAGGATCCAAGAGGTGGGACCCAAGCCTGTTAGATGTACAGGGCACTTTCTTTCCATACCATAAATGTCTGAATTATTTTTTTTAAGGCCAAGTTCTAATTGGAGTATTTTTTTGTAAGGCTACGTTCACATTAGCGTTGTGCGTCGGCGACGCAACGCACGCAAAAACGCTGCGTTTTGCGACGCATGCGTCGTTTTTTGCCGAAATTTGGACGCAAGAAAAATGCAACTTGTTGCGTTTTCTTGGTCCGACGCTTGCGGCAAAAAAGACGCATGCGTCGCACAACGCAACAAACAAAAACACATGCGTCCCCCATGTTAAATATAGGGGCGCATGCGTCATGCGTCGCCGCTGCATCGCCCGATGCAAACTAGCATAACGCTAATGTGAACGTTGCCTTACATGTTTTTGTTTAAAAGGGGGGAAAAATTCATTTTACTGTGTTCTGGCCCCATACATGTTCTGAGCTGTATACTGTATGCCACACTTGTATATATCAAGTTCTACTACATCCCATTACAAGGGTATTCCTTCCAAAAATAACCAAATTCTTACCACTCCTGGTTACTCTACCATATGTCAGTCGTTATTTCGTCTTCAAGGTCAATTTGTGCCAAGTGGATTGAACTATTGTCTCACACAAAATCATTTTATTAAAAGGGAGGAACAAAAACATAAAGACAGATTTGTGAATGTGTTTATGCCAGTCTTCTGGCTTCAGTTGCCACATGTAAATAACATGATCATTGAAGTCAGTGGGGACAAATCAAGGCAGCACGGTGGCGCAGTGGTTAGCTCTGCAGCCTTGCAGTGCTGGGGTCCTGGGTTCTAATCCTACCTTGGACAACATCTGCAAAGAGTTTGTATGTTCTCTCCGTGTTTGCGTGGGTTTCCTCCCACATTCCAAAGACATACTGATAGGGAATTTAGATTGTGAGTGCCAACGGGGACAGTAATGATAAAGTGTCCAAACTGTAAAGCGCTGCCGAATATGTTAGCGCTATATAAAAATAAAGATTATTATTACAAGATACACATGAAATCCTTACGTCTTAGTGCCAGTCAGATATTATACAATTGTATATACCCCCCCCCCCAAAAAAAAAAAATGAGAAGTATACAAAGTATACCTGTGATCAGAAGATTGGACCTTTAAAGGCCCATCGAAGGAATAGAAAAAAAAATGTAAAAATTAACCCATATAGTGAATGTTGTAGATAAGTTTTATTATGCTAATAACAAAGTTAGCAAAATAATATTGTTTAAAACATTAATTTATCCTGCAAAAAACAAGCATTCACATAGCTTTTTTCAATGAATTTTTTTAGCATTAGGGATGCAATAAAACTAGTGATGAGCGAACGTGCTGGGATAAGGTGTTATCTGAGCATGCTCGGGTGCTAACCGAGTGACCTCGGCGTGCTCGAATAATATGTTCAAATCCCCGCGGCTGCGTGTCTAGCGCAACACATGCTGGGATTACCTAACAGCTGCCAGGACTCCTGATATATATTTCAAGCATGTCAGTCACTCACTTAGCAACTGAGCATGCTCAGATAACACCTTATCACAGGACATTTGCTCATCACTAAAAAAAAAAACAACAACCCTACATTAATTTGATTTTTACATAAATGTATTGACTCGTAGAATAAAGATAAAATGTCACGTTGCAAAAACAAATATATTGCCAGAATTTATATTTTGGCTTTATTCTGTATCCCCCCAAAAAATGGAATAAAAACCCATTAAAGCCAGCACCAGAAAAAATGTTACCAATAAAAATGCCTTTGTCTTGCAAAAGACAAGATTCTACTCCATCAATGCAAAAATAAATAAAAATTGTTGGTCTCTGAATATATGAAAAATGTATATGTGTGTGTATATATATATATATATAATTTTAAAAATGTGCTGATATTGTGCCAAAGAAGTAAAACAAAACTTTAGATTTCCTATTGCTCTAATAGCACCAACAGAATAAAGTCAGCACTGAATTATGTAAAAAATAAAAACAATACGGTAATAGTTTGTTCATTCAACCTCCCAAAAAGAAAAAAAAATCAGAAAGGTCCATCCTCCAATGTAAATTAGAGCTTATCCAGCAAAGAACAAATTATGGCAATGCAGAGAAAAAGTTTTGGTTCTTTAAAAGATGATTTTAATCAGTTTTTTTTCTGTAAAGTATAAAGAACAGTATGTGAGGTTAACATGTCCGTCAGTTTGCACAGAGAACACCGCACACGAAACCTCAGAATCAATTTTGAAAAGTATTATTTTCTATTCCTGACCCAAAGAGAAACGTTTTATCAATACCCGACAGCAGCACCTTCAAAAGGATGAAATTCATCTATGGCAGCCCTATACAGCCATGTGAGCTAAAGAGACGGCCCGCATCAATTTATACACCTATAGGTTTGGGTTTTGTTTTTTTTCCTCTCCAAAGCCCACATACGGTAATCATTTTGCTATATTTTGGGGCTTAGACATTGTGTATAGAGCCTGGGGTAATTGTACGTGCACATGTTGCGTTTTTGAAGTATATTTTTCTGCGCAGTGTTGTCACAAAACCTGAAAACTTTTCAATTCTTTCTGCTGCAGATTTCAATCACTAATGAGTGTGGGGGGGGGGGGGGGGTGAAATTTGCAAAAAATAAAAAAAGCACTTAATGTACGCAACGTTTTTGTACCAACACAGGATTTGCAGCGGAATTTTCTGCTATAAATTCTGAGCATGTTCATATACCCTTTGGCTTTGTGCAGACGTAGATGAAATAGATGCAGAAATATCTGCATCTCTTGGTAGGAAAAACATGCATTTTTTTAATGCGCTTTTGACTGATTTGAGTGAAGTCTATGGTGAAAAACACACAGAAAATTGACACGCTGCAGATTATTTTCTTCACCAAATCTGTAAGTCATAAACTAGCAACATGTGCATGACAATTCCGGTTTCTCATTCACTTTGGTGGCACAGGATTGCTCTAGGTTTTGCTAGCAAATCTGCATGACAGGCACACCAAATCTGCAATTTGTGCACAGGCCCTTAGGGTCACCATACCCATAAGTTTAGTAGCAGACAGACCCATTTTAGCATCCATAATGCAGGCATAACACACTTAGAGCCCAACTCATTCATTCATTATTGCATTTGTGCCTTTTTTTTGCACTGAATTCATCTTTCCATTTGCACCTTTTTTGAAATCTAGATTGTGGACGCCTTTTTTTTTTTTATATAAATTATTATTCGTTACTTGAAGAGATTTAGGTTCTTTGTTTTTATTATATATTTTTATAGCGCCATTTATTCCATGGCGCTTTACATGTGAAAAGGGGGCAAATATAGCCAAGTACAATAAACATGAGCAAAAAAACAAGGCAGTAACGGTTACAGAAGGAGGGAGGACCCTGACCGCGAGGGCTCACAGTCTGCAGGGGATGGGTGAGGATACACTAGGACAGAGGTGTCAAACTGCATTCCTCGAGGGCTGCAAACAGGTCATGTTTTCAGGATTTCCTTGTGTTGCACAGGTGATAATTTAATCACCTGCACAGAATGATTCCATCACCTGTGCAATACTAAAGAAATCCTGAAAACATGACCTGTTTGCAGCCCTCGAGGAATGCAGTTTGACACCTCTGCCCTAGGAGACAGAGCTGGTTGTGCGGCGGTTCAGTAGGTTGAGGATCACTGCAGGCTGTCGGCTTTTCGGAAGAGGTGAGTCTTCAGATTATTTCTGAAGGTTTCTATGGTAGGCCAGAATCTGATGTGTTGTGGTAGAGAGTTCCAGAGCATGGGGGAAGAACGGGAGAAGTCTTGGATGCGGTTATGGGAAGAGGGGAGTAGAGAAGGTCTTGTGAGGATCGAAGGTTGCGTGTAGGTAGGTACCGGGAGACCATGTCACAGATGTATGGAGGAGGCAGGTTGTGAATGGCTTTGTATGTCATAGTTAGGGTTTTGAACTGGAGTCTCTGGATGATAGGAAGCCAGTGAAGGGCTTGGCATAGGGGAGAGGCTGGTGAATAACGGGGAGACAGGTGGATTAATCGGGCAGCAGAGTGTAGGATGGATTGGAGGGGTGCTAGAGGAGGGGAGGCCAGAGAGTAGGCGGTTGCAGTAGTCAAGGCAGGAGATAAGGGCATGCACTAGTGTTTTTGTGGTTTCGTTGTCGAGGAATGCACAGATCCGGGAAATAATTTTGAGTTTGAGACGGCAGGAGGATGCAAGGGCTTGGATATGTGGCTTGAAAGAGAGGGCAGAGTCGAGGATCACCCCGAGGCACCGAGCATACGGGACTGGGGAAAGTGAGCAGCCATTGACCTTGATGAATAGGTCTGGTGGAGGGGTAGAGTGAGATGGGGAAAGATGATGAATTCTGTTTTGTCCATGTTCAGTTTTAGAAAGCGAGCAGAATAGAAGGCTGAGCTAGCAGACAGTGTGGGATTTTGGTGAGTAAGGAGGTGAGGTCAGGTCCGGATAGGTAGATCTGAGTGTCATTGGTGTAGAGATGATACTGCATACCGTGGGATTCTATGAGCTGTCCCAGGCCGAAGGTGTAGATGGAGAAAAGTAGGGGTCCTAGAACAGAGCCTTGAGGGACACCGACAGACAAGTTTGGTCTGTTAGATATGAGGAGATCCAGGATAGGGCCAAGTCTGTGATGCCAAGAGATGATAGAATCTGTAGCAGGAGGGAGTAGTCCATAGCATCAAAGGCAAAAGACAGATTCAGGAGAAGGAGGACAGAGTAGTGCTTCTTGCTCTTGGTGGTTAGTAGGTCATTGGTGACTTTAGTGCAGTTTCAGTTGAGTGATGGGGTCTGAAGCCAGATTGTAACCGGTCAAAGAGGGAGCAGGAGGAGAGGTGGGAGGACAGTTCAAGATTGACATGCTGTTCCAGTAGTTTTGAGGCATAAGGGAGAAGAGATATCGGGCGACAGCTAGACACAGAGGATGGGTCGAGGGAGGGCTTTTTGAGGATGTGTTTGATCTTGGTAGGTTTGAAGGATGAGGGGAAGATGCCTATTGTGAGTGAGACGTTGAAGAGGTGTTGGGTTTGGGATGAAGGCTGTGGTGAGGTTAGGGATGAGGTGGGATGGGAGTGGATCAAGCGTGCAAGTGGTGAGATGTGATCTAGACAGGAGGGTGGAGAGCTGATCTTCTGTCATGCTGGAGAAGCTGGATTTGGAGGAACAGGGTTGAGCAGCTAAGAGGGGCATTGGGAGCTGTGGGCCAAAGCTTTCTCTTATCGTATTGATCTTCTGTTTAAAGAAAGAGGCAAAGTCTTCAGCAGAAATGAGAGGGGAGGGGGTGCAGGGGGACGGAGTAGAGAATTGAAAGTGTTGAAAAGCTGTTTAGGGTTGTGAGACAGGGAGGATATGACGGGTGAGAAATAAGTTTGTTTTGCGGCAGTGAGCGTGGACTTGAAGCTGGCGAGGGACTGCTTGTATGTGATGAAGTGCTCGGCAGAGTGGGATCTCTTCCATCTCCTCTCATCGACCCTGGAAGCCTGTCTCAGTTCTTTGGTCAGACTGGTCAGCCAGGGATGCCTGTTGATTGTACGAGTTTTGCTATGCATGAGGGGGGTGGCCGAATCGAGTGTTGCTGTTATTATGGTGTTATAAAAAGTGTCAGCAGCATCTGTGTCATGAAGGGAAGCTATGTCTGTAAGAGGGAGAAGGGACTCAGAGTGAATGTAAATTGAGATGTTTGAGATTTCTGCGAGAGCGAGTGGGTTTGTGGAGTGGGAGTTGCGCACGAGGAGAGGGAAGAGAATGTCAGTAGGCTGTGGTCAGACTGGGGAAGGGGTGAGTTAGTGAGATTAGTAAGGGAGCAGAGGTGAGTGAAGATGAAGTCCAGCGTGTGGCCATCTTTGTGAGTGGCCGCAGAAGACCATTAAGTGAGGCAGAAGGAGGCAGTTAGCAATAAAAGTTTAGAGGTAGCTGAGGTGGAAATGTCAATGGGGATATTGAAGTCACTCATGATGATAGTGGGGATGTCAGCGAGAGGAAATGCAGTAGCCAGGTGGGGAAGTGGTCGAGAAAGGTGGAGATGGCTAGTTCTGGGGGGCGGTAGATGACAGCCAGCTGGAGGTTGGAGGGGGAATAGATGCAGACAGAGTGCACCTCAAACGAGGGAAGAGTAGCAGAGGGTGGTAGTGGAATTGGAGTAAAGGAGCAGGTATCGAACAGCAGCAAGCCAACTCCAACACGTTTGGTACTGGGGCGAGGGGTGTGAGAGAGGTGGAATCCGCCATAGGAAAGTGCAGCTGGAGAGGCCGAGTCAGAGGGGGTGAGCCAGGTTTCAATGATGCCAAGGAAGGAGAGTTTGTTGGTGATGAAGAGGTCATGGATAAATGGCAGTTTGTTGCAGATGGGGCGTGCGTTCCATAGTGCTCCAGGTAAGGGGAGTGGGGGCTGGATAAATGGATATGAGGTTATCATGGTTGGGAAAACATGTAGAGGATCGTGGTAGGGGGTTAGAAATGAGTGTGGGGATGTGTTGAGGAGGGCCAGGATTTGGGGATACTTCACCAGCGATAAGAAGTAGCAGACAGCGATAGAAGGTGGGAGCAGGATAGGACATGATGCGGCCTTGTGTGTCTGGAGAAAGAGGATTGTATGTGGAGGAACAGCAGGGAGGAGGAGGTGAGATGGCTGGGGAGGATGGAGGGTGAAATTACTAGTTCCTTCCTTACTAAGTGGGGGGATTACAGGAGGTAGGGAGAAATAGAGTAGTATAGGTGTGAAAGAGAAAAGGAACCAAAACATGGTAGTGGTTTGATATTCCGTTACCTTACAGTCAAATTTCAGTCTAATTCAAAGTATAGGAATTAGAAATCTGTAATTTGAAAGATACATGGATCAGACTAAAGTCTTGATCAGACTCCTGGGTCTGAATATATCCCCAGCTAAGGGCAATTGTGTGAATGAGGAGATGGGTGGGTATGGCAAGACCCAGATGTAGAGAGTTAAGCAAAGGTCATAAAGAGAGGGATGGGTTGGACTGACCACTCAAAGAGATGCCAGGATAGCATAATGAGAGACAGGAAGCAGGTCATGGAAACAAGATGATGGGTAAGAAAGCATGCCAGAAAAAGATTATATATGCTGCACATAGACACTCAGGTGCCAGGGAAAGCATAGAAAATCAATGCAATATACAGAGACATTTAGGATCCAGGGAGAGTTGGGGAAAGTCAGTGCATACCAGAAAAAGATTGTATGCGCTGCACATAGACACATAGTTAGATAAAATAAATTCATCATGTGCAATTTTTTGAAAAGTCGCAAAACTTGTGGCAAATGTACTCCAGTCCTCCTGAAGCGATTGTATGTGCACCAGCAAATATTTAGGTTTTTTTTTTTAATCCATTTTGAAAGTGATGAGACTTTTTACTCTAAAAAGTCACAAAATAGTTAGGAAGAAAAAAAAAAACTTTCATGAACTGCCTGCACTATTTTGATGAATTGGCACAATAAAGCTCGGTGAATACTACTAGATAAAAAGGAAAGGGACTTAAAAAGCGTAAATGATGACAGGCCCTTAACCCCTTTGTTTCTGCAGAACTAAATTTAACTTGCCATAGGGACATATGGTGACCTCAGGAAGGGGTCCTGGTGTTGCAGCAAATATTCTGTGAAATAGACCCTAATGGGAGCGGCTTATTCATTTCCCATCATGTACTGTCCAGTTTCAGGTCTACACACTTGTCTCAGCTTTGTTTCCTTTTCTCTTTAAAAACAGAATTACATTCCAGCGAGTGAAGGAAGTAAAACCATTTTTTCCTATTCTCTGCTGCAGTGTCATCCTATCTTTATCCAAAAATATAGACATCGAAAAAAAAAATATCACAGAAAGAATTCAATCAAAGACATAGGCCCCAATAAATACATCAAAGTGATTAAAACCCTTTTGTGTTGGGTCTCGATGAATTGCAGCCATAGTTCTTTCATTACAGATGACAAGGGACCTGTGCAGCAGTACTGACATTAGAAAGTTGAAAACACTATTGTAAAGCTAGGGTCACATTGCGTTAGTGCAATCCGTTTAGCGCTAGCGGATTGCGCTAACGCAATGTTTTTTATGGGGCTGCGGTCGGGGTCGCGGTAACGTCCCCGCTCTCGCAGATCCCCGATCTGCGAGAGCGGGGAACGGACCGCGGGCGCGCCTCGGACGCTGCAAGCAGCGTCCGCGGCGCGCCAGGAATCACCGGCGCGTCGCTAGCGCGTGCCGAACATGGCACGCGCTAGTGAAGCGCGTTCCCATTAGCGTGAATGGGCGCGTTAACGGCCGCGTTGCACGGCGTTAATTTCGCCGTGCAACGCTGTCCGTTTAACGCGGTCCCATAACGCAATGGGAACCCAGCCTAACATGAATACGTTTCCCACAAAGTCCTACAGGCGGATATCTACGCATAGCAAATGTGCTACACAAATTTCACCAATGTGATAGATGTCCTTGCTTTTTTCTGATATTTTGTAAATATCAGCAGTTAATCCTTTAACCCCTTAGTGACAGAGCCAATTTGGTACTTAATGACCAGGCCAATTTTTGCAATTCTGACCACTGTCACTTTATGAGGTTATAACTCTGGAACGCTTCAACGGATCCCGCTGATTCTGAGATTGTTTTTTCGTGACATATTGTACTTCATGTTAGTGGTAACATTTCTTCGATATTACTTGCGATTATTTATGAAAAAAATGGAAATATGGCGAAAATTTTTAAAATTTTTCAATTTTCAAACTTTGTATTTTTATGCCCTTAAATCAGAGAGATATGTCACGAAAAATAGTTAATAAATAACATTTCCCACATGTCTACTTTACATCAGCACAATTTTGGAAACAAAATTTTTTTTTGTTAGGGAGTTATAAGGGTTAAAAGTTGACCAGCAATTTCTCATTTTTACAACACCATTTTTTTTTAGGGACCACATCACATTTGAAGTCATTTTGAGGGGTCTATATGATAGAAAATAACGAAGTGTGACACCATTCTAAAAACTACACCCCTCAAGGTTCTCAAAACCACATTCAAGAAGTTTATTAACCCTTTACGTGCTTCACAGGAACTGAAACAATGTGGAAGGAAAAAATGAACATTTAACTTTTTTTTGCAAACATCTTAATTCAGAACCATTTTTTTTATTTTCACAAGTGTAAAAACAGAAATGTAACCATAAATTTTGTTATGCAATTTCTCCTGAATACGCCAATACCCCATATGTGGGGGTAAACCACTGTTAGGGCGCACCGCAGAACTTAGAAGTGAAGGAGCGCCGTTTGACTTTTTCAATGCAGAATTGGCTGGAATTGAGATCGGACGCCATGTCACGTTTAGAGATCCCCTGATGTGCCTAAACAGTGGAAACCCCCCACAAGTGACACCATTTTGGAAACTAGACCCCTTAAGGAACTTATCTAGATGTGTGGTGAGCACTTTGAACCCCCAAGTGCTTCACAGAAGTTTATAACGTAGAGCCGTGAAAATAAAAAATCGCTTTTGTTTACACAAAAATGATCTTTTCGCCCACAAATTCTTATTTTCACAAGGGTAACAGGAGAAATTAGACCACAAAAGTTGTTGTGCGATTTCTCCTGAATACGTCGATACCCCATATGTGAGGGTAAACCACTGTTTGGGCGCACCGCAGAGCTTGGAAGTGAAGGAGCGCCGTTTTACTTTTTCAATGTTGAATTGGCTGGAATTGAGATTGGACGCCATGTCGCGTTTGGAGAGCCCCTGATGTGCCTAAACAGTGGAAACCCCCCACAAGTGACACCATTTTGGAAACTAGACCCCCCATGGAACTTATCTAGATGTGTGGTGAGAACTTTGAATGCCCAAGTGCTTCACAGAAGTTTAGAATGCAGAGTCGTGAAAATAAAAAATATTTTTTTTTTCCACAAAAAAGATATTGTAGCCCCCAAGTTTTTATTTTCACAAGGGTAACAGGAGAAATTGGACTGCAATAGTTGTTGTCCAATTTATCCCGAGTACGCTGATGCACCATATGTGGGGGTAAACCACTGTTTGGGCGCACGGCAGAGCTCGGAAGGGAAGGAGCGCCTTTTTGGAATGCAGACTTTGATAGAATGGTCTGTGGGCATTATGTTGCGATTGCAGAGCCCCTGATGTACCTAAACTGTAGTAACCCCCCACAAGTGACCCCATTTTGGAAACTAGACCCCCCCAAGGAACTTATCTAGATGTGTGGTGAGAACTTTGAATGCCCAAGTGCTTCACAGAAGTTTAGAATGCAGAGTCGTGAAAATAAAAAATATATTTTTTTTTTTTCACAAAAAAGATTTTGTAGCCCCCAAGTTTTTATTTTCACAAGGGTAACAAGAGAAATTGGACCCCAGAAGTTGTTGTCCAATTTATCCAGAGTACGCTGATGCCCCATATGTGGGGGTAACCCACTGTTTGGGCGCACGGCAGAGCTCAGAAGGGAGGGAGCACCATTTGACTTTTTGAGCGCAAAATTGGCTGTCGTGTTTGGAGACCCCCTGATGTACCTAAACAGTGGAAACCCCCCAATTCTAGCTCCAACCCTAACCCCAACACACCCCTAACCCTAATCCCAACCTGATCCATAATCCTAATCACTAACCCTAACCATAATCACAACCCTTACCCCAAAACAACCCTAATGTCAACCCTAACCATAACCCTAATCAAAACCCTAAATCCAACACACCCCTAATCCTAATCTCAACCCTAACCTCAAACCTAACCCTAATCCCAATACACCCCTAATCACAACCCTAACCTTAACCCTAATCCCAAACCTAACCCTAATCCCAAGCGTAACCCTAATGCTAACCCTAATACCAACCCTAATCCAAACCCTAACCCTAATCCCAGCTCTAACCCTAACTTTAGCCCCAACCCTAGCCCTAACTTTAGCCCCAACCCTAGCCCTAGGGCTACTTTCACACTTGCGTCGTTTGGCATTCCGTCGCAATCCGTCGTTTTGGACAAGAAACGGATCCTGCAAATGTGCCCGCAGGATGCGTTTTTTGCCCATAGACTTGTATTGCCGACGGATCGTAACGGATGGCCACACGTCGCGTCCGTCGTGCACTGGATCAGTTGTGTTTTGGCGGAGCGTCGGCACAAAAAAAGTTCAATGAAACGTTTTTTTTGTACGTCGCATCCGCCATTTCTGACCGCGCATGCGTGGCCGTAACTCCGCCCCCTCCTCCCCAGGACATAGATTGGGCAGCGGATGCGTTGAAAAACTACAGCTGCTGCCCACGTTGTGCACAATTTTCACAACGTGCGTCGGTATGTCGGGCCGACGCATTGCGACGGCCCCGTACCGACGTAAGTGTGAAAGAAGCCTAACCCTAAATTTAGCCACAACCCTAACCCTAAATTTAGCCCCAACCCTAGCCCTAACCCTACCCCTAACCCTAATTTTAGCTCCAACTGCTGTTCTCCTGCCGGCCGGCAGATGGAGACAGATGGCGGGCGCACTGGGCATGCGTCCGCCATGTTCTTCTGCCGGCGGCCAGGAGGAGCAGCAAGAGGATCCAGGGACCTAGGTGAGTATGCTAGGGTCCCCGAATCCCCCTATTTCTCTGTCCTCTGATGTGCGATCACATCAGAGGACAGAGAATTACACTTTACTTTTTTTTTTTTTTTTTTTGCGGTCGCCGGTAAACAGTTAATTACCGGCGATCGCAAAACAGGGGTCGGTAATACCGACCCCGATCATGCTCTTTGGGGTCTCGGCTACCCCCGGCAGCCGAGACCCCAAAGATTCTCCCGGTGCCGGCCGGCGGGCGCACTGCGCATGCGCCCGCCATTTTGAAGATGGCGGCGCCCACCGGGAGACACGAGGAGCATCGGGGGAGCTAGGTGAGTATTGGGGGGCCACCTGGGACCCCTTTTCTCTGTCCTCCGATGTGCGATCACATCGGAGGACAGAGAAATTAAAAAGAGATCGCTTTTTTTTTTTTTTTTTTTTTGCGATCGCCGGTAAACGGTTAATTACCGGCGATCGCAAATGCGGGGTGGGTTAAAAACCCCCCGAATCATGTTCTCTGGGGTCTCGGCTACCCTCGGCAGCCGAGACCCCGGAGAAAATCGGCCTCTGGGGGGCGCTATGGACTTTTTCCACAGCGCCGTTAATTAACGGCGCTGTGGTTTAAGTACCCTTAGCGGCCGCCGTTAAAAGGCGTATCGGCGGTCGCTAAGGGGTTAAAGGGTGTATCTGGGACATTACAAAAAAATTGTACCTAATAACTAACAAGCAGGTAATTACAACTTATCTGCCTGTTGTGCCCGATGCCGTTCTTCCCCGGCACAGAGGTGTCACAGACCGCTCCTGCCGGGGATTCGGAAGCCTCTGGTGACATCACATCCACAGAGCGGAGGCTTCTTTACCGCTCCGCTCTATCGACGAGGCGGGACTTCAAAGGTCATTCTGATAGCCTGATCCCCTCTGCCTACCTGGGGCATCCGGCTGTCAATCAGAATGACCTTGGAAGCCCTGCCCTGTCTTGTCAGAGCCAGCTGAATCCCCGGCAGGAGCGGTATGTGACCACTATGCTCGCCACTGTCTTCCTGTTTGCCCCTCTGACTCCTCGTTTCTCTACTGACCCCTCGATACACAGGAGTGCCCTCTCCACCAAGAGCGCCTCTATTTTCTATGAAAGAGCTACCAGAAGTGACTTATCTTGCCGAACACAAAGGGATCGGCAGTGTGAAATAGAACATGCTGGACCCTTATCGGAAAGTCAGTCAATGGGGTCATTGATTCAGGCTGTGTACTGGCAGCATTGTATGGGCACAGATCTGATATTTGCTAAGACATCACATAAATATGGTGGCGTTTGGCTAATAGGTGTAAAATGGTAAAGAATTGTGTTCATATATTCCTTGTTTTTGAGCACATCTGAAAAAGACAAATGCCTCAATTACGGATGCCATACAGTGTCCACAATGACTTCGCCAGCTTCATTAAAGTGAATAGTTCTGTTGGAGTTTGTCGGAATACAGTTTTTTTTTTTTTTTTAATTACAACAGAAACCCCAAGATAATAAAGGAAAGCCACCTATGCCAAGCATGGTATCCATCCACAGACAGCTGTTTTGGGGGTTTTGCCCCTCCTCAGTGTGGAGTAGGAAACTGGCTATCAGGAGCAGTGCCTAGTAGAAAGTTTATAAAGGCACGGATGATTGACCTCGGGGAGACCAAAACATCCAACACCGCGGAGACACCATCACGTGTTTCTCAACGCATTGATCCAGAACACTGCTCCCAAATATGCAAATGCAAGTAGAGGAGCTGCGGAGACACCATCACAGCTGTCTGTGGATGGATACCATGCTTGGCATAGGTGGTTTTCCTTTATTGGATGTTTTCCTTTATTGGATGCTGCCCTTCCCGTGGTTGTTCCTTCCTGGGGAAAGACCTGGCTATTCACTGCCTGCGTTGAGAAACACGTGATGGTGTCTCCGCAGCTCTTCTACTTGCATTTGCATATTTGGGGGCAGTGTTCTGGATCACTGCGTTGAGAAACACGTGATGGTGTCTCCACAGTGTTTTGGTCTCCACGAGGTCAATCATCCGTGCCTTTATAGACTAATCTGGTGACCCGGCACAGAGCAGACTCTCCTTACATCCACCTGTCCAATTTGTGGTTGTTTCAAAGTGGTTCTCAGTAGAAAACTGGTTTTTGGTTGGAGGAAGGGGTGTTCTGTATATAGTAAGACTGCAGCCTATCATGGTGGACACAGTCGCTGAATAATTTGTTCTTCGAGGGGTGGTGCTTTCGAGAGGGTGGTCTTCTAGAAACTTTTCACAACGTATACCGTATGTATACATGTATTACTGTATGCCTATATTTTTTCCAGTAGACATGCCACAATTGTGTAACATTGGGACATCCCTTTAACAAAAAAATAATCCCCTTGTAAAGGAACCATAATCTATCAGAGCTAAGAACGGCTTCACAGAGTCTCTCTTCCGGAAGGCCCAACACATCCACAGAAAGATAAGGCCATACCTTACATAGTGGGAAGTACTGATGGCGTCCTCAGCAGAGGTCCTAGCGGCAGGAGACCCGGAGGAGATCACTTTAAACAACTGATTAAAAAGTTTCTCCCATCAGGAAACCATTTTGACAATATAAAGTCTAAAAGATTAAACTTTATCGCTAATGATCTTTTACAGAGAGGAGTAAAATAATGGTTAATAATAAGATATGGTAGGTTGCGTTAAAGGGAAGCTGTCACCAGGTTCGGCCGATATAAGACAAGACCGCTTCCTTTCAGTCCTGATATACAGCATTCTATCTATCTTCCCCCAACCAGATAAAGAGCTTTTACTATACTCACATGCGGGGCGGTCTGGTCCGATGGGTGTCGATGTTTTGTCCAGCGCCTCCCATCTTTCAATGCCGTCCTCCTTCCTTTGTGTGGATGACGCGTCCCTACATCATCCACCCAGTGTCCCCGGCATCGCGCTCCTGCGCAGGCGTGCTTCACAGCCCTGATGAAGATCCCAGCCCATGCGCAATGCTGTACTTTTCACTGCCTTCGACAAGGCAGAGAAGTCCGCCTGCGCAGGAGCGCGATGACTGGGGACACTGTGTGGATGTCGTAGGGACACGTTATCCGCAAGGAGGACGCATCACAAGAAGATGGGAGGCGTCGGACCAAGAACATCGCCACCCATCGGACCAGACCCCCCTGCAGGTGAGCATAATAAGAGGTCTTTTTCTTGCAGGTCGGTTTGGGGGCAGATATACAGCATTATAGAATACCATATATGAGAGCTGAAAGGGTGGTGCCCGTATATCATATCAGCCAAACCTGGTGAACTGGAAAATTACCTCTTGTGTAAATCAGGTTTTTGTGTAGCACGTGCTTTAAAAAAATGACAACGATTTTTCTTTTAGATCATGAACTTTATTTAAATATCAAAATTGCACATTTTTCACACTGGCCGTTGTGGCTTTGTTTTAGACCCATACTTCCTGTCCTTTCAGAAAGACTTTTCAGCAGTCTCCTAATTATCAAAGGTGGGTACGGTAAACTCCTCTACACACAGCTGATAACACAGGATCCACCAATCACTATCTTCAATGTCACAGCTGACCCTGCTTCTCCCTCCCTTCATAATGACCTTTGCACACGCTCACTAGACTCTTCAATACAAAAGATAAGGGTCAGCATCTGTCTGTCGCTGCTAATGTGCATGTGTTATTTTCTGAAAAGGCAAGAAGTAGGAGTGTAGAATAGCCCCAGTGACTAGTGTGAAGATTGTAAAATTTCTCACTTCTTTTTTAAATATATATTGTGTTATGGGATAAAAAGTTATAAAAGTTTTTTTTTAAATAGATAAAACCCAGATTTAAACAATAGGTCATTTTCTGATGACCCGTTCTCTTTCACATGTAAAGCGCCGTGGAGTAAATGGCGTTATAATAATAAATGGGGGCTGTGCCTTTTGTCATTAATAGGGGCAGACATTTCCAGCTTCGGTCATTTTGCATGTTATGTCCCCCCCATTTCACATTCCTGGAATAAGCTTGTCGATGCAGTCAAGCAAGAGGAAAACAATACTGAGATCGTGGCCATTTGTAAACCATGCTAGAAAAGGTCTGAATATAGACTTTACTGAGTCTTGGTGTTCCAGGAAGTTATTTTTATTTATTTTTACTCACTTATATAGCACCATTAATTCCACAGATCTTTACAGACATCATCATCATCACTCTCCCCATCGGGGCTCACAATCTACATTCCCTATCAGTACGTCTTTGGAATGTGGGAGGAAACCGGAGAACCCGGAGGAAACCCACGGGAACACGGGGAGAACATACAGACTCCTTGCAGATGTTGTCCAAGGTGGGATTTGAACCCAGGACCTCTGACATTTTGTTTTAATTAGGCCATACTAATCATCGCCTTGTATAAAATTCTAAAAAGTACAAATTAATAACGGTGAAGCTCCAGATTACACATGTATGTGGAGCCTTTTGTTCTGCGTCACAAACAATCCATGTAGCCTGGTGTGTGTGCGGCTTTATCCGTTACCGTCTGTTTTCTCTCTTGTCTTTGTTTAATCGTCAATAACAATATGGGATTTGGGAATTAAACTGTCTCTTTATCTTGTTTGCACGAGTTAAGATGTCTTATTTTTTTTTTATATTACGAACTTAATAAACTGGAAAAGTGAAATCAATTGTGAAATTGTCTGTTTTCTAGTTGGTATTTTTTTTTTAAATGCTTTGTAATTTGATGGTATGTGCACACATTGGCTTTTTCAGGAGGTTCCGTCCATAAACCACCTGAAAAAGCGCTCAATAAATATAAAAAAAAAAAAGCAATATGCCCAGCAGTGTAAAAACGACTTGCTGTGCATATTGTTGAGGCTTTAGATCATCTTTTAAACTTCTCACTTTTGTAAAGATGGCATGCAGTTAAAAGAAGTGATCGGTGCATTCGTTGGGCATCTGCTGCTCGCAAGAAGCTCACTAGTTCATACATAAAAGGCGGAACATAAATAAATGGTCATCCGAGTCTGCGCTTAAAAATTACAGAAAAGAAGGCCTCGCTTTATACACAGCTCATAAATATGGAGGATTACATGGCAGCAGGTTTACTAGTCCTGTAATGATAATCTCCTGTTGATAACCGTGATTATATCAAACCTACAGCAAGCAGCCCAGTAAGTGACACATCGCTGGAATCAGGGTCTCTGTCTTTACATCGTGCTGGTGACAGATTGCCTTCAAGTGGATTTTTCAAGCTGAAACATACACATCAAAAACAGTTACTTCTTGCTGATTTTGGTTTGTCAATTTATATTTGTCACTTTTTTTCTACTTAGCATTTTGTGGTTCTACTGGAGCTTTTATCAAGGCATAAAAATATTTCAAGAATGTTGCTTCTTTATCCACGCTCATAGAAAAAACATGTGGAAAAGAACAGCACAATGTACACTGATGTTTTCCAATTGATATCATTGGAAAACGTTAATCAAAGAATATTTGAAGCGGAATTCACTCAAAATCCATGTAAAAACCTCAGTGAGAACATAACCTTATATGCTGAGAGTAACACTTGTAAAAATCAGGTCCAACATGTTCTTCATGTAAAAAAAAAACTATATATGCAAGTGTCCTAAGCCCATATATTTAACATTATGTATGCCAGATGCCCTCCTCCTAAAGGGAATCTGTACGCAGGATTTTGTCGCTCAATCTGAGAGCAGCATAATGTGGAGGAAGAGACACTGATTCCAATGATGTGTCACTTACTCGGATGCTTAATGTAGTGGGCTAGTAAACCTGCTGCCAGGTAGCTCAACCATGACCCCACCATTGATTGGCAGCTTTCTGTGTATACTGTGCATCAGTAGAAAGCTGACAATCAGTGGTGGGGGTGGGGTAATACACAGCTCAGCATATAGAGAACTTCTACATCTGCAGCAGATAAAAGTGATTTTATCAAAATTACAGCACACAGTAAACTAAGTGTTACATTGCTGGAATCAGGGTCTCTGCACTTACAGTACAGACCAAAAGTTTGGGCACACCTTCTCATTTAAAGATTTTTCTGTATTTTCATGACTATGGAAATTGTACATTCACACTGAAGGCATCAAAACTATGAATTACCACATGTGGAATTATATACTTAACAAAAAAGTGTGAAACAACTGAAAATATGTCTTATATTCTAGGTTCTTCAAAGTAGCCCCATTTTGCTTTGATTACTGCTTTGCACACTCTTGGCATTCTCTTGATGAGCTTCAAGAGGTAGTCACCGGGAATGGTCTTCCAACAATCTTGAAGGAGTTCCCAGAGATGCTTAGCACTTTCACTCTGCGGTCCAGCTCACCCCAAACCATCTCGATTGGGTTCAGGTCTGGTGACTGTGGAGGCCAGGTCATCTGACGTAGCACCCCATCACTCTCCTTCTTGGTCAAATAGCCCTTTTGGTTTTTCCCCTATGTCACTTACCATTATTACACATAACTTAATTTATAGACATGTATGGATGATTTCTTTACCTGTGTGGATTGGATGGGTTGTTGTTAGAGTCTAGTGAGAAATTCATGTCAATAGCACCTTTAGAAAATTATTTCATTACAAAATTGGTGACGTATTCCATACTCATTTTGCCCGCTGTATATAATGTGTGTACTTATATTGTTTGTTTTCCCGTCTCCCATGACAGCACACCTGAGAGAGGGATCCGCCCAGTCGGGACAGGAAACCTACCGAAACAAAAGGGCGGTACCTCTCCCTCGCTTCAGTTGGGTTTCCTGTCCTGATGGGAACCCTTGTGCTGAATCACGGCGGTACTTTTTTATTTTTATCGTGCTTGATTGAAGATCCTCTTACCCACTCCCGTCCCGGCACTTGAAGCGCAGGCAGAACGCCTGTGTGTCGGCCTTCGGGTTGCTGGTAGCGCCGTCCGCAGATCCCTCGGGCTCTTGCGTATGCGCGGGCGTTGGTCCAGCGCAGTCCGGATCTCTGGAGCCATTCTGCGGCTGCCACGCCACTCTCTCCCCCTCTGCTGGGCGACTTCCGGTGCGTGGCTGGCGTGCGGCAACAGAGCACGCTGGGAATGGGCGTGCCTGCTTGACGTCAGAGAGGCGCGCCGGATCCAAGATGGCGGCAGCGATTCATCACCCCGTAATGACATTGAGAAGGGCAATGTCCCTGTTGGGTTCTCTGACTTCATGTATACCGGCAGTAAGATGGGCACAGTTCCATTTAAGACAATTACAATGGGAGGTCCTGTCAGCGCAGAGGTGGTTAAAAGGGCATTTAGAGGGGAAACTACGCCTTTCATTAGAGGTAACAGATTCCCTAAAATGGTGGGCGGTAAGAGACCATTTGATATCAGGGGTCCAGTGGATAACTCCGATAGATCAAATCATAACCACAAGCGGTTCAGGATGGGGAGCTCATTTGGGGACTCTCTCAGTTCAGGGATCTTGGTCCCAATCAGAATCACAACAAGCGTCAAACCTAAGAGAGTTATGGGCAGTAGAAAAAGCTGTGAAACATTTCCTACCCATCCTCCAGGGTCATCACACCAGGGTCATGTCAGACAATCGCGCTGTAGTCGCATATATCAACCACCAAGGGGGGACGAGATCCCCTTCCCTGATGAAGTCAGCATCTGTCCTCCTACAACTAGCGGAGCGCCACCTACTCTCCCTCTCGGCTCTCCATATAAAGGGAGTCGAGAATACGAAAGCAGTCTTCCTAAGTCGCAAAACTCTGAAACAAGGAGAGTGGTCTTTGAATCCCCGAGTGTTTCAACAGATAGTGCAGGCTTGGGGCCTACCTGTGATAGATTTGTTTGCCACCCTAAACAACAGGAAGGTAGAGAACTTCTGTTCACTAGACCCAAGAGAAAAACCCTTTGCAGTAGATGCCCTCCACATACAATGGAATTTCAGTCTCGCATATGTGTTTCCACCAATAGCGATGATTCCGACGGTAGTGAGAAAAATCAGAATAGAGCAGGCGAGAGTAATTTTGATTGCTCCATTCTGGCCAAAAAGACCTTGGTTCTCCCTCCTGAGACAAATGTCAGTGACCGATCCATGGATCCTGCCAGAAATTCCGGACCTGCTTACTCAGGGTCCAATATGCCACTCTCAAGTGAAGGGCTTCCATCTTGCAGCCTGGAATTTGAGTGGGCATTACTGAGTAGGCAGGGGTTTTCACCAGGGCTTGTCTCCACCTTGTTGAAAAGTAGAAAACCAGTTACATCAAGGATATATGGCAGGACATGGAAAAAGTTTCTAGATTTTTCAGGGCAACCTTTGGGGGACAAAGCTCCTGTGGGTACTATTTTAGAATTTTTACAGGCGGGGTTGCAGTTGGGATTAGCAACTAATACGCTCAAGGTACAAGTGTCGGCATTAGGAGCCTTGTATAACTGTAATCTGGCCTCCAATAAATGGGTGTCCCGCTTTATTAAATCGTGTAGTAGGTCTAGACCAGTGGTAATTCAGAGGGTTCCTCCATGGGATTTAAATCTGGTGTTAGAAGCTCTGACTAGTGTTCCGTTTGAACCCTTGCAGGAGTCATCAATAAAAATACTTACACTTAAGACAGTACTTCTGGTAGCGTTGACATCAGCCCGTAGGGTGAGTGACTTGCAAGCCCTGTCCATCTCCCCTCCTTACACACAGATATTTGATGACAGAGTAGTGCTCAGACCGGATCCGGCATATCTGCCGAAAGTAGTTCTTAAATTCCATAGGAGTCAAGAAATTGTGTTGCCCTCTTTCTGTAATAATCCTAAGAACCCAGGGGAAGAGAAATTTCATACGCTTGACGTAAGAAGAGCTATTTTACAGTATATATCTCTGACTAGTCAGTGGAGGAAGGATCAATCACTATTTATAGCTTTCCAGGGTAGCAGGAAGGGATATGGGGTATCCAAGGGTACTATTGCTAGGTGGATTAGGGAGGCCATTTCCTTATCCTATGCTTCTCATGGTGCCCCGATCCCTGAAGGCATCAAGGCTCACTCCACCAGAGCCGTGGCTACTTCCTGGGCAGAAAAAGCAGAGGTATCGATTGATCAAATCTGTAAGGCCGCTACCTGGTCCTCACCGTCTACCTTCTTTAGACACTACCGGCTAGATCTATCCTCCTCAACTGACCTTACCTTTGGTAGAAGGGTGCTGCAAGCGGTGGTCCATCCCTAAGGTGTTCCTTTCTCCAAAAATCTCTCAGGTGTGCTGTCATGGGAGACGGGAAAACACCAAGGTTACTTACTGGTAGCCGGTTTTTCCGGAGCCCATGACAGCACCTGTATATTCCCTCCCTTCTTTTGTCACCCTTTGGTGCGCACTTTTAGTTGGGTGTTTTTTGTTATTATTATAATGTGGTGATGGATTACCATGTGTACTAACCAAGGAGGCCTCTCATGCTCTGAAAACCAACTGAAGTGAGGGAGAGGTACCGCCCTTTTGTTTTGGTAGGTTTCCTGTCCCGACTGGGCGGATCCCTCTCTCAGGTGTGCTGTCATGGGCTCCGGAAAAACCGGCTACCAGTAAGTAACCTTGGTGTTTTTTACATAAAAAAAGTATTTGCTGGAGTAATATATATATTTGGGCATTGCACCTGATTGCAGCGGCGCTCAGCGTGAGCCCCTGCGATTGCGGCGCCGTACACGGTGCTTTGTGGGAACTCAGCTCCCTCCGCACCATACATAACGGCGCATGTCGTGAAGGGGTTAAGGGCATAAAAATTAAAGGTTTAAAAATTGTGAGATTTTCAAAAAATTTCCTCAAAATTCCAATATTTTGTCAAACACCAAAAATATTGGCCTAAATTTACCACTAACATGAAATACAATGTGCTGAGAAAAAAAACAATCTTAGAATCAGTGAGAATCGTTGAAGCGTTCCAGAGTTATCACCCCATAAAGTGACACTGGGCAGGAAGATGAAAACAGGCTGGGGGGGTGAAGGAATTAAAAAAACAAAATGTAATTTTTTTTTTTATTATTTTTTTTACATGCATTTTTTTCTTCCCACTGAAGACTAAGGCTGTGCGCACACGTTCTGGATTTTTTGCGTTTTTTTTGCTATAAAAACGCGATAAAACCGCGACAAAAACGCTCACATTAAGCATCCTATTAAAAGAATGCAATCCGCATTTTGTATGCACATGCTGCATTTTTTTCCTGAGCGGAAACGCATTCCAGAAAAAAAAACCGCAGCATGTTCATTTGCGGAATCGCGGGGATTCCGCACACATAGGAATGCATTGATCCGCTTACTTCCCGCATGTGGCTATGCCCACCATGCAGGAAGTAAGCAGATCATGTGCGGATGGTACCCAGGGTGGAGGAGAGGAGACTCTCCTCCACGGATTGGGCACCATATAATTGTTAAAAAAGAATTAAAATAAAAAATCGTGATATACTCACCTTCTGATGGCCCCCGGAGTCCTCCCGCCTCTCAGCGGTGCACGCGGCGGCTGGGATGCTGTGTACGAAGGATCTGCGATGACGTTGCGGTCACGTGACCGTGATGTCATCCCAGGTCCTTCGCACACAGCATTCCAGCCGCCGCGTGCACCGCTGAGGAGATCGGGTGACGTGGGAATAACTATTTTTAAATTATTTTTAACATTAGATCTTTTTACTATTGCTACAGATCGCTTGGAAAACGCTATTGTTTAGCGGGAATATGCATGCCAATTCCTCATGCGATATACCCGCGGCAGAAGTTGCGGAATTGCCGCGGGAGTTTCCGCAGCAATTCCGCAACGTGTGCACTTAGCCTAAAGGGAAAAAAACTAAATTCAACAGCATCTGTAAAGAGAGCATGTAATGTAAAAAAAACACTATTAACCTGCAGATATAGGGTTAATTAGTAGGTTAATACTGTTCTGAAGCTGCCCAGCTCCCACACTGAGAGCTCCACTGCCAAGAGGAAATTAACTTTTTTTTCCTCCCGTTCTCGGGCTTTCAGTCATAGGGTGGGCCGGTACGGCTTTAGGCCGGTTTCACACGTCAGTGACTCCGGTACTTTCTTTGCGTCTGGAGGAGAGAAGGTTTTTCCACCAACATAGAAGAGGATTCTTTACTGTTAGGGCAGTGAGAATCTGGAATTGCTTGCCTGAGGAGGTGGTGATGGCGAACTCAGTCGAGGGGTTCAAGAGAGGCCTGGATGTCTTCCTGGAGCAGAACAATATTGTATCATACAATTATTAGGTTCTGTAGAAGGACGTAGATCTGGGGATTATTATGATGGAATATAGGCTGAACTGGATGGACAAATGTCTTTTTTCGGCCTTACTAACTATGGTACGTGAGGTGACAGTTTCCTCACGTACCGGATACACTGACTCACGTAGGGGTGGAGCCGCATATTCACCACTGTAATAACCTGCACCACGTGACCGCTCATACAGGAGAAGCTGCGGCGAGGAGAAGAAGCAGCGAGGAAGTCGGGTAAGTATTTTATTAATAGCGTGGGGGCGCGCAGAGGGTGGGAGGGGGTTGGGGACAGGGATCTTTTTTTTAAACACCAAAAAAAAGATTTTTCATATCTTTTCTCCAGCGAACGCTGCAGCAGAGAAGAAATGAATGGCGGCTTCAGCACCAGATGCAGGGGACAGCACTTAACTGTAGCGCTGTCTCCTGCACGGTGCGTGTGGTACCCAGTCGGCACACGGATGGCGCACGTGTGCCACACTGATGTGCCACGTGAACACACGGACACGGATAATACCGGTACCCATTTTTCCGGTACCGGAATTATCTGGACGTGTGAGACTGGCCTTAGTCACCGCTGTGTGCATAGTGAGCAGCAACTGTAACCGCGCTCTGGCACTGACCGTCCCTAATGCTGATCCAGCTGTCAGTCGGGGCCGGTCACTATGTGCTGAGCAGTGACTGAAGACATGCTGGTGCCTCCATGACTGAAAGCCGAGGCTGCCAGTACGAATAGAGTTCATTTACCTCATGGTAGCACGGCTCTCAGTATGGGCACCGGGCAGCTTCAGAACGCCATTAACATGCAGATTAACCCCATATCTGCAGGCCAATAGTGGGTGTGTTTTTTTAACCTGACAAGTCAAAGGGAATGAGTATTCATTAAATCACATCCACTATACTTAAACCGTTAGCAGACATTCTGCACAAAGCAAAAACAGGAAAAGACACAGCCTTTACGCTACTTGGGACCATGACCTTGGGGGTTATTCACAGTGTTTTGAGTTTACATCAGACACAAACTCGGATCAGCCATAACATTAAAATAGCTTTGGCTTTAAGGCACGGTGTAAACGAGACCTTCCATAGTGCCCTGTGGCATCCAGAATCATTGAGGGCAGCACGGTGGCGCAGTGGTTAGCTCTGCAGCCTTGCAGCGCTGGGGTCCTGGGTTCTAATCCCACCCAGGACAACATCTGCAAGGAGTTTGTATGTTCTCTCCGTGTTTGCGTGGGTTTCCTTCGGGCACTCCGGTTTCCTCCCACATTCCAAAGACATACTGATAGGGATTCTAGATTGTGAGCCCCATCAGGGACAGTGATGATAATGTGTGCAACCTGTAAAGCGCGGTGGAATATGTTAGCGCTATATAAAAATAAAAAAATAAAGATTATTATTATTATTGAGGGGTGTGCTTGGCTCCCAACTATATTCGGGCAGCTGATCCACGTCACAGAAACATCCACATGAATGCTGTGACCGAATGTTCCTAGCATCACAGTGTCCAGCATATCACCCTGTCTTCTTCCCATAGACCATCCTGTCTCTAACTTTTCCCCAAATATGGCCCTTGTTCACTCTGCCACATATCCAGGGATTCCTTCAGCGTCACTGGAAAACATCGTTCAGACGGATCCCTTGACAGAACCGTGGGCTGCAATGACACAAATGTTCTCGTTGGCCTTTTTTTTTTCCCCAGACAGGCAAAAGAACATTATTTAGTGAGTTTTTCTTCTCCTGGTCATCTTCTTATCTTCCGGGCATAGTTTCCTCTTGAAATTTAGAATTGAGTATTTGCTTAATGTATCTGTAATCTGTAGAGAATGCAGAGGTAACCATCATCGTTAGCCCCTGGTACCTGAGCTAGCCCAGATGCCACACTGCCACATAAAAGGACTGCAATTAATCTGTCACTAGGATCAACCCTCCTAAGCCATCTATATGGGCAGTCAATCGAGCGGTTTATAAAACGATACTTTGATATCTGTGATCTGATGTCTTATTCCTGAGAAAACAAGTTTTTTAAATTTATGTAAATGAGCTGTTCAGATCTATGGGCCAGACATAGATCTCCCCAAGAATCTGCCTCCAGAGCTTATATTAAATGAAAGGGAGAGTTACCAGTGTGAGACATGTAATGACTGACAGTCTGCTCTCCTGATCTACATGTCTCACACAAGTAACTCCGCCTTTCATATAAAGAAAATTCCCTGGAGGCAGATTCTCGGGGAGATCTATGTACCGCCCATAGATTGTAACAGCTAATTTACATATTAAGAAAAATATGGATTTCTCTGGAATAAGACATCGGATCACATATATCAAGGTATCATTTTATTCAGCTTCCTATGACTTACATGCCCATATAGACGGCTTAGGAGGGTTGATCCTACTGATAGATTCCCTTTAACTGGCACATGTTCCTGTTACAGATTTGGACCCAGTAACTTTAAGGTATATTTCTTCAATAGAACGCCTAATCAATGTATAATAAAAAATAACTTTATTGTATCACTATTCCTTACTACTTTAATGGGGAAACTCCTTATAATGGATTTCTTAGAATTATTAAATCAACTGAATATCAGCATGAAGCATTGTGTTACACAATTGTATTACTTGGTTTCGTGCTTCTCACCTGTCACACTTGTGTCATTCATGTGTAAATATTCTACTAGTGTTATAATAAAGCTTTACATTTCCCACACAGAGCAATCAGCGGAGACAATTCCTGTAAAAGGCTATAAAGATGAATGTGCCGCCCAGGTTATCACACCTATGATCAATCTTGTATTATTGCCTTCTTTATGGTCTTATGTCCTAACATGATCTGTTCCATCTGAGGCACACTGGATCACCGCCCGTATGATCGAATGGTCTCTATTCCGAAGAGAGGAAGGAGAACAAGTAAAGGGCCCCCAATGGTAAAGCTTGGGATAAGAGATCATGCACAAGGTGAAAAAGGAAATCACCAACTCCCCTATGTTTATAACTAGATTTTGGAGAGCCTGGAACAAAACCCATTGCAAGGCGGTGATCAGTTAAGAAAAAGGAGTTGGGTTTGTCCAGCTCAGTCTACGTAGGGTAAAATCCATAGAAGAGTGGTCAGTGGAGACTGATCATCAACGCGTTTTGAACGCTATATGTGTTCTTAATCATGCCGACAAAACACACATCATGAAGGGTACGTTCACACGGCGTTTTGCTGTGGGGTTTTTTTTCTGCAGCAAAACCTGATCTTCTTGGCAGGAAAGAAGCTGCGTCAAATATGCAGGTTTAGGTGCATTTTTTGTCGCTTTTTTTTTCTCTTAGTGCATGCCAATAAAGTTGAGTGCACACAGAGAAAAAAAACTACTTCCTGTAGATAGAATGAATAGATAGATTGATAGCATAGATAAATAGATAGAATAGATCAATACATTACCTGCAGTAACCTTTTCCTCAGCATTTTCCCACGGTCCAGAGGTTACCTCAGGTCAGGCTGTGAGCGGGTGCAGGCTCGGTGACGTCACCGCTAGTTACTGAGCCTGCGCCCGCTCCGTCTCATTCATTCCCTAGTAGCTTACAGCCCGGAGCGGTCACATTAGCAGGGCTCCCGGTTGTAAGCTTTATCTCCCCCAGATACTCGTGGGACACTGGATATATTGGACTACGACGGATCAGGGAGTATTTGTGTTGGTTTATTATTTTTATTTCAGAAGATCGATGGCTTCGCTTAGAAGGGCAGACTAATAAAGCTGGCAAAACTGTGGTGTTTTATTTCATTAAAATACTTTTTTCTGCATGTGTGTGTTTATTTCACCCTTTAACTACTATAGGATTAGTAACGGATTGATATCTTAGGCCTCTTTCACACTTCCGTCATTTGCAATCCGCCGCAATCCGTCGTTTAGGGCAAAAAACGTATCCTGCAAATGTGCTCGCAGGATGCGTTTTTTGCCCATAGACTTGTATTAGCAACGGATCGCGATGGATGGCCACACGTCCCGTCTGTCGTGCGACGGATCCGTCGTGTTTTGGCGGACCGTCGTCTAAAAAAAGTTCAATGTAACTTTTTTTGTGCGTCGCGTCCGCCATTTTCGACCGCGCATGTGCGGCCGAAACTCCACCCCCCTCCTCCCCGGACTGCAGAATGGGCAGCGGATGCGTCGAAAAACTGCATCCGCTGCCCACGTCATGCAAAGAATTCACAACATCCGTCGGTACGTCGGCCCGACGCATTGCGACAGGCCTGTACCAATGGAAATGTGAAAGACTATAAACATAAGGATGAATGACCTCGGGGAGATCAAAACATCCAACACCGCGGAGACACCATCACGTGTTTCTCAATGCAGTGATCAAGAACACTGCCCCCATCCCTTATGGGAAATATGCAAATGCATGTAGAAAAGCCGCAGAGACACCATCACGTGTTTCTCAACGCAAGCAATAAATAGGCAGGTCTTTCACTGGGAAGGAACAACCACGGGAAGGGCACGTGATGGTGTCTCCCCGGCTTTTCTACATGGAAATATGAAAGAGGCCTTATTGACACCTCTCCATTAATAAGCCGGCATTGATGTCACCTTACAATAGCAAGGTGACATTAACCCCTTAGTACCCCACCTGCCACCACTACAGGGCAAGTGGGAAGAGCCGGGCAAAGCGCCAGAATCTGCGCATCTAATAGATGCGCCTTTTCTGGGCAGCTGCGGGCTGCTATTTTTGGGCTGGGGGAGGCTATATCAATGGCCCCTTACCAGCCTGAGAATACCAGCCCCCAGCTGTGAGCTTTAGCAAGGCTGGTTGTCAAAAATGAAGGGGGGACCTCACATTATTTTTTTAAATAATTTAAATAAAAAAAAGCATGAGGACCCCTCTATTCTTGATAACCAGCCTTGCTGAAGCCGACAGCTGGGGGTTGCAGCCCTGAGCTGTGAGTTTTGTCTGGCTGGTTATCAAAAATAGGGGGGACCCCACGCCTTTTTTTAAAAATTATAGCGTAGGAGCGGCAGATGAAAACTCCCATCTGCCGCTCCTGCTGTCACTGTTATTAGTGGCTAGGTGTCAGATGATGGGAGCAGTAGTCCCATCAGCTGACACCGGTGATCGGAGGTGAAGTTTAGATGTCCGATCACAGCTGAGCACTCCCGCTGTTTTCTGACAGCATGGGAGCCGCGGCTCTCTGACCAGCAGCGATGATTTCCCCGTCGATCAGAAGCGGCGTTTGCTGCGCTGTAATGCATATGACAGCATGTCAAACACTGTAATGTTGGACCCCCCATTCAAGTGCATCCTGCAGCCTGCCATCTAGATGTAGCAGAGCCGAGTTTGACGTCACATCCAGGCTGTCCTTGACTTTTCTGCAGCAAATGCGCTGCAAGAAAAGTCAACCATCCATTCAAGTCAATGGTTGAAAAGAACACTGAAAGAACGCTGAAAGAAGTGTCACGCTCTATGTCCAAAAAACGCAGCAAATCACAAAATACTGATGAAACAAAAAAACAATGTGTGTGCATGAGATTTCTGAAATCTCATAGGCTTTGCTGGTACTGTAAAAAGCAGCTGAAAATTAGCATAACAAAATGCAGCAAAAACGCCCTGTGTGAACTTGCCCTAAGAACACACGTTCAGAAACTGAACTCCATTTGTGTCATTGTCGTTTATGGCCCCGTCAGGGGGATCCTGTTTTTAGGGGAATTCAGACATAATCACCCAAAGGCACTGTAGAAATGCAATGTGAGCATAAGGGGTGATTCAAATTTTTTTGCTAGATTTCTGGCGCAAAAAAAAGGTTTGAAAACTTGAAATTTTTTGCACAATATTCTTGCCCCAGCGTCAACGAAGTGTACAGGGTGTGGCGACCCCCACTTATCGAAGTCATGACTTCACAATGGACGTGAGGCAGCGTCCGCTATGCCATAGATCATACTCAAGTAGAGACTGGAGTAAGTATTCTGATGGCGACATTCACCTTTTAATTAATCGTGTTCCAAAACGCCCTCTCATCAAGACCAAAGAGAGAATCGCTGGTCTTGATGAATCGCCCCCAACGTCTTAGCGTTGGTCTTCTTTGAACATCTCTGTTGAGGTCTCCAGACACATTAGATGAAATTGGGCCGATGAATGATCAAGTAGTAGAGTATAAATGTGAATGATTGTACGTTTATTGACCCAAATACATCACGGACTGTATCAGCCAGCCTTTGGCCGATGATGCATCCAGTCCTAATCCACCGGAAAAATCCAACGTGCCAGACCAGTGTTTTAGATGATTATGTTTGGTCGTTGGTCAAACAGCTTCTTCACCTCACTGAGGCATGCGATGATCGTTCATTATGGTTGAAATTGGCCATTTCATTCCAGTTTTATCTAATGCGTATGGGCTTCGATATACACCAGCCCCTCAGGGTTCGCACTAGACCAAGCACAGTGTAGCACGCTGGCACAGATAATGGAGCCATTTACACATCCGTTTCTTATGGATCCATGTCTCCGTTTCATTAAACTCAAGCCCTTTTTAAATTCATTTTTGGTTTTCCGGGAAGACATCCGTTTCCAAATCTTTCCAACTGATCCTAAGTGTCAATATGAAAAACTTCACACAGTTTACCTCCTTCAGTTTTAAAAATTTGATGTCAAATGGGAAAAAAAAATGGATGACACATTGGGGAAGTATAGTTCTTTTTTGAATGGATGTGAGATATAAACTACAGGGTGGGCCATTTATATGGATAGACCTGGGTGGGCCGTGTATATGGATACACCTAAATATAGTTGGTGATATCAGCTTCCTGTTTGTGGCACATTAGTATATGGGAGGGGGAAAGTTTTCAAGATGGATGGAGGCCATTTTGAAGTCGGCCATTTTGGATCCAACTTTATAAATGGCCCACCCAGGTGTATCCATATCAATGGCCCACACTGTAAGTTGACTACACACTGGGCTAGATGAAGGCTGATCCGGGGTGGAGGATCCCAGGACCCCAGTGCTGCAAGGCTGCAGTGCTAACCACTGAGCCACCATGCTGCCCTAGAAGATAACAGGTTCAAGTCCTCTTAGTTGGTGAAATGTATAACAAAAAAAAAAATGTTAAAAGTATAAATAATTTGACCTCCCCCTTTTCCCCATCTAAAAATAACAAAAATAGAAAATAAACTTAATTGCTTTTTTCAGTTTCCGCAGCTCCCCGAAAAATGCAGTAAAGGTGACCAAAATATCACAAGTACCCCAAGATGGTGCCAATAAAAACTACAGCTGGACATGCAAAAAAAAAAAAAAGAAAACACCGATCTTTCAGACAAAGCTCCATTGGCAGAGAAATAAAAACGCTATGGGTCTTGAAAATGGTGATAAAAAAAACTTTTTTTTTTTTTTTTTTAAACTTTCAATTTTTTTTAAAGCCACTAAAATAAATCAAACAGTACAAGTTTGGTACTGCCATAATTGTACTGACCTGAATCATGTTGCTGGTTTATTTTTACCATACAGCGATCTGAACACCCACTGATTGCTGCCGTTTATAGACTTATGCTGTCAGTGATGAGCGAACGTGCTCGGACAAGGCGTTATTTATCCGAGCATGCTCGGATGCTAACCGAGTGCCTTCGGCGTGCTCGAAAAATTAGTTTGAGTCCCTGCGGCTGGATGTCTTGCGGCTGTTCGACAGCCGCCACACATGTAGAGATTGCCTGCTTGGCCAGCTTCAGTCCCCTTGTGCTTTCCCCATGCTGCAGAGATAAATCTACCTCTGCTTAGGGCCTCGGAGAGAGCACATTTCAGGTCAGCGGCACAACTATACGGCAGGAGCGCACCAACCCCAGCACAGCAGAAAACCAGGAGCGGTGCACTCCTGATGCTGCATCTTGAGGCCAACCCTTTAAAGGGTTAAAATAGGTCCTCTGTGAGGACTGAAACATTGCTTAAAGGGAACCTGTCATGTCCCCAAATGTAAATATAGCGTTAATCTGCCTGTCGATAGCATTTCAGTGCTGTCCGGCTGCCTTATGGAAAGTTCGGCTACCAGGAAAATATTAACTTTATATCTGTCAAGTGCTGCCAACTTTCAGTCATGGAGGCGTACACTCGGATCAGCTACAGTTACCGTTCACAGCACTGTGATCGGCGGCCGTAAGCACGACCTAGCACTTTGATTGACAGCTTGCTCTGCACCACATCTGTACAGATCAAGATGTCAATCAAAGTGGCGGAGCGTGATTACAGCCGCTACTCACAATGCTGTGAACGACGACTGAAAGCCGGCGGCTCCCGGGAAGAATAAAGGTCTCCCCGTGCTTTCAGTGCAGCCTGTGTAACGCGATTAATTACCCTGTATCTTCTTGTTAATAGCATTTTGGGAAATGACAGGGTTCTGTTGTGAATTCCGCTCTTGGGCTCCCTCCGGTGGTTGTAAGTGGCACTTTTGTGAGTTCTGCTCTTGGGCTCCCTCTTGTGGTTTCAAGTGGTATGGCTGCTCCTTGGAGTTAGCTGTCATCAGCTGCCTCCACTTATCTTCTCTTCTGCTCGGCTATTTAGGTCTGGCTGTTCCTTCAGCCAGTGCCACTTGTAAATGGTTTCTGGTTGGATTCACATCTCTTTGGATTTCCCTGTTATCCTGACCAGTTCAGCAAAGCTAAGTTCTTACTTGCTCTGTTCTGTTCACAGTTTGTGGACTTATCCGTTCAGTGCTTTCTATGTTTGTCCAGCTTATCAGTATGAATTAATTCTGTCTTGCTGGAAGCTCTGGGAAGCAGATTTACCCTCCACACCTTTAGTCAGGTGTGGAGATTTTTTGTAAACTCTGCGTGGATTTTTGTAGTGTTTTATACTGACCGCACAGTATTCCATCCTGTCCTATCTATCAAGCTAGACTGGCCTCCTGTGCTCATCCTGGTTTCATTCTGTGTATGTCTTTTCCCTCTCCACTCACAGTCATTATTTGTGGGGGCTAATCTATCCTTTGGGGATTTTCTCTGAGGCAAGATAGTTTTCCTGCTTCTGTCTTTAGGGGTAGTTAGCTCTTAGGCTGTGACGAGATGCCTAGGGAGAGTTAGGAGCATTCCACAACTGCTTCTAGTGTTGTGTTGAGCTTAGGGACTGCGGTCAGTACAGTTACCACTTCCTTCAGAGCTCGTTCCATGTTGCTCCTAAACCACCGCGTCATAACAGGGTTCCCTTTAAATAGGAGTGAATCAACCAATTTTTTTTTCTGAGTATTGCAGTCTGTGCATTAATGGCTATGTTTACTATACACATAAATGTAAGATTCTTTACGTTTAACATTTTGATTAATTTGTGTGAGTCCATTTGTGCCAACTGTGCACCTAAGTGACAGCTCAGTGACTGCCATAATCTGAGCATATCACAAATTCCTTCTACAGACAAGTCCTGGATTATTAGTTGACACGTGCTTTAGCGAGCATTCTTAGGAACTTGGCTCCTGATTTTCAGCTTTCGCTTTCACTCTAGATGTCCATTCTTAAGCCATTATTCCTCCAGCCGTGGATCGCTCGGGGGAGTGGGAATACACATGTGATTTCCTCCAGTCACTAGTGGATTAACGTAAAGCGAAACTATCACCGGTTACACAAGAAGCAGTTACCTACAGGCTCATCACCTGGATTAACAGGATTTTCTGCCACCTCCCTTGGCTTCTTATATCAGATATTGAGAATTACAATTCTTCTCTGTACAGTTCATTATGAGATACATTTTTTTTTTTTAGAATAATGTACATTTTTTATGTTAGATTTGTCCTTTAACCCTTGGTATGAAATACCTCTTATTTATTGGCATCGCCATTTATTCGTTACTAATATAAGCCAATGTGCAGATTGAATTCGTTTTTTGTTTTTTTTCACAATTTTTAATTGAAATATGAAAATTGAAGAAAACATCCATGGAAAGGCAGAAACGGCGACAGCTTGTGGGACCCGGGACTGTGTAAGTGTGAAATTATTCTTTGTTGTGTTAGATTATAAAAGCTTAAAATACCTATGAGCTTTATAACCAGGGTTTATTGTTGTTTCTATTTGTGTTATTATTTATCCATTATTAGTCGAATACCTGCTTTGATCTCTTATTTCTTCTCCTATGGGCATGTGCAGGCGAGCGTATTTTCGCTCTGACAAATCATCGGATCGCACTCGGACTAATGTTAGTCTATGGGACCAAGCACATGTTTCCTCGGGCAGGACAAAAACGTTGCATGCCCGCGTTTCATCCAACAATCAGATCACACCTGGCCATGCAAGGCTATGGGCGTGTGGGAAATACCGGACTGCACTCGGATGACATCTGAGTGCAGCCCGATTTCTGCTGCCTCACAGAATGAAGGACATGGAATTTTTTTTTCTCCATTTTCTCCTCACTCTGATCAGAGTGTCATTTGCATAATCGACCTATTTTTCTCAGATGAGAGAATACACGCTCATCTGCACCCGCCATAACGTTCTCCAATATTATATAGTTGAAGGGGTTGTCTCATATTGACGTCTAATATGTATATATATATATATATATATATATATATATATATATATATATACAGGTCCTTCTCAAAAAATTAGCATATAGTGTTAAATTTCATTATTTACCATGATGTAATGATTACAATTAAACTTTCATATATTATAGATTCATTATCCACCAACTGAAATTTGTCAGGTCTTTTATTGTTTTAATACTGATGATTTTGGCATACAACTCCTGATAACCCAAAAAACCTGTCTCAATAAATTAGCATATTTCACCCATCCAATCAAATAAAAGTGTTTTTTAATAACAAACAAAAAAACCATCAAATAATAATGTTCAGTTATGCACTCAATACTTGGTCGGGAATCCTTTGGCAGAAATGACTGCTTCAATGCGGCGTGGCATGGAGGCAATCAGCCTGTGACACTGCTGAGATGTTATGGAGGCCCAGGATGCTTCAATAGCGGCCTTAAGCTCATCCAGAGTGTTGGGTCTTGCGTCTCTCAACTTTCTCTTCACAATATCCCACAGATTCTCTATGGGGTTCAGGTCAGGAGAGTTGGCAGGCCAATTGAGCACAGTAATACCATGGTCAGTAAACCATTTACCAGTGGTTTTGGCACTGTGAGCAGGTGCCAGGTCGTGCTGAAAAATGAAATCTTCATCTCCATAAAGCATTTCAGCCGATGGAAGCATGAAGTGCTCCAAAATCTCCTGATAGCTAGCTGCATTGACCCTGCCCTTGATGAAACACAGTGGACCAACACCAGCAGCTGACATGGCACCCCACACCATCACTGACTGTGGGTACTTGACACTGGACTTCAGGCATTTTGGCATTTCCTTCTCCCCAGTCTTCCTCCAGACTCTGGCACCTTGATTTCCGAATGACATGCAAAATTTGCTTTCATCAGAAAAAAGTACTTGGGACCACTTAGCAACAGTCCAGTGCTGCTTCTCTGTAGCCCAGGTCAGGCGCCTCTGCCGCTGTTTATGGTTCAAAAGTGGCTTTACCTGGGGAATGCGGCACCTGTAGCCCATTTCCTGCACACGCCTGTGCACGGTGACTCTGGATGTTTCCACACCAGACTCAGTCCACTGCTTCCTCAGGTTCCCCAAGGTCTGGAATCGGTCCTTCTCCACAATCTTCCTCAGGGTCCGGTCTCCTCTTCTCGTTGTACAGCGTTTTCTGCCACATTGTTTCCTTCCAACAGACTTACCATTGAGGTGCCTTGATACAGCACTCTGGGAACAGCCTATTTGTTGAGAAATTTCTTTCTGGGTCTTACCCTCTTGCTTGAGGGTGTCAATGATGGCCTTCTTGACATCTGACAGGTCGCTAGTCTTACCCATGATGGGGGTTTTGAGTAATGAACCAGGCAGGGAGTTTATAAAAGCCTCAGGTATCTTTTGCATGTGTTTAGAGTTAATTAGTTGATTCAGAAGATTAGGGTAATAGGTCGTTTAGAGAACCTTTTCTTGATATGCTAATTTATTGAGACAGGTTTTTTGGGTTATCAGGAGTTGTATGCCAAAATCATCAGTATTAAAACAATAAAAGACCTGACAAATTTCAGTTGGTGGATAATGAATCTATAATATATGAAAGTTTAATTGTAATCATTACATTATGGTAAATAATGAAATTTAACACTATATGCTAATTTTTTGAGAAGGACCTGTATATGCTAATCGCTGTGTGTCTGGCGTCTGTAGCCATTGTTAATCATCTATTATCTCCAAGAGAAGCTTTTTATAACCAAATATTTTCCCACAATGGCTGTTCCATAGAGAATGAAGTATTTTTTGGTGGCCATTTAAATGAGCAATGTATTAGATGGATGGACTGAGCGCACAAGGGCAACTCTTTGGGAATGAGGTGCCCATATGGTATCCATATTCTGCAGTATGGATAGGGGTCTCCTATCTGGGTCCGTAAAAAAACAATTGAGGCGTCCATGATTTTATTTTATGATGAAGAAATGTATACAGATTATTATGGTTACAGTGAATGCAGCTGATGTCTACATATCAGAATTCTGGGCTGTAGGCATGGATCACTTATGATGATTTATTATGGTTTTCCAATGTGTCCGTGTGTGTCCGTTCCGTATAAAATATTGTCTGTCCGTGATTTTTTGATAAGCAGCGCGGAGAAAATAAAAAGTCAAGTTGGCAACTCTGTCTCCTACGCTACCGTAACTGGGCATCTGCATAAACTGACAATCTGTAAGAACAGGGGGCTTGCAATAAAAGTACACGTTCAGAAACAACAGCTTGACGTACCGGCAATACCAGATTCACTTGCTGCATTCGGCCTAGTACTTATAGTTGTGCGCAAAAACACTGCAATCTGTCACTTGATGCACTGACCACTTTTAAAGGGAATCGGCAGCAGGTTTTTGCTATTTAATCTGAGCATACGGCATCATGTAGGGGCAGAGAGCCTGATTCCAGGGAAGTGTCACTTGCTCTGCAGATTGCTGTAGCTTCAATACAGGTCTTTATGGGCAGGAGATTATCACTAGAGGACTAGGCGGTGCCTGCAAGAGAGTCAGACTAATCTGTGTAACCCCCCCCTCCCCCCCCAACGGATTGGCAGCTTGCTGCAGCCTATTAGGAATCTGCCAGCCAGTGGTGTGGGCGGAGTTATACAGAGCTCAGCATTCAGAGCACTGCTAGATCTTCAGCGATGGAAACAGGGATTCTATCAAAACTGCACCAAGCAGTCCGGTAAGTGATACATTGCTGGAATCAGAGTCTCTGTCCCTACATCATACTGATCTCAGATTACATAGCAAAAAAACTGCTAACAGTCCCTTTAAGGGTGGTGGCCTTTACCCCACCATGCGCTTTAGATAGCTGTGCGGCCGGCAGCTATCTTAGCTGACTCTCCCATACACAATAGCGCTCTCTCAAACTTATATCTTTTAGAGAACCCAAATATTGGCAGTCTGAAATTGGACAGGCTGCATCCCTATCTGCTCCGACATAATCTGTTGGGCGCCCCATTATAAATTAGACTGCTGGCTGAACCCGTTGTTTTGTTGGGGCTAATAAAAATGGTAATGCAGGTTGTGTAGACAGCCATGGTTGACTAGTTAATGGGTGCGCTGTATTCTATCACTGGGCATGTTCCAGTCCTCGCCAGCTTCTCCTAATCACCTGCTCCCTACCATGGAACAATAGAGCGAGTCTGTGCTACGTGTTCTATTAATCTTCTAAAAGCTGCTGCAAAGTAATCAGAGATAACCTGGGAGGAGGCCCACAGTAGTGGGGCGGTTACTTAGTGAATGTTGCTTTTTTATTTTCTTCCCCTTTAGGCCACATTCACATGTTCCTTTTTATCCTGCGGGTTCTCCCGCAGCGGATTTGATAAATCTGCAGGGCAAACCCGCTGCGGTTATCCCTGCAGATTTATCGCGGTTTGTCCTGCGGGTTCCGCTGCGGGTTCCGCTGCGGGATTTACCCCTACTATTGATGCTGCATATGCAGCAATATGCAGCATCAATAGTAGTGTTAAAAATAATAAAATCATGATGATATACTCACCCTCTGACGTCCCGATCTCCTGGGCGCTGCAGGCGGCGGTCCGGTTCCAAAGATGCTGTGCGACCAGGACCTTCGTGACGTCACGGTCATGTGACCGCGACGTCACCGAAGGTCCTGGTCGCATAGCAAACCTGAGACCGGACGGCCGCGTGCAGCGCTGAGACTTCAGAGGTGAGTATAACATGATTTTTTATTTTAATTCTTTTTTTTTTAATACAAATATGGTTCCCGGGGCCTGGAGGAGAGTCTCCTCTCCGCCACCCCGGGTATAACCCGCACATTATCCGCTTACTTCCCGCATGGTGGGCACAGCCCCATGCGGGAAGTAAGCGGATCAATGCATTTCTATGGGTGCAGAATCGCTGCGATTCTGCACAAAGAAGTGACATGGTCCTTCTTTTTTTCCGCAGCAATTCAGCGCGGGTTTTTTCGGGTTTTTCCGCATCATGTGCACTGCGGTTTCTGTTTTCCATAGGGTAACATTGTACTGTACCCTGCATGGAAAACAGCTGCGGACCCGCAGCGGCAAAATCGCCGCGGTTCCGCAGTAAAAACCGCATAGTGTGAACATGGCCTTAGAAAGAAAGTGTAAAGGCCCCGTCACACTGGACGATATCGCTAGCGATCCGTGACGTTGCAGCGTCCTGGCTAGCGATATCGTCCAGTGTGACAGGCAGCAGCGATCAGGCCCCTGCTGTGATATCGCTGGTCGGGGCAGAAAGGCCAGGACTTTATTTCGTTGCTGGCTCTCCCGCTGACATCGCTGAATCGGCGTGTGTGACGCCGATTCAGCGATGTCTTCGCTGGTAACCAGGGTAAACATCGGGTTACTAAGCGCAGGGTCGCGCTTAGTAACCCGATGTTTACCCTGGTTACCATCGTTAAAGTAAAAAAAACAACCACTACATACTTACCTACCGCTGTCTGTCCTCGGCGCTGTGCTTCTCTGCTCTGGCTGTGAGCGCCGGGCAGCCGGAAAGCAGAGCGGTGATGTCACCGCTCTGCTTTCCGGCCGCTGCGCTCACAGCCAGAGCAGAGAAGCACAGCGCCGAGGACAGACAGCGGTAGGTAAGTATGAAGTGGTTCTTTTTTTTACTTTAACGATGGTAACCAGGGTAAACATCGGGTTACTAAGCGCGACCCTGCGCTTAGTAACCCGATGTTTACCCTGGTTACCCGGGGACCTCGGGATCGTTGGTCGCTGGAGAGCGGTCTGTGTGACAGCTCTCCAGCGACCAAGCAGCGACGCTGCAGCGATCCGGATCGTTGTTGGTATCGCTGCAGCGTCGCTTTTATGTGACGGTACCTTTAGACATGGCCGACCTTCAGCGTCTGTGCTCTGGTCGGAGGCCATGCATGCCTGCTGTAGGTATCTCAGGAGCTCTGGAAAGGAAACATTCCTAAAAAACATTGCTGAAAAAGTCGCATGGCCTCCTGTGCTCCCTGAAACCCAGCGCCCTCCAAAGCAACAACGTACAGCCACACTACTCTTATCACCCATGGTGAACATGCTATTAGCTTTAGGTACTTATTGGAAGAAATGTCTTCTCCAGATGGTGACTAGCGGCACGTACCGCGCTCCAAACACCATTTTATGGATTTTAGCCCATGAAAAATTAAAGTTGCTGCACTTTTTATCCACACAAGAGCCTGACTTCACTTTCTCCTTCCCTTTTGAACCCTGCCGAGTGCCGAAACAGTAGTTTATGGCCACATATTAAAGCACCACTCCGGCGGGGTTTTTATTGCATCGCTGGAATGGTGCTTTTAGTGTAACTCCCCTCCCCCCTGTTTCATACTCACCTGCCGCCGCTTTCATCCTTTTCCAGCGTCGGTCTCTAGTGAAAAGTGACCTGCCGGCAGCTCCAGTGTTTCATGGAGGGCGTCGGGGGTCACTTTTCAGTACCTCGCTCTGTCTCTCAGACTTGACTTTCATTGAGCTCTTATGACGTAAGTTCTGACTTCTGGACATTCAGAAGTAACGGGAACAAGATGGTGCGGGACTGGAGGTGAAGCCAATGGAAGGTGAGTATAAAAATGGCGATAGGGGCCTTGCATTTAAAGTGCTGCCCCCTGCTGGAATGGCGCTCCAAGTATTTCCAGACTCGGGAGGGGTGAGGGGAAATCCGTAACAAATACTGTCATACTTTCTCTTGAATTATCTCTTATGAAAATAAAAAAAAGCGACTAAAGCTAAATGCTTTTTAAAGAATATAGTGATAACATTTAGCTCTAAAATTCTATCAACATTTTCACTGCTCCCCAAGATAATTTCCTCTGAGGTTACGTTATGCCGCGGTGTAACGCAGTCGGTTTAACGGACTGCTAAAATGCTATGTAGGCGGCAGGCGCTGACTGAGAGGGGAGTATGTAGGGGGCACTGACTGCAAGGGAGTAGGGAGCAGCCATTTTGCGGCCGCACTGTGCCCGTCGCTGGCTGCGACCAATCAGCGACTTGGGATTTCCGTGACAGACAGACAGACAAACAGATGGAAGTGCCCCTTAGACGATTATATATATATAGATGATTAGTAGTGATGAGTGAACATGCTGGGATAAGGTGTTTTCTGAGCATGCTCGGGTGCTAACTGAGTGTCTTCGGTGTGCTCGCGGCTGTTAGACAACCACAACACATGCAGGGATTACCTAACAAACAGGAAATCCCTACATGTGTTGTGGCTGTTTAACATCAACGAGACATGCACTCGAACATATTATTCGAGAACGCCAAAGACACTTGGCTAGCACCCGAGCATGCTCAGATAACACCTTATCCCAGCACGTTCACTCATCACTAATGGTTAGGTCTGTTCTGCTTCTGTGTATGGAAGACTCTAGAGTGTATCTGAATACTTACATTAGGGTGTGATGACAGGAAAAAGAACATAAATGTAGACAAAATTATATATTTTTAATGATCTGTTTTACAGCAGGAGGAAAAAACAGAACCTGGAAAACTGAAAAATAGGTTGAGAAACCGAGCAGCTGCCTGCAAGAGCCGGCAAAAGCAGACGGAGCGAGCCGACACTCTTCACCAGGTATAGATATTGGACCAAGAACACTTGCTATAGCCTAAGAACATTGTCCCAAGTGTGCATTCCCTTAGCTAGCTGGCACTTTTTATTGATAATATGTTGGGGTACATAAGATGCTTTGATCATTGCAGTTTTGGCTTTTAGATTTTTTTGTGCTCACAATTACCGTACGTGCTAAATAATCTATTATTTCAATAAACCAGCCATTATTTTGAACATGGCATTACCAAATCTGTTTTTTTTTTCATGTCTTATTTTTAATAGGGGACAAGGAGATGATTCCTTTTTTTAAGTCCTCTATTGTACAGACAATAAAGACATTACAGAGTAACACATAGTTCATCAGATACCAAAAGGAGTGACGGCTCTGCTGCTCGCAAGCTGCAACTTAATCTATGAGAATAATCATAATGAGAAAAATTAGCTAAAATAACAATCTCCTATCAGGACCAGACTTGCATAGCGATATAGAATGATAGTAGATAAATCGAATAGACTGACAGATGTAAGTGATATATGTAATCAGTGCATTGTGTCGTTTTCTGGACTTGTTTTTAGTTAATAAATTAAAGAAATAAATGACGTAGGGCTCCCCTTATTTTTAATAACCAGCTAAGAGAAAGCAGACAGCTGTGAACTGCTCTTAATAGTATGGGACGGGGCCAACATCCATGCATCTTCGCACCCTATTACTATCAGCTCATAGCTGTCTACTGAGCCTTTACTGGTTATTAAAAAGGGGAGAACCCCCCTACAACATGACGTGGGGTCCCCCCTACTTTTAATAACCAGCAGAAGCTAAGCAGACCACAGTGGGCTGATATAAATAGGCTCGGAAGGGGCCATTCCAGACTAATAACCCAAGCCCTGAGCCACCCCAGAAATGGTACATCCATTTGGGCACACGTGGTAAAAATTACTGTTATTGTGAAGACTTAGGGTATGTGCACACGTCCGGATTTTTCGCGTTTTTTTTGCGGATTTTCCCGATAAAAACGCTATAAATCCGCATAAAAAATGCTCAAATTATGCATCCTATCATTTAGAATGCATTCCGCATTTTTTGTGCAGATGTATGCGTTTTTTTCCGCAAAAAAAACGCAATCCGCAAAAAGAATGGCCATGCTCATTCTTTTTGCGGATTTTCTGCGGATTTCATGCATTCAGGAAAAAAAAAAAAAAAAACGCAAAAAATCCGCAAAAAATCCGCGCAAAAAACGCGAGAAAAACGCGAGAAAAACGCGAGAAAAACGCGCGGAAAAAAACGCGATTTTCTGGCAGATTTCTCCGGATTTTGTCAGGAAAAAAACCTGACGTGTGCACATAGCCTTAAGCAAGATGAAATGATTAGGGTTGAGCGAAACGGGTCGTTCATTTTCAAAAGTCGCCGACTTTTGGCAAAGTCGGGTTTCATGAAACCCGATCCGACCCCTGTCGGGGTCGGCCATGCGGTACGCGACTTTCGCGCCAAAGTCGCGTTTCAATGACGCGAAAAGCGCCATTTCTCAGCCAATGAAGGTAAACGCAGAGTGTGGGCAGCGTGATGACATAGGTCCTGGTCCCCACCATCTTAGAGAAGGGCATTGCAGTGATTGGCTTGCTTACTGCGGCGTCACAGGGGCTATAAAGGGGCGTTCCCGCCATGTTACTGCTGCTGATCTGAGCTTAGGGAGAGGTTGCTGCCGCTTCGTCAGAAGCAGGGATAGCGTTAGGCAGGGTCCATTAACCACCAAACCGCTTGTGCTGTAGCGATTTCCACTGCCCAACACCACCTTCGGTGTGCAGGGACAGTGGAAGCTACATTTTTTTTTTTTTTCCCCCTCAGCGCTGTAGCTCATTGGGCTGCCCTAGAAGGCTCCCTGATAGCTGCATTGCTGTGTGTACGCCGCTGTGCAAACCAACTGCTTTTTTCAAAGCATAAATCCTCTTGTTCCTTCCTTTCTGCACAGCTATCTTTTTTGTTTGTACACACTTTTTATTTAATTTGTGCATCAGTCCACTCCTTATTGCTGCCTGCCATACCTGGCTGAGATTACTGCAGGGAGATAGTAATTGAAGGACACTCCCTGTTTTTTTTTTTTTTTTGTGGGAGATTAAGATTGACATTTCTGCTAGAGTGCCATCCCTGTCTGTGTCATCTCTCACTCAGTGGGCCATAGAAAGCCTATTTATTTTTTTGCTTGATTTGGGTTATAAAATCTACCTGAAAAAATCACTACATCAATCAGTGGGAGAAAAATATTGGCCTCAGGGCTTGTGTGCCACTCCTGAGCGTGCCATCTCTCTCACAAATAGTGGGCCATAGAAAGCCTATTTATTTTTTTGCTTGATTTGGGTTCTAAAATGTACCTGAAAAAATCACTACATCAATCAGTGGGAGAAAAATATTGGCCTCAGGGCTTGTGTGCCACTCCTGACTCCTGTGTGCATCATCACTCACTCAGTGGGCCATAGAAAGCCCTTTTTTTTTTTTTTTTTGCTTTATTTGGGTTCTAAATTCTACCTGAGAAAATCAATAAATCAATCAGTGGGAGATTAATATTGGCCTTTGGGCTTGTGTGCCAGTCCTAAGCGTGCCATCTCTCTCTCAGATAGTGGGCCATAGAAAGCCTATTTATTATTTTTTTTATTGGGTTTATAAATTTTCCCTGGAAAAAAAAAAAAAAAAGTGGGAGATTAATATTGGCCTCTGGGCTTGTGTGCTAGTCCTGAGCGTGCCATCTCTCTCACAAATAGTGGGCCATAGAAAGCCTATTTATTTATTTTTTTTTGGTTTTATAAATTCTCCCTGAAAAAAAAAAGGGAGATTAATATTGGTCTTTGGGCTTGTGTGCCAGTCCTAAGCGTGCCATCTCTCTCTCTCTCTCTCTCTCTCAGATAGTGGGCCATAGAAAGCCTATTTATTATTTTTTTTATTGGGTTTATAAATTTTCCCTGGAACAAAAAAAAAAAAGTGGGAGATAAATATTGGCCTCTGGGCTTGTGTGCCACTCCTGACTCCTGTGTGCGTCATCTCTCACTCAGTGGGCCATAGAAAGCCTTTTTTTGTTTTATTTGTTTTCTAAATTCTCCCTGAAAAAATCATTTTATTTTATTTGGTTTCTAAATTCTTCCTGAAAAAATCATTTTATTCTATTATTTTTTTTTCCTAAAGTCTCCCTGAAAAAAAAAAAAAAAAGCAAATCAGTGGGAGATTAATATTGCCCTTTCTGCTTGTGTGCCAGTCTTGACTCCTGGGTGTGCCATCTCTCTCTCTCTCTCCAATTGTGGGCCATAGAAAGCCTATTATTTTTTTAGCTTGATTTGGGTTCCAAAATCTACCTGAAAAAATCACTACATCAATCAGTGGGAGATAAATATTGGCCTCTGGGCTTGTGTGCCACTCCTGACTCCTGTGTGCGTCATCTCTCACTCAGTGGGCCATAGAAAGCCTTTTTTTGTTTTATTTGTTTTCTAAATTCTCCCTGAAAAAATCATTTTATTTTATTTGGTTTCTAAATTCTTCCTGAAAAAATCATTTTATTCTATTTTTTTTTTTCCTAAAGTCTCCCTGAAAAAAAAAAAAAAAAAGCAAATCAGTGGGAGATTAATATTGCTCTTTCTGCTTGTGTGCCAGTCTTGACTCCTGGGTGTGCCATCTCTCTCTCTCTCTCTCCAATTGTGGGCCATAGAAAGCCTATTATTTTTTTTAGCTTGATTTGGGTTCCAAAATCTACCTGAAAAAATCACTACATCAATCAGTGGGAGATAAATATTGGCCTCTGGGCTTGTGTGCCACTCCTGACTCCTGTGTGCGTCATCTCTCACTCAGTGGGCCATAGAAAGCCTTTTTTTGTTTTATTTGTTTTCTAAATTCTCCCTGAAAAAATCATTTTATTTTATTTGGTTTCTAAATTCTTCCTGAAAAAAATCATTTTATTCTATTATTTTTTTTTCCTAAAGTCTCCCTGAAAAAAAAAAAAAATCAAATCAGTGGGAGATTAATATTTACATTTGTGCTTCAGTGACAGTCCTGCGTGTGTGGCATCTCTCTCATTTGTTGCCACCAACAACAGAGTGTGTAACATTGTGCCTGATTTTCGTTGTGGTCTCACTCACCTGTAAAGGGGTAGCTAAATCATACTGAAGTTATAGCTCACCGTGTAATTTGTGTGACAGCAACAAATACCGTTAGTTTGTTTACGTTTTTAAAACAATGAGGAAGTCTGGTGGAAGAGGTCGTGGCCGGGGGCGTTCATTGTCAGCTGGTAATGAGGGTAGTGGTAGTGGTGGATCATCAGCTGGTCGTGGGAAAAAAAATATTGCACCTAAGTCTGGAGCTGTGGAGCCAGGTTCGTCGTCTGGCTACACAAGGCCTCGAACGCTCCCTTTTCTGGGAGTAGGAAAACCGCTTTTAAAGCCGGAGCAGCAAGAGCAAGTTTTGGCTTATCTTGCTGACTCAGCCTCTAGCTCTTTTGCCTCCTCTCGTGAAACTGGTAAATGTCAAAGCAGCGCGTCGTTAGTGGATGTTCACGGTCAGGGACAAGTCGCTTCCTTGTCCTCTTCAGCAAAAACAACAACACAGAAGAATGCAGCAGGCGACACAACGGGTTACTCCATGGAGCTCTTTACACATACCATCCCTGGCTTAGAAAGTGAAGCAGTTAACAGTCCATGCCCATTACAAGTTGAATCTGACATGGAGTGCACTGATGCACAGCCACAGCCAGACTACTATGCTGGTCCTTTGACTCAGACCACAACATTGCCCTCGCAGGGTAATGATCAAGAATCAGACCCTGATGAGACTATGTTGCCCCATCACGAACGCTATACCACCGACCGACACGGTGACACAGACGAAGTTGCACACGAGCTACAAGAAGAGGTAATAGATGACCCAGTTCTTGACCCCGATTGGCAGCCATTGGGGGAACAGGGTGCAGGCGGCAGCAGTTCTGAAGCGGAGGAGGAGGGGCCGCAGCAGGCATCAACATCGCAACAGGTTCCATCTGCCGGGCCCGTATCTTGCCCAAAACGCGTGGCAAAGCCAAAACCTGTTGGAGGACAGCGTGGCCATCCGGTTAAAGCTCAGTCTGCAATGCCTGAAAAGGTATCCGATGCTAGAAAGAGTGCAGTCTGGCATTTTTTTAAACAACATCCAATTGATCAGCGCAAAGTCATCTGTCAAAAATGTTCAACTACCTTAAGCAGAGGACAGAATCTGAAAAGTCTCAATACAAGTTGCATGCATAGACATTTAACCACCATGCATTTGCAAGCCTGGACTAACTACCAAACGTCCCTTAAGGTTGTAGCACCCTCGGCCAATGAAGCTAGTCAGCAACGCAACATCCCTTCCGGCAGTGTAGGGCCACCATTTTCCGCACCACCTGCAGTATCTGTGCAGGTTTCTTTGCCAGGCCAAAGCAGTCAGGGTCAGGGAATCACCAGTTTCGTAGTAGGAAACACTGCATGTAGGGCACCGGCGGCAACAATACCATCTCCCACCGTCTCTCAGTCTGCCATGTCCACCGCCACCCCCGCTAGTTCCACGATCTCCAGCTCTCCAGTCCAGCTCACCCTACATGAGACTATGGTTAGAAAAAGGAAGTACTTAGCCTCGCATCCGAGTACACAGGGTTTGAACGCACACATAGCTAGACTAATCTCGTTAGAGATGATGCCCTACAGGTTAGTTGAAAGCGAAGCTTTCAAAGCCCTTATGGACTACGCTGTACCACGCTACGAGCTACCCAGTCGACACTTTTTTTCCAGAAAAGCCATCCCAGCCCTCCACCAGCATGTTAAAGAGCGCATCGTCCATGCACTCAGGCAATCTGTGAGCACAAAGGTGCACCTGACAACAGATGCATGGACCAGTAGGCATGGCCAGGGACGTTACGTGTCCATCACGGCACACTGGGTAAATGTGGTGGATGCAGGGTCCACAGGGGACAGCAAGTTTGGGACAGTTCTGCCTAGCCCACGGTCTAGGAAACAGTTGGCTGTAGCCGTTCGCACCCCCTCCTCCTCCTCTTCGTCCTCCTGCAGAAGCGAGAGCTCGTCCACAGACCGCAGTCGCACAACCACTCCATCCGCAGCTGCCACTGTTGCACACCAGGTCTCCCATTATGGGGCAGCTACTGGCAAACTTCAGCAGGCTGTATTGGCTATGAAGTGTTTGGGCGACAACAGACACACCGCGGAAGTTCTGTCCGAGTTCTTGCAGAAAGAAACGCAGTCGTGGCTGGGCACTGTAGATCTTGAGGCAGGCAAGGTAGTGAGTGATAACGGAAGGAATTTCATGGCTGCCATCTCCCTTTCCCAACTGAAACACATTCCTTGCCTGGCTCACACCTTAAACCTGGTGGTGCAGTGCTTCCTGAAAAGTTATCCGGGGTTATCCGACCTGCTCCTCAAAGTGCGTGGACTTTGCTCACATATCCGCCGTTCGCCCGTACACTCCAGCCGTATGCAGACCTATCAGCATTCTTTGAACCTTCCCCAGCATCGCCTAATCATAGACGTTGCAACAAGGTGGAACTCAACACTGCACATGCTTCAGAGACTGTGTGAACAGAGGCGGGCTGTTATGTTTTTGTGGGAGGATACACATACACGGGCAGGCAGTAGGATGGCAGACATGGAGTTGTCAGGTGTGCAGTGGTCGAAGATTCAAGACATGTGTCAAGTCCTTCAGTGTTTTGAGGAATGCACACGGCTGGTTAGTGCAGACAACGCCATAATAAGCATGAGCATCCCCCTAATGCGTCTGCTGATGCAAAGTTTGACGCACATAAAGGGTCAGGCGTCTGCAGCTGAGGAAGAGGAAAGCCTTGATGACAGTCAGCCATTGTCTGGCCAGGGCAGTGTACAGGACGAGTTAGCGGGCGAAGAGGAGGAGGAGGACGAGGAGGATGATGGGGATGATTATATTTTTAATGAGGAAGCTTTTCCGGGGCCACTGGAAATTGGTGGCGCGGCAAGGCCGGGTTCTGGTTTTTGGAGGGACACAAGTGACGTGGATTTGCCTGAAACTGCCCCTCAACCAAGCACAACCGCAGATTTGAGAACTGGAACTTTGGCCCACATGGCGGATTATGCCTTACGTATCCTCAAAAGGGACACACGCATAACTAAAATGATGAACGATGACGATTACTGGTTGGCCTGCCTCCTTGATCCTCGCTATAAAGGCAAATTGCAAAATATAATGCCACATGAGAACTTGGAACTAATATTAGCAACCAAACAATCAACTCTTGTTGACCGTTTGCTTCTGGCATTCCCTGCACACAGCGCCCGTGATCGTTCTCACACGAGCTGCAGGGGCCAGCAGACCAGAGGAGTTAGAGGGGCAGAAATCAGAAGTGGCGTTGGCCAGAGGGGTTTTCTGACCAGGTTGTGGAGTGATTTTGCTATGACCGCAGACAGGACAGGTACTGCAGCATCAATTCAAAGTGACAGGAGACAACATTTGTCCAGTATGGTTACAAACTATTTTTCATCCCTTATCGATGTTCTCCCTCAACCGTCATTCCCATTTGATTACTGGGCATCAAAATTAGACACCTGGCCAGAATTGGCAGAATATGCATTGCAGGAGCTTGCTTGCCCGGCAGCTAGTGTCCTATCAGAAAGAGTATTCAGTGCTGCAGGTTCAATACTAACAGAAAAAAGGACTCGTCTGGCTACCCAAAATGTAGATGATCTAACCTTCATTAAAATTAACCACAACTGGATTTCGAAATCTTTTGCCCCACCTTGCCCGGCTGACACCTAGCTTTCCTATGAAAAGGTCTTGCCTGTGGACTATTCTGAATGCCTTTTCCAATCTCGTAATTTTCTGCACCTGATTGTCCAGCATACGACATGTTTACACCTCACTAAATGGCCAAACTCCCCACACGGGGCCGTGGTATCGACACTTGGCGACAGCACCCGTGAGAGTGCTGTTTGTCTGAAGAGGTGGGTGTGCCCGCTTTTGGTCGACGGCACTGCCACTGGGTCCCTCCTAGTACAATAAAATGTCTCTGGCGGTGGTGGTGCGCACCCAACGTCAGACACACCGTTGTAATATGAGGGGCCCTGGGCCTGTACCGCCGGCCACAAGACAGTTCCCCCCCCCCCAGCTCAAACAGTGCTCTACCACTTGCAAAATTATCTCACAGCTCCACCAATGTTTAGTCTATGCGCTGACATCCTTCAATGCCTGCCACTGACAATACCATTGTATTGACATTTTTGTTATGTTAGGCCTTCGAAGCCTGTCTGCGGTCACTCCTTCCACTATGCCTCCACTGACCACACCACTGCTACCCGTGTACCCCTGGAACCACTTTAAAATTGCCTACAGCCATGTGTTATTATTTTAGGCCTTCGATGCCTGTCTGCGGTCACTCCTTACAATATGCCTCCACTGACCACACCACTGCTGCCCGTGTACCCCTGGAACCAATTTAAAATTGCCTACAGCCAGCCCAATTTTTTTACTTTAGGCCTTCGATGCCTGTCTGCGGTCACTCCTTCCACTAGGCCTCCACTGACCACACCACTGCTGCCCGTGTACCCCTGGAACCAATTTAAAATTGCCTACAGCCATGTGTTATTATTTTAGGCCTTCGATGCCTGTCTGTGGTCACTCCTTCCACTAGGCCTCCACTGACCACACCACTGCTGCCCGTGTACCCCTGGAACCAATTTAAAATTGCCTACAGCCATGTGTTATTATTTTAGGCCTTCGATGCCTGTCTGCGGTCACTCCTTACAATATGCCTCCACTGACCACACCACTGCTGCCCGTGTACCCCTGGAACCAATTTAAAATTGCCTACAGCCAGCCCAATTTTTTTATTTTAGGCCTTCGATGCCTGTCTGCGGTCCGTTCTTTCTACTACTACTACACTGACCAGGCCACTGCTGCCCGTGTACCCCTGGAACCAATTTAAAATTGCCTACAGCCATGTGTTATTATTTTAGGCCTTCGATGCCTGTCTGTGGTCACTCCTTCCACTAGGCCTCCACTGACCACACCACTGCTGCCCGTGTACCCCTGGAACCACTTTAAAATTGCCTACAGCCATGTGTTATTATTTTAGGCCTTCGATGCCTGTCTGCGGTCACTCCTTACAATATGCCTCCACTGACCACACCACTGCTGCCCGTGTACCCCTGGAACCAATTTAAAATTGCATACAGCCATGTGTTATTATTTTAGGCCTACGATGCCTGTCTGTGGTCACTCCTTCCACTAAGCCTCCACTGACCACACCACTGCTGCCCGTGTACCCCTGGAACCAATTTAAAATTGCCTACAGCCATGTGTTATTATTTTAGGCCTTCGATGCCTGTCTGCGGTCACTCCTTACAATATGCCTCCACTGACCACACCACTGCTGCCCGTGTACCCCTGGAACCAATTTAAAATTGCCTACAGCCAGCCCAATTTTTTTACTTTAGGCCTTCGATGCCTGTCTGCGGTCACTCCTTCCACTAGGCCTCCACTGACCACACCACTGCTGCCCGTGTACCCCTGGAACCAATTTAAAATTGCCTACAGCCATGTGTTATTATTTTAGGCCTTCGATGCCTGTCTGTGGTCACTCCTTCCACTAGGCCTCCACTGACCACACCACTGCTGCCCGTGTACCCCTGGAACCAATTTAAAATTGCCTACAGCCATGTGTTATTATTTTAGGCCTTCGATGCCTGTCTGCGGTCACTCCTTACAATATGCCTCCACTGACCACACCACTGCTGCCCGTGTACCCCTGGAACCAATTTAAAATTGCCTACAGCCAGCCCAATTTTTTTACTTTAGGCCTTCAATGCCTGTCTGCGGTCACTCCTTCCACTAGGCCTCCACTGACCACACCACTGCTGCCCGTGTACCCCTGGAACCAATTTAAAATTGCCTACAGCCATGTGTTATTATTTTAGGCCTTCGATGCCTGTCTGTGGTCACTCCTTCCACTAGGCCTCCACTGACCACACCACTGCTGCCCGTGTACCCCTGGAACCAATTTAAAATTGCCTACAGCCATGTGTTATTATTTTAGGCCTTCGATGCCTGTCTGCGGTCACTCCTTACAATATGCCTCCACTGACCACACCACTGCTGCCCGTGTACCCCTGGAACCAATTTAAAATTGCCTACAGCCAGCCCAATTTTTTTATTTTAGGCCTTCGATGCCTGTCTGCGGTCCGTTCTTTCTACTACTACTACACTGACCAGGCCACTGCTGCCCGTGTACCCCTGGAACCAATTTAAAATTGCCTACAGCCAGCCCAATTTTTTTTACTTTAGGCCTTCGATGCCTGTCTGCGGTCACTCCTTCCACTAGGCCTCCACTGACCACACCACTGCTGCCCGTGTACCCCTGGAACCAATTTAAAATTGCCTACAGCCATGTGTTATTATTTTAGGCCTTCGATGCCTGTCTGCGGTCACTCCTTCCACTAGGCCTCCACTGACCACACCACTGCTGCCCGTGTACCCCTGGAACCAATTTAAAATTGCCTACAGCCAGCCCAATTTTTTTACTTTAGGCCTTCGATGCCTGTTTGCGGTCACTCCTTCCACTAGGCCTCCACTGACCACACCACTGCTGCCCGTGTACCCCTGGAACCAATTTAAAATTGCCTACAGCCATGTGTTATTATTTTAGGCCTTTGATGCCTGTCTGCGGTCACTCCTTCCACTAGGCCTCCACTGACCACACCACTGCTGCCCGTGTACCCCTGGAACCAATTTAAAATTGCCTACAGCCAGCCCAATTTTTTTACTTTAGGCCTTCGATGCCTGTCTGCGGTCACTCCTTCCACTAGGCCTCCACTGACCACACCACTGCTGCCCGTGTACCCCTGGAACCAATTTAAAATTGCCTACAGCCATGTGTTATTATTTTAGGCCTTCGATGCCTGTCTGCGGTCACTCCTTCCACTAGGCCTCCACTGACCACACCACTGCTGCCCGTGTACCCCTGGAACCAACATCAGAAAATATAAAAATAAGTATTTTGCTTATAAAAAAAGAAAATACTGGAGAGATATCAAATGCAGACATTTTAACATTAAAAACAAACACATACAACAAAAATCTGGTACAGTACTAAAAATGGCCACCAGCTACAATAACTTTCTCCTGCAAGTAGTTAACTGAAAGTTTTTTTCAATTTAAAACACAGATATGGCATCCACTGAGTGTTGTCCTGTCGCGTCTTCTTTATATTATTGCCAAGAAGATGCAAAACAATGAAAATAATAAAATCATTATTTACCAAAAAAATAGAGTAAGTCAAAACCACATTGCAAATAAACATTCATTACAAATAAAGAAGCAGGGCGCGTCCGAGGGTGAGTATATACCTAATAAGAATATAATCACCCTCGGACGCGCCCTGCTTCTTTCCGACAGCCTTCCTTCCTAAGAATCAGCCCTTCCGTGGTGTAGAGAGAGGGTTTGTTACACTCCAAGGTGTTCCCCAGGTTGCCTTTCCTGAGCTTCGATCTTCCGGCTCTCGTTTAGTAGTTGTTGGAAACTACGCTGCATTAGGCCTACAAATTGGGTATGGGGTGTAGAGAGATGGTGTGTTCCACTCCAAGGTGTTCTCCAGGTTGCCTTTCCTGAGCTTCGATCTTCATGCTCTCGTTTAGTAGTTGTTGGAAAATACGCTGCATTAGGCCTACAAATTGGGTATGGGGTGTAGAGAGATGGTGTGTTCCACTCCAAGGTGTTCTCCAGGTTGCCTTTCCTGAGCTTCGATCTTCCGGCTCTCGTTTAGTAGTTGTTGGAAACTACGCTGCATTAGGCCTACAAATTGGGTATGGGGTGTAGAGAGATGGTGTGTTCCACTCCAAGGTGTTCTCCAGGTTGCCTTTCCTGAGCTTCGATCTTCCGGCTCTCGTTTAGTAGTTGTTGGAAACTACGCTGCATTAGGCCTACAAATTGGGTATGGGGTGTAGAGAGATGGTGTGTTCCACTCCAAGGTGTTCCCCAGGTTTCCTCGCCAATGCTTCGATCATCATGCTCTCGTTTAGTAGTTGTTGGAAACTACGCTGCATTAGGCCTACAAATTGGGTATGGGGTGTAGAGAGATGGTGTGTTCCACTCCAAGGTGTTCTCCAGGTTGCCTTTCCTGAGCTTCGATCTTCCGGCTCTCGTTTAGTAGTTGTTGGAAACTACGCTGCATTAGGCCTACAAATTGGGTATGGGGTGTAGAGAGATGGTGTGTTCCACTCCAAGGTGTTCTCTAGGTTGCCTTTCCTGAGCTTCGATCTTCCGGCTCTCGTTTAGTAGTTGTTGGAAACTACGCTGCATTAGGCCTACAAATTGGGTATGGGGTGTAGAGAGATGGTGTGTTCCACTCCAAGGTGTTCCCCAGGTTGCCTTTCCTGAGCTTCGATCTTCCGGCTCTCGTTTAGTAGTTGTTGGAAACTACGCTGCATTAGGCCTACAAATTGGGTATGGGGTGTAGAGAGATGGTGTGTTCCACTCCAAGGTGTTCCCCAGGTTTCCTCGCCAATGCTTCGATCTTCATGCTCTCGTTTACTAGTTGTTGGAAACTACGCTGCATTAGGCCTACAAATTGGGTATGGGGTGTAGAGAGATGGTGTGTTCCACTCCAAGGTGTTCTCCAGGTTGCCTTTCCTGAGCTTCGATCTTCCGGCTCTCGTTTAGTAGTTGTTGGAAACTACGCTGCATTAGGCCTACAAATTGGGTATGGGGTGTAGAGAGATGGTGTGTTCCACTCCAAGGTGTTCTCCAGGTTGCCTTTCCTGAGCTTCGATCTTCCGGCTCTCGTTTAGTAGTTGTTGGAAACTACGCTGCATTAGGCCTACAAATTGGGTATGGGGTGTAGAGAGATGGTGTGTTCCACTCCAAGGTGTTCCCCAGGTTTCCTCGCCAATGCTTCGATCATCATGCTCTCGTTTAGTAGTTGTTGGAAACTACGCTGCATTAGGCCTACAAATTGGGTATGGGGTGTAGAGAGATGGTGTGTTCCACTCCAAGGTGTTCTCCAGGTTGCCTTTCCTGAGCTTCGATCTTCCGGCTCTCGTTTAGTAGTTGTTGGAAACTACGCTGCATTAGGCCTACAAATTGGGTATGGGGTGTAGAGAGATGGTGTGTTCCACTCCAAGGTGTTCTCCAGGTTGCCTTTCCTGAGCTTCGATCTTCCGGCTCTCGTTTAGTAGTTGTTGGAAACTACGCTGCATTAGGCCTACAAATTGGGTATGGGGTGTAGAGAGATGGTGTGTTCCACTCCAAGGTGTTCCCCAGGTTGCCTTTCCTGAGCTTCGATCTTCCGGCTCTCGTTTAGTAGTTGTTGGAAACTACGCTGCATTAGGCCTACAAATTGGGTATGGGGTGTAGAGAGATGGTGTGTTCCACTCCAAGGTGTTCCCCAGGTTTCCTCGCCAATGCTTCGATCTTCATGCTCTCGTTTACTAGTTGTTGGAAACTACGCTGCATTAGGCCTACAAATTGGGTATGGGGTGTAGAGAGATGGTGTGTTCCACTCCAAGGTGTTCCCCAGGTTTCCTCGCCAATGCTTCGATCATCATGCTCTCGTTTAGTAGTTGTTGGAAACTACGCTGCATTAGGCCTACAAATTGGGTATGGGGTGTAGAGAGATGGTGTGTTCCGCTCCAAGGTGTTCTCCAGGTTGCCTTTCCTGAGCTTCGATCTTCCGGCTCTCGTTTAGTAGTTGTTGGAAACTACGCTGCATTAGGCCTACAAATTGGGTATGGGGTGTAGAGAGATGGTGTGTTCCACTCCAAAGGTGTTCCCCAGGTTTCCTCGCCAATGCTTCGATCATCATGCTCTCGTTTAGTAGTTGTTGGAAACTACGCTGCATTAGGCCTACAAATTGGGTATGGGGTGTAGAGAGATGGTGTGTTCCGCTCCAAGGTGTTCTCCAGGTTGCCTTTCCTGAGCTTCGATCTTCCGGCTCTCGTTTAGTAGTTGTTGGAAACTACGCTGCATTAGGCCTACAAATTGGGTATGGGGTGTAGAGAGATGGTGTGTTCCACTCCAAGGTGTTCCCCAGGTTTCCTCGCCAATGCTTCGATCTTCATGCTCTCGTTTACTAGTTGTTGGAAACTACGCTGCATTAGGCCTACAAATTGGGTATGGGGTGTAGAGAGATGGTGTGTTCCACTCCAAGGTGTTCCCCAGGTTTCCTCGCCAATGCTTCGATCATCATGCTCTCGTTTAGTAGTTGTTGGAAACTACGCTGCATTAGGCCTACAAATTGGGTATGGGGTGTAGAGAGATGGTGTGTTCCACTCCAAGGTGTTCCCCAGGTTTCCTCGCCAATGCTTCGATCATCATGCTCTCGTTTAGTAGTTGTTGGAAACTACGCTGCATTAGGCCTACAAATTGGGTATGGGGTGTAGAGAGATGGTGTGTTCCACTCCAAGGTGTTCTCCAGGTTGCCTTTCCTGAGCTTCGATCTTCCGGCTCTCGTTTAGTAGTTGTTGGAAACTACGCTGCATTAGGCCTACAAATTGGGTATGGAGTGTAGAGAGATGGTGTGTTCCACTCCAAGGTGTTCTCCAGGTTGCCTTTCCTGAGCTTCGATCTTCCGGCTCTCGTTTAGTAGTTGTTGGAAACTACGCTGCATTAGGCCTACAAATTGGGTATGGGGTGTAGAGAGATGGTGTGTTCCACTCCAAGGTGTTCCCTAGGTTTCCTCGCCAATGCTTCGATCATCATGCTCTCGTTTAGTAGTTGTTAGAAACTACGCTGCATTAGGCCTACAAATTTGGTATGGGGTGTAGAGAGATGGTGTGTTCCACTCCAAGGTGTTCCCCAGGTTTCCTCGCCAATGCTTTGATCATCATGCTCTCGTTTAGTAGTTGTTGGAAACTACGCTGCATTAGGCCTACAAATTGGGTATGGGGTGTAGAGAGATGGTGTGTTCCACTCCAAGGTGTTCTCCAGGTTGCCTTTCCTGAGCTTCGATCTTCCGGCTCTCGTTTAGTAGTTCTTGGAAACTACACTGCATTAGGCCTACAAATTGGGTATGGGGTGTAGAGAGATGGTGTGTTCCACTCCAAGGTGTTCCCCAGGTTGCCTTTCCTGAGCTTCGATCTTCCGGCTCTCGTTTAGTAGTTCTTGGAAACTACACTGCATTAGGCCTACAAATTGGGTATGGGGTGTAGAGAGATGGTGTGTTCCACTCCAAGGTGTTCTCCAGGTTGCCTTTCCTGAGCTTCGATCTTCCGGCTCTCGTTTAGTAGTTCTTGGAAACTACACTGCATTAGGCCTACAAATTGGGTATGGGGTGTAGAGAGATGGTGTGTTCCACTCCAAGGTGTTCCCCAGGTTTCCTTGCCAATGCTTCGATCATCATGCTCTCGTTTAGTAGTTGTTGGAAACTACGCTGCATTAGGCCTACAAATTGGGTATGGGGTGTAGAGAGATGGTGTGTTCCACTCCAAGGTGTTCCCCAGGTTTCCTCGCCAATGCTTCGATCATCATGCTCTCGTTTAGTAGTTGTTGGAAACTACGCTGCATTAGGCCTACAAATTGGGTATGGGGTGTAGAGAGATGGTGTGTTCCACTCCAAGGTGTTCCCCAGGTTGCCTTTCCTGAGCTTCGATCTTCCGGCTCTCGTTTAGTAGTTGTTGGAAACTACGCTGCATTAGGCCTACAAATTGGGTATGAGGTGTAGAGAGATGGTGTGTTCCACTCCAAGGTGTTCTCCAGGTTGCCTTTCCTGAGCTTCGATCTTCCGGCTCTCGTTTAGTAGTTGTTGGAAACTACGCTGCATTAGGCCTACAAATTGGGTATGGGGTGTAGAGAGATGGTGTGTTCCACTCCAAGGTGTTCCCCAGGTTGCCTTTCCTGAGCTTCGATCTTCCGGCTCTCGTTTAGTAGTTGCTGGAAAATACGCTGCATTAGGCCTACAAATTGGGTATGGGGTGTAGAGAGATGGTGTGTTCCACTCCAAGGTGTTCCCCAGGTTTCCTCGTCAATGCTTCGATCTTCATGCTCTCGTTTACTAGTTGTTGGAAACTACGCTGCATTAGGCCTACAAATTGGGTATGGGGTGTAGAGAGATGATGTGTTCCACTCCAAGGTGTTCTCCAGGTTGCCTTTCCTGAGCTTCGATCTTCCGGCTCTCGTTTAGTAGTTGTTGGAAACTACACTGCATTAGGCCTACAAATTGGGTATGGGGTGTAGAGAGATGGTGTGTTCCACTCCAAGGTGTTCCCCAGGTTTCCTCGCCAATGCTTCGATCATCATGCTCTCGTTTAGTAGTTGTTGGAAACTACGCTGCATTAGGCCTACAAATTGGGTATGGGGTGTAGAGAGATGGTGTGTTCCACTCCAAGGTGTTCTCCAGGTTGCCTTTCCTGAGCTTCGATCTTCCGGCTCTCGTTTAGTAGTTGTTGGAAACTACGCTGCATTAGGCCTACAAATTGGGTATGGGGTGTAGAGAGATGGTGTGTTCCACTCCAAGGTGTTCCCCAGGTTTCCTCGCCAATGCTTCGATCTTCATGCTCTCATTTACTAGTTGTTGGAAACTACGCTGCATTAGGCCTACAAATTGGGTATGGGGTGTAGAGAGATGGTGTGTTCCACTCCAAGGTGTTCCCCAGGTTTCCTCGCCAATGCTTCGATCATCATGCTCTCGTTTAGTAGTTGTTGGAAACTACGCTGCATTAGGCCTACAAATTGGGTATGGGGTGTAGAGAGATGGTGTGTTCCACTCCAAGGTGTTCCCCAGGTTTCCTCGCCAATGCTTCGATCTTCATGCTCTCGTTTACTAGTTGTTGGAAACTACGCTGCATTAGGCCTACAAATTGGGTATGGGGTGTAGAGAGATGGTGTGTTCCACTCCAAGGTGTTCTCCAGGTTGCCTTTCCTGAGCTTCGATCTTCCGGCTCTCGTTTAGTAGTTGTTGGAAACTACGCTGCATTAGGCCTACAAATTGGGTATGGGGTGTAGAGAGATGGTGTGTTCCACTCCAAGGTGTTCCCCAGGTTTCCTCGCCAATGCTTCGATCATCATGCTCTCGTTTAGTAGTTGTTGGAAACTACGCTGCATTAGGCCTACAAATTGGGTATGGGGTGTAGAGAGATGGTGTGTTACACTCCAAGGTGTTCCCCAGGTTTCCTCTCCATTGCTTCGATCATCATGCTCTCGTTTAGTAGTTGTTGGAAACTACGCTGCATTAGGCCTATAAATTGGGTATGGGGTGTAGAGAGATGGTGTGTTCCACTCCAAGGTGTTCCCCAGGTTTCCTCGCCAATGCTTCGATCATCATGCTCTCTTTTAGTAGTTGTTGGAAACTACGCTGCATTAGGCCTATAAATTGGGTATGGGGTGTAGAGAGATGGTGTGTTACACTCCAAGGTGTTCCCCAGGTTTCCTCGCCAATGCTTCGATCATCATGCTCTCGTTTAGTAGTTGTTGGAAACTACGCTGCATTAGGCCTATAAATTGGGTATGGGGTGTAGAGAGATGGTGTGTTCCACTCCAAGGTGTTCCCCAGGTTTCCTCGCCAATGCTTCGATCATCATGCTCTCGTTTAGTAGTTGTTGGAAACTACGCTGCATTAGGCCTACAAATTGGGTATGGGGTGTAGAGAGATGGTGTGTTCCACTCCAAGGTGTTCTCCAGGTTGCCTTTCCTGAGCTTCGATCTTCCGGCTCTCGTTTAGTAGTTGTTGGAAACTACGCTGCATTAGGCCTACAAATTGGGTATGGGGTGTAGAGAGATGGTGTGTTCCACTCCAAGGTGTTCCCCAGGTTTCCTCGCCAATGCTTCGATCTTCATGCTCTCATTTACTAGTTGTTGGAAACTACGCTGCATTAGGCCTACAAATTGGGTATGGGGTGTAGAGAGATGGTGTGTTCCACTCCAAGGTGTTCCCCAGGTTTCCTCGCCAATGCTTCGATCATCATGCTCTCGTTTAGTAGTTGTTGGAAACTACGCTGCATTAGGCCTACAAATTGGGTATGGGGTGTAGAGAGATGGTGTGTTCCACTCCAAGGTGTTCCCCAGGTTTCCTCGCCAATGCTTCGATCTTCATGCTCTCGTTTACTAGTTGTTGGAAACTACGCTGCATTAGGCCTACAAATTGGGTATGGGGTGTAGAGAGATGGTGTGTTCCACTCCAAGGTGTTCTCCAGGTTGCCTTTCCTGAGCTTCGATCTTCCGGCTCTCGTTTAGTAGTTGTTGGAAACTACGCTGCATTAGGCCTACAAATTGGGTATGGGGTGTAGAGAGATGGTGTGTTCCACTCCAAGGTGTTCCCCAGGTTTCCTCGCCAATGCTTCGATCATCATGCTCTCGTTTAGTAGTTGTTGGAAACTACGCTGCATTAGGCCTACAAATTGGGTATGGGGTGTAGAGAGATGGTGTGTTCCACTCCAAGGTGTTCCCCAGGTTTCCTCGCCAATGCTTCGATCATCATGCTCTCATTTAGTAGTTGTTGGAAACTACGCTGCATTAGGCCTATAAATTGGGTATGGGGTGTAGAGAGATGGTGTGTTCCACTCCAAGGTGTTCTCCAGGTTGCCTTTCCTGAGCTTCGATCTTCCGGCTCTCGTTTAGTAGTTGTTGGAAACTACGCTGCATTAGGCCTACAAATTGGGTATGGGGTGTAGAGAGATGGTGTGTTCCACTCCAAGGTGTTCTCCAGGTTGCCTTTCCTGAGCTTCGATCTTCCGGCTCTCGTTTAGTAGTTGTTGGAAACTACGCTGCATTAGGCCTACAAATTGGGTATGGGGTGTAGAGAGATGGTGTGTTCCACTCCAAGGTGTTCTCCAGGTTGCCTTTCCTGAGCTTCGATCTTCCGGCTCTCGTTTAGTAGTTGTTGGAAACTACGCTGCATTAGGCCTACAAATTGGGTATGGGGTGTAGAGAGATGGTGTGTTCCACTCCAAGGTGTTCCCCAGGTTTCCTCGCCAATGCTTCGATCATCATGCTCTCGTTTACTAGTTGTTGGAAACTACGCTGCATTAGGCCTACAAATTGGGTATGGGGTGTAGAGAGATGGTGTGTTCCACTCCAAGGTGTTCTCCAGGTTGCCTTTCCTGAGCTTCGATCTTCCGGCTCTCGTTTAGTAGTTGTTGGAAACTACGCTGCATTAGGCCTACAAATTGGGTATGGGGTGTAGAGAGATGGTGTGTTCCACTCCAAGGTGTTCCCCAGGTTTCCTCGCCAATGCTTCGATCATCATGCTCTCGTTTAGTAGTTGTTGGAAACTACGCTGCATTAGGCCTACAAATTGGGTATGGGGTGTAGAGAGATGGTGTGTTCCACTCCAAGGTGTTCTCCAGGTTGCCTTTCCTGAGCTTCGATCTTCCGGCTCTCGTTTAGTAGTTCTTGGAAACTACACTGCATTAGGCCTACAAATTGGGTATGGGGTGTAGAGAGATGGTGTGTTCCACTCCAAGGTGTTCTCCAGGTTGCCTTTCCTGAGCTTCGATCTTCCGGCTCTCGTTTAGTAGTTCTTGGAAACTACACTGCATTAGGCCTACAAATTGGGTATGGGGTGTAGAGAGATGGTGTGTTCCACTCCAAGGTGTTCCCCAGGTTTCCTTGCCAATGCTTCGATCATCATGCTCTCGTTTAGTAGTTGTTGGAAACTACGCTGCATTAGGCCTACAAATTGGGTATGGGGTGTAGAGAGATGGTGTGTTCCACTCCAAGGTGTTCCCCAGGTTTCCTCGCCAATGCTTCGATCATCATGCTCTCGTTTAGTAGTTGTTGGAAACTACGCTGCATTAGGCCTACAAATTGGGTATGGGGTGTAGAGAGATGGTGTGTTCCACTCCAAGGTGTTCTCCAGGTTGCCTTTCCTGAGCTTCGATCTTCCGGCTCTCGTTTAGTAGTTGTTGGAAACTACGCTGCATTAGGCCTACAAATTGGGTATGGAGTGTAGAGAGATGGTGTGTTCCACTCCAAGGTGTTCTCCAGGTTGCCTTTCCTGAGCTTCGATCTTCCGGCTCTCGTTTAGTAGTTGTTGGAAACTACGCTGCATTAGGCCTACAAATTGGGTATGGGGTGTAGAGAGATGGTGTGTTCCACTCCAAGGTGTTCCCTAGGTTTCCTCGCCAATGCTTCGATCATCATGCTCTCGTTTAGTAGTTGTTAGAAACTACGCTGCATTAGGCCTACAAATTTGGTATGGGGTGTAGAGAGATGGTGTGTTCCACTCCAAGGTGTTCCCCAGGTTTCCTCGCCAATGCTTTGATCATCATGCTCTCGTTTAGTAGTTGTTGGAAACTACGCTGCATTAGGCCTACAAATTGGGTATGGGGTGTAGAGAGATGGTGTGTTCCACTCCAAGGTGTTCTCCAGGTTGCCTTTCCTGAGCTTCGATCTTCCGGCTCTCGTTTAGTAGTTCTTGGAAACTACACTGCATTAGGCCTACAAATTGGGTATGGGGTGTAGAGAGATGGTGTGTTCCACTCCAAGGTGTTCCCCAGGTTGCCTTTCCTGAGCTTCGATCTTCCGGCTCTCGTTTAGTAGTTCTTGGAAACTACACTGCATTAGGCCTACAAATTGGGTATGGGGTGTAGAGAGATGGTGTGTTCCACTCCAAGGTGTTCTCCAGGTTGCCTTTCCTGAGCTTCGATCTTCCGGCTCTCGTTTAGTAGTTCTTGGAAACTACACTGCATTAGGCCTACAAATTGGGTATGGGGTGTAGAGAGATGGTGTGTTCCACTCCAAGGTGTTCCCCAGGTTTCCTTGCCAATGCTTCGATCATCATGCTCTCGTTTAGTAGTTGTTGGAAACTACGCTGCATTAGGCCTACAAATTGGGTATGGGGTGTAGAGAGATGGTGTGTTCCACTCCAAGGTGTTCCCCAGGTTTCCTCGCCAATGCTTCGATCATCATGCTCTCGTTTAGTAGTTGTTGGAAACTACGCTGCATTAGGCCTACAAATTGGGTATGGGGTGTAGAGAGATGGTGTGTTCCACTCCAAGGTGTTCCCCAGGTTGCCTTTCCTGAGCTTCGATCTTCCGGCTCTCGTTTAGTAGTTGTTGGAAACTACGCTGCATTAGGCCTACAAATTGGGTATGAGGTGTAGAGAGATGGTGTGTTCCACTCCAAGGTGTTCTCCAGGTTGCCTTTCCTGAGCTTCGATCTTCCGGCTCTCGTTTAGTAGTTGTTGGAAACTACGCTGCATTAGGCCTACAAATTGGGTATGGGGTGTAGAGAGATGGTGTGTTCCACTCCAAGGTGTTCCCCAGGTTGCCTTTCCTGAGCTTCGATCTTCCGGCTCTCGTTTAGTAGTTGCTGGAAAATACGCTGCATTAGGCCTACAAATTGGGTATGGGGTGTAGAGAGATGGTGTGTTCCACTCCAAGGTGTTCCCCAGGTTTCCTCGTCAATGCTTCGATCTTCATGCTCTCGTTTACTAGTTGTTGGAAACTACGCTGCATTAGGCCTACAAATTGGGTATGGGGTGTAGAGAGATGATGTGTTCCACTCCAAGGTGTTCTCCAGGTTGCCTTTCCTGAGCTTCGATCTTCCGGCTCTCGTTTAGTAGTTGTTGGAAACTACACTGCATTAGGCCTACAAATTGGGTATGGGGTGTAGAGAGATGGTGTGTTCCACTCCAAGGTGTTCCCCAGGTTTCCTCGCCAATGCTTCGATCATCATGCTCTCGTTTAGTAGTTGTTGGAAACTACGCTGCATTAGGCCTACAAATTGGGTATGGGGTGTAGAGAGATGGTGTGTTCCACTCCAAGGTGTTCTCCAGGTTGCCTTTCCTGAGCTTCGATCTTCCGGCTCTCGTTTAGTAGTTGTTGGAAACTACGCTGCATTAGGCCTACAAATTGGGTATGGGGTGTAGAGAGATGGTGTGTTCCACTCCAAGGTGTTCCCCAGGTTTCCTCGCCAATGCTTCGATCTTCATGCTCTCATTTACTAGTTGTTGGAAACTACGCTGCATTAGGCCTACAAATTGGGTATGGGGTGTAGAGAGATGGTGTGTTCCACTCCAAGGTGTTCCCCAGGTTTCCTCGCCAATGCTTCGATCATCATGCTCTCGTTTAGTAGTTGTTGGAAACTACGCTGCATTAGGCCTACAAATTGGGTATGGGGTGTAGAGAGATGGTGTGTTCCACTCCAAGGTGTTCCCCAGGTTTCCTCGCCAATGCTTCGATCTTCATGCTCTCGTTTACTAGTTGTTGGAAACTACGCTGCATTAGGCCTACAAATTGGGTATGGGGTGTAGAGAGATGGTGTGTTCCACTCCAAGGTGTTCTCCAGGTTGCCTTTCCTGAGCTTCGATCTTCCGGCTCTCGTTTAGTAGTTGTTGGAAACTACGCTGCATTAGGCCTACAAATTGGGTATGGGGTGTAGAGAGATGGTGTGTTCCACTCCAAGGTGTTCCCCAGGTTTCCTCGCCAATGCTTCGATCATCATGCTCTCGTTTAGTAGTTGTTGGAAACTACGCTGCATTAGGCCTACAAATTGGGTATGGGGTGTAGAGAGATGGTGTGTTACACTCCAAGGTGTTCCCCAGGTTTCCTCTCCATTGCTTCGATCATCATGCTCTCGTTTAGTAGTTGTTGGAAACTACGCTGCATTAGGCCTATAAATTGGGTATGGGGTGTAGAGAGATGGTGTGTTCCACTCCAAGGTGTTCCCCAGGTTTCCTCGCCAATGCTTCGATCATCATGCTCTCTTTTAGTAGTTGTTGGAAACTACGCTGCATTAGGCCTATAAATTGGGTATGGGGTGTAGAGAGATGGTGTGTTACACTCCAAGGTGTTCCCCAGGTTTCCTCGCCAATGCTTCGATCATCATGCTCTCGTTTAGTAGTTGTTGGAAACTACGCTGCATTAGGCCTATAAATTGGGTATGGGGTGTAGAGAGATGGTGTGTTCCACTCCAAGGTGTTCCCCAGGTTTCCTCGCCAATGCTTCGATCATCATGCTCTCGTTTAGTAGTTGTTGGAAACTACGCTGCATTAGGCCTACAAATTGGGTATGGGGTGTAGAGAGATGGTGTGTTCCACTCCAAGGTGTTCTCCAGGTTGCCTTTCCTGAGCTTCGATCTTCCGGCTCTCGTTTAGTAGTTGTTGGAAACTACGCTGCATTAGGCCTACAAATTGGGTATGGGGTGTAGAGAGATGGTGTGTTCCACTCCACGGTGTTCCCCAGGTTTCCTCGCCAATGCTTCGATCTTCATGCTCTCATTTACTAGTTGTTGGAAACTACGCTGCATTAGGCCTACAAATTGGGTATGGGGTGTAGAGAGATGGTGTGTTCCACTCCAAGGTGTTCCCCAGGTTTCCTCGCCAATGCTTCGATCATCATGCTCTCGTTTAGTAGTTGTTGGAAACTACGCTGCATTAGGCCTACAAATTGGGTATGGGGTGTAGAGAGATGGTGTGTTCCACTCCAAGGTGTTCCCCAGGTTTCCTCGCCAATGCTTCGATCTTCATGCTCTCGTTTACTAGTTGTTGGAAACTACGCTGCATTAGGCCTACAAATTGGGTATGGGGTGTAGAGAGATGGTGTGTTCCACTCCAAGGTGTTCTCCAGGTTGCCTTTCCTGAGCTTCGATCTTCCGGCTCTCGTTTAGTAGTTGTTGGAAACTACGCTGCATTAGGCCTACAAATTGGGTATGGGGTGTAGAGAGATGGTGTGTTCCACTCCAAGGTGTTCCCCAGGTTTCCTCGCCAATGCTTCGATCATCATGCTCTCGTTTAGTAGTTGTTGGAAACTACGCTGCATTAGGCCTACAAATTGGGTATGGGGTGTAGAGAGATGGTGTGTTCCACTCCAAGGTGTTCCCCAGGTTTCCTCGCCAATGCTTCGATCATCATGCTCTCATTTAGTAGTTGTTGGAAACTACGCTGCATTAGGCCTATAAATTGGGTATGGGGTGTAGAGAGATGGTGTGTTCCACTCCAAGGTGTTCTCCAGGTTGCCTTTCCTGAGCTTCGATCTTCCGGCTCTCGTTTAGTAGTTGTTGGAAACTACGCTGCATTAGGCCTACAAATTGGGTATGGGGTGTAGAGAGATGGTGTGTTCCACTCCAAGGTGTTCTCCAGGTTGCCTTTCCTGAGCTTCGATCTTCCGGCTCTCGTTTAGTAGTTGTTGGAAACTACGCTGCATTAGGCCTACAAATTGGGTATGGGGTGTAGAGAGATGGTGTGTTCCACTCCAAGGTGTTCTCCAGGTTGCCTTTCCTGAGCTTCGATCTTCCGGCTCTCGTTTAGTAGTTGTTGGAAACTACGCTGCATTAGGCCTACAAATTGGGTATGGGGTGTAGAGAGATGGTGTGTTCCACTCCAAGGTGTTCCCCAGGTTTCCTCGCCAATGCTTCGATCATCATGCTCTCGTTTACTAGTTGTTGGAAACTACGCTGCATTAGGCCTACAAATTGGGTATGGGGTGTAGAGAGATGGTGTGTTCCACTCCAAGGTGTTCTCCAGGTTGCCTTTCCTGAGCTTCGATCTTCCGGCTCTCGTTTAGTAGTTGTTGGAAACTACGCTGCATTAGGCCTACAAATTGGGTATGGGGTGTAGAGAGATGGTGTGTTCCACTCCAAGGTGTTCCCCAGGTTTCCTCGCCAATGCTTCGATCATCATGCTCTCGTTTAGTAGTTGTTGGAAACTACGCTGCATTAGGCCTACAAATTGGGTATGGGGTGTAGAGAGATGGTGTGTTCCACTCCAAGGTGTTCTCCAGGTTGCCTTTCCTGAGCTTCGATCTTCCGGCTCTCGTTTAGTAGTTCTTGGAAACTACACTGCATTAGGCCTACAAATTGGGTATGGGGTGTAGAGAGATGGTGTGTTCCACTCCAAGGTGTTCTCCAGGTTGCCTTTCCTGAGCTTCGATCTTCCGGCTCTCGTTTAGTAGTTCTTGGAAACTACACTGCATTAGGCCTACAAATTGGGTATGGGGTGTAGAGAGATGGTGTGTTCCACTCCAAGGTGTTCCCCAGGTTTCCTTGCCAATGCTTCGATCATCATGCTCTCGTTTAGTAGTTGTTGGAAACTACGCTGCATTAGGCCTACAAATTGGGTATGGGGTGTAGAGAGATGGTGTGTTCCACTCCAAGGTGTTCCCCAGGTTTCCTCGCCAATGCTTCGATCTTCATGCTCTCGTTTAGTAGTTGTTGGAAACTACGCTGCATTAGGCCTACAAATTGGGTATGGGGTGTAGAGAGATGGTGTGTTCCACTCCAAGGTGTTCCCCAGGTTTCCTCGCCAATGCTTCGATCATCATGCTCTCGTTTAGTAGTTGTTGGAAACTACGCTGCATTAGGCCTACAAATTGGGTATGGGGTGTAGAGAGATGGTGTGTTCCACTCCAAGGTGTTCTCCAGGTTGCCTTTCCTGAGCTTCGATCATCATGCTCTCGTTTAGTAGTTGTTGGAAACTACGCTGCATTAGGCCTACAAATTGGGTATGGGGTGTAGAGAGATGGTGTGTTCCACTCCAAGGTGTTCTCCAGGTTGCCTTTCCTGAGCTTCGATCTTCCGGCTCTCGTTTAGTAGTTGTTGGAAACTACGCTGCATTAGGCCTACAAATTGGGTATGGGGTGTAGAGAGATGGTGTGTTCCACTCCAAGGTGTTCCCCAGGTTTCCTCGCCAATGCTTCGATCATCATGCTCTCGTTTAGTAGTTGTTGGAAACTACGCTGCATTAGGCCTACAAATTGGGTATGGGGTGTAGAGAGATGGTGTGTTCCACTCCAAGGTGTTCTCCAGGTTGCCTTTCCTGAGCTTCGATCTTCCGGCTCTCGTTTAGTAGTTGTTGGAAACTACGCTGCATTAGGCCTACAAATTGGGTATGGGGTGTAGAGAGATGGTGTGTTCCACTCCAAGGTGTTCTCCAGGTTGCCTTTCCTGAGCTTCGATCTTCCGGCTCTCGTTTAGTAGTTGTTGGAAACTACGCTGCATTAGGCCTACAAATTGGGTATGGGGTGTAGAGAGATGGTGTGTTCCACTCCAAGGTGTTCCCCAGGTTTCCTCGCCAATGCTTCGATCATCATGCTCTCGTTTAGTAGTTGTTGGAAACTACGCTGCATTAGGCCTACAAATTGGGTATGGGGTGTAGAGAGATGGTGTGTTCCACTCCAAGGTGTTCCCCAGGTTTCCTCGCCAATGCTTCGATCATCATGCTCTCGTTTAGTAGTTGTTGGAAACTACGCTGCATTAGGCCTACAAATTGGGTATGGGGTGTAGAGAGATGGTGTGTTCCACTCCAAGGTGTTCTCCAGGTTGCCTTTCCTGAGCTTCGATCTTCCGGCTCTCGTTTAGTAGTTGTTGGAAACTACGCTGCATTAGGCCTACAAATTGGGTATGGGGTGTAGAGAGATGGTGTGTTCCACTCCAAGGTGTTCTCCAGGTTGCCTTTCCTGAGCTTCGATCTTCCGGCTCTCGTTTAGTAGTTGTTGGAAACTACGCTGCATTAGGCCTACAAATTGGGTATGGGGTGTAGAGAGATGGTGTGTTCCACTCCAAGGTGTTCTCCAGGTTGCCTTTCCTGAGCTTCGATCTTCCGGCTCTCGTTTAGTAGTTGTTGGAAACTACGCTGCATTAGGCCTACAAATTGGGTATGGGGTGTAGAGAGATGGTGTGTTCCACTCCAAGGTGTTCCCCAGGTTTCCTCGCCAATGCTTCGATCTTCATGCTCTCGTTTACTAGTTGTTGGAAACTACGCTGCATTAGGCCTACAAATTGGGTATGGGGTGTAGAGAGATGGTGTGTTCCACTCCAAGGTGTTCCCCAGGTTTCCTCGCCAATGCTCCGATCATCATGCTCTCGTTTAGTAGTTGTTGGAAACTACGCTGCATTAGGCCTACAAATTGGGTATGGGGTGTAGAGAGATGGTGTGTTCCACTCCAAGGTGTTCTCCAGGTTGCCTTTCCTGAGCTTCGATCTTCCGGCTCTCGTTTAGTAGTTCTTGGAAACTACACTGCATTAGGCCTACAAATTGGGTATGGGGTGTAGAGAGATGTTGTGTTCCACTCCAAGGTGTTCCCCAGGTTGCCTTTCCTGAGCTTCGATCTTCCGGCTCTCGTTTAGTAGTTCTTGGAAACTACACTGCATTAGGCCTACAAATTGGGTATAGGGTGTAGAGAGATGGTGTGTTCCACTCCAAGGTGTTCTCCAGGTTGCCTTTCCTGAGCTTCGATCTTCCGGCTCTCGTTTAGTAGTTCTTGGAAACTACACTGCATTAGGCCTACAAATTGGGTATGGGGTGTAGAGAGATGGTGTGTTCCACTCCAAGGTGTTCCTCAGGTTTCCTCGCCAATGCTTCGATCATCATGCTCTCGTTTAGTAGTTGTTGGAAACTACGCTGCATTAGGCCTACAAATTGGGTATGGGGTGTAGAGAGATGGTGTGTTCCACTCCAAGGTGTTCCCCAGGTTTCCTCGCCAATGCTTCGATCTTCATGCTCTCGTTTAGTAGTTGTTGGAAACTACGCTGCATTAGGCCTACAAATTGGGTATGGGGTGTAGAGAGATGGTGTGTTCCACTCCAAGGTGTTCCCCAGGTTTCCTCGCCAATGCTTCGATCATCATGCTCTCGTTTAGTAGTTGTTGGAAACTACGCTGCATTAGGCCTACAAATTGGGTATGGGGTGTAGAGAGATGGTGTGTTCCACTCCAAGGTGTTCCCCAGGTTTCCTCGCCAATGCTTCGATCATCATGCTCTCGTTTAGTAGTTGTTGGAAACTACGCTGCATTAGGCCTACAAATTGGGTATGGGGTGTAGAGAGATGGTGTGTTCCACTCCAAGGTGTTCCCCAGGTTTCCTCGCCAATGCTTCGATCATCATGCTCTCGTTTAGTAGTTGTTGGAAACTACGCTGCATTAGGCCTACAAATTGGGTATGGGGTGTAGAGAGATGGTGTGTTCCACTCCAAGGTGTTCTCCAGGTTGCCTTTCCTGAGCTTCGATCTTCCGGCTCTCGTTTAGTAGTTCTTGGAAACTACACTGCATTAGGCCTACAAATTGGGTATGGGGTGTAGAGAGATGGTGTGTTCCACTCCAAGGTGTTCTCCAGGTTGCCTTTCCTGAGCTTCGATCTTCCGGCTCTCGTTTAGTAGTTCTTGGAAACTACACTGCATTAGGCCTACAAATTGGGTATGGGGTGTAGAGAGATGGTGTGTTCCACTCCAAGGTGTTCCCCAGGTTTCCTTGCCAATGCTTCGATCATCATGCTCTCGTTTAGTAGTTGTTGGAAACTACGCTGCATTAGGCCTACAAATTGGGTATGGGGTGTAGAGAGATGGTGTGTTCCACTCCAAGGTGTTCCCCAGGTTTCCTCGCCAATGCTTCGATCTTCATGCTCTCGTTTAGTAGTTGTTGGAAACTACGCTGCATTAGGCCTACAAATTGGGTATGGGGTGTAGAGAGATGGTGTGTTCTACTCCAAGGTGTTCCCCAGGTTTCCTCGCCAATGCTTCGATCATCATGCTCTCGTTTAGTAGTTGTTGGAAACTACGCTGCATTAGGCCTACAAATTGGGTATGGGGTGTAGAGAGATGGTGTGTTCCACTCCAAGGTGTTCTCCAGGTTGCCTTTTCTGAGCTTCGATCTTCCGGCTCTCGTTTAGTAGTTGTTGGAAACTACGCTGCATTAGGCCTACAAATTGGGTATGGGGTGTAGATAGATGGTGTGTTCCACTCCAAGGTGTTCCCCAGGTTTCCTCGCCAATGCTTCGATCATCATGCTCTCGTTTAGTAGTTGTTGGACACTACGCTGCATTAGGCCTACAAATTGGGTATGGGGTGTAGAGAGATGGTGTGTTCCACTCCAAGGTGTTCCCCAGGTTTCCTTGCCAATGCTTCGATCATCATGCTCTCGTTTAGTAGTTGTTGGAAACTACGCTGCATTAGGCCTACAAATTGGGTATGGGGTGTAGAGAGATGGTGTGTTCCACTCCAAGGTGTTCTCCAGGTTGCCTTTCCTGAGCTTCGATCTTCCGGCTCTCGTTTAGTAGTTGTTGGAAACTACGCTGCATTAGGCCTACAAATTGGGTATGGGGTGTAGAGAGATGGTGTGTTCCACTCCAAGGTGTTCCCCAGGTTTCCTCGCCAATGCTTCGATCTTCATGCTCTCGTTTACTAGTTGTTGGAAACTACGCTGCATTAGGCCTACAAATTGGGTATGGGGTGTAGAGAGATGGTGTGTTCCACTCCAAGGTGTTCCCCAGGTTTCCTCGCCAATGCTTCGATCATCATGCTCTCGTTTAGTAGTTGTTGGAAACTACGCTGCATTAGGCCTACAAATTGGGTATGGGGTGTAGAGAGATGGTGTGTTCCACTCCAAGGTGTTCCCCAGGTTTCCTCGCCAATGCTTCGATCATCATGCTCTCGTTTAGTAGTTGTTGGAAACTACGCTGCATTAGGCCTACAAATTGGGTATGGGGTGTAGAGAGATGGTGTGTTCCACTCCAAGGTGTTCTCCAGGTTGCCTTTCCTGAGCTTCGATCTTCCGGCTCTCGTTTAGTAGTTCTTGGAAACTACACTGCATTAGGCCTACAAATTGGGTATGGGGTGTAGAGAGATGGTGTGTTCCACTCCAAGGTGTTCCCCAGGTTGCCTTTCCTGAGCTTCGATCTTCCGGCTCTCGTTTAGTAGTTCTTGGAAACTACACTGCATTAGGCCTACAAATTGGGTATGGGGTGTAGAGAGATGGTGTGTTCCACTCCAAGGTGTTCTCCAGGTTGCCTTTCCTGAGCTTCGATCTTCCGGCTCTCGTTTAGTAGTTCTTGGAAACTACGCTGCATTAGGCCTACAAATTGGGTATGGGGTGTAGAGAGATGGTGTGTTCCACTCCAAGGTGTTCTCCAGGTTGCCTTTCCTGAGCTTCGATCTTCCGGCTCTCGTTTAGTAGTTGTTGGAAACTACGCTGCATTAGGCCTACAAATTGGGTATGGGGTGTAGAGAGATGGTGTGTTCCACTCCAAGGTGTTCCCCAGGTTTCCTCGCCAATGCTTCGATCATCATGCTCTCGTTTAGTAGTTGTTGGAAACTACGCTGCATTAGGCCTACAAATTGGGTATGGGGTGTAGAGAGATGGTGTGTTCCACTCCAAGGTGTTCCCCAGGTTTCCTCGCCAATGCTTCGATCATCATGCTCTCGTTTAGTAGTTGTTGGAAACTACGCTGCATTAGGCCTACAAATTGGGTATGGGGTGTAGAGAGATGGTGTGTTCCACTCCAAGGTGTTCTCCAGGTTGCCTTTCCTGAGCTTCGATCTTCCGGCTCTCGTTTAGTAGTTGTTGGAAACTACGCTGCATTAGGCCTACAAATTGGGTATGGGGTGTAGAGAGATGGTGTGTTCCACTCCAAGGTGTTCCCCAGGTTTCCTCGCCAATGCTTCGATCATCATGCTCTCGTTTAGTAGTTGTTGGAAACTACGCTGCATTAGGCCTACAAATTGGGTATGGGGTGTAGAGAGATGGTGTGTTCCACTCCAAGGTGTTCTCCAGGTTGCCTTTCCTGAGCTTCGATCTTCCGGCTCTCGTTTAGTAGTTGTTGGAAACTACGCTGCATTAGGCCTACAAATTGGGTATGGGGTGTAGAGAGATGGTGTGTTCCACTCCAAGGTGTTCCCCAGGTTTCCTCGCCAATGCTTCGATCATCATGCTCTCGTTTAGTAGTTGTTGGAAACTACGCTGCATTAGGCCTACAAATTGGGTATGGGGTGTAGAGAGATGGTGTGTTCCACTCCAAGGTGTTCTCCAGGTTGCCTTTCCTGAGCTTCGATCTTCCGGCTCTCGTTTAGTAGTTGTTGGAAACTACGCTGCATTAGGCCTACAAATTGGGTATGGGGTGTAGAGAGATGGTGTGTTCCACTCCAAGGTGTTCCCCAGGTTTCCTCGCCAATGCTTCGATCATCATGCTCTCGTTTACTAGTTGTTGGAAACTACGCTGCATTAGGCCTACAAATTGGGTATGGGGTGTAGAGAGATGGTGTGTTCCACTCCAAGGTGTTCTCCAGGTTGCCTTTCCTGAGCTTCGATCTTCCGGCTCTCGTTTAGTAGTTGTTGGAAACTACGCTGCATTAGGCCTACAAATTGGGTATGGGGTGTAGAGAGATGGTGTGTTCCACTCCAAGGTGTTCCCCAGGTTTCCTCGCCAATGCTTCGATCTTCATGCTCTCGTTTACTAGTTGTTGGAAACTACGCTGCATTAGGCCTACAAATTGGGTATGGGGTGTAGAGAGATGGTGTGTTCCACTCCAAGGTGTTCCCCAGGTTTCCTCGCCAATGCTTCGATCATCATGCTCTCGTTTAGTAGTTGTTGGAAACTACGCTGCATTAGGCCTACAAATTGGGTATGGGGTGTAGAGAGATGGTGTGTTCCACTCCAAGGTGTTCCCCAGGTTTCCTCGCCAATGCTCCGATCATCATGCTCTCGTTTAGTAGTTGTTGGAAACTACGCTGCATTAGGCCTACAAATTGGGTATGGGGTGTAGAGAGATGGTGTGTTCCACTCCAAGGTGTTCTCCAGGTTGCCTTTCCTGAGCTTCGATCTTCCGGCTCTCGTTTAGTAGTTCTTGGAAACTACACTGCATTAGGCCTACAAATTGGGTATGGGGTGTAGAGAGATGGTGTGTTCCACTCCAAGGTGTTCCCCAGGTTGCCTTTCCTGAGCTTCGATCTTCCGGCTCTCGTTTAGTAGTTCTTGGAAACTACACTGCATTAGGCCTACAAATTGGGTATGGGGTGTAGAGAGATGGTGTGTTCCACTCCAAGGTGTTCTCCAGGTTGCCTTTCCTGAGCTTCGATCTTCCGGCTCTCGTTTAGTAGTTCTTGGAAACTACACTGCATTAGGCCTACAAATTGGGTATGGGGTGTAGAGAGATGGTGTGTTCCACTCCAAGGTGTTCCCCAGGTTTCCTCGCCAATGCTTCGATCATCATGCTCTCGTTTAGTAGTTGTTGGAAACTACGCTGCATTAGGCCTACAAATTGGGTATGGGGAGTAGAGAGATGGTGTGTTCCACTCCAAGGTGTTCCCCAGGTTTCCTCGCCAATGCTTCGATCTTCATGCTCTCGTTTAGTAGTTGTTGGAAACTACGCTGCATTAGGCCTACAAATTGGGTATGGGGTGTAGAGAGATGGTGTGTTCCACTCCAAGGTGTTCCCCAGGTTTCCTCGCCAATGCTTCGATCATCATGCTCTCGTTTAGTAGTTGTTGGAAACTACGCTGCATTAGGCCTACAAATTGGGTATGGGGTGTAGAGAGATGGTGTGTTCCACTCCAAGGTGTTCTCCAGGTTGCCTTTCCTGAGCTTCGATCTTCCGGCTCTCGTTTAGTAGTTGTTGGAAATTACGCTGCATTAGGCCTACAAATTGGGTATGGGGTGTAGAGAGATGGTGTGTTCCATTCCAAGGTGTTCCCCAGGTTGCCTTTCCTGAGCTTCGATCTTCCGGCTCTCGTTTAGTAGTTGTTGGAAACTACGCTGCATTAGGCCTACAAATTGGGTATGGGGTGTAGAGAGATGGTGTGTTCCACTCCAAGGTGTTCTCCAGGTTGCCTTTCCTGAGCTTCGATCTTCCGGCTCTCGTTTAGTGGTTGTTGGAAACTACGCTGCATTAGGCCTACAAATTGGGTATGGGGTGTAGAGAGATGGTGTGTTCCACTCCAAGGTGTTCCCCAGGTTTCCTCGCCAATGCTTCGATCATCATGCTCTCGTTTACTAGTTGTTGGAAACTACGCTGCATTAGGCCTACAAATTGGGTATGGGGTGTAGAGAGATGGTGTGTTCCACTCCAAGGTGTTCTCCAGGTTGCCTTTCCTGAGCTTCGATCTTCCGGCTCTCGTTTAGTAGTTGTTGGAAACTACGCTGCATTAGGCCTACAAATTGGGTATGGGGTGTAGAGAGATGGTGTGTTCCACTCCAAGGTGTTCCCCAGGTTTCCTCGCCAATGCTTCGATCTTCATGCTCTCGTTTACTAGTTGTTGGAAACTACGCTGCATTAGGCCTACAAATTGGGTATGGGGTGTAGAGAGATGGTGTGTTCCACTCCAAGGTGTTCCCCAGGTTTCCTCGCCAATGCTTCGATCATCATGCTCTCGTTTAGTAGTTGTTGGAAACTACGCTGCATTAGGCCTACAAATTGGGTATGGGGTGTAGAGAGATGGTGTGTTCCACTCCAAGGTGTTCCCCAGGTTTCCTCGCCAATGCTTCGATCATCATGCTCTCGTTTAGTAGTTGTTGGAAACTACGCTGCATTAGGCCTACAAATTGGGTATGGGGTGTAGAGAGATGGTGTGTTCCACTCCAAGGTGTTCTCCAGGTTGCCTTTCCTGAGCTTCGATCTTCCGACTCTCGTTTAGTAGTTCTTGGAAACTACACTGCATTAGGCCTACAAATTGGGTATGGGGTGTAGAGAGATGGTGTGTTCCACTCCAAGGTGTTCCCCAGGTTGCCTTTCCTGAGCTTCGATCTTCCGGCTCTCGTTTAGTAGTTCTTGGAAACTACACTGCATTAGGCCTACAAATTGGGTATGTGGTGTAGAGAGATGGTGTGTTCCACTCCAAGGTGTTCCCCAGGTTGCCTTTCCGGAGCTTCGATCTTCCGGCTCTCGTTTAGTAGTTGTTGGAAACTACGCTGCATTAGGCCTACAAATTGGGTATGGGGTGTAGAGAGATGGTGTGTTCCACTCCAAGGTGTTCCCCAGGTTTCCTCGCCAATGCTTCGATCTTCATGCTCTCGTTTACTAGTTGTTGGAAACTACGCTGCATTAGGCCTACAAATTGGGTATGGGGTGTAGAGAGATGGTGTGTTCCACTCCAAGGTGTTCTCCAGGTTGCCTTTCCTGAGCTTCGATCTTCCGGCTCTCGTTTAGTAGTTGTTGGAAACTACGCTGCATTAGGCCTACAAATTGGGTATGGGGTGTAGAGAGAGGGTGTGTTCCACTCCAAGGTGTTCCCCAGGTTTCCTCGCCAATGCTTCGATCATCATGCTCTCGTTTAGTAGTTGTTGGAAACTACGCTGCATTAGGCCTACAAATTGGGTATGGGGTGTAGAGAGATGGTGTGTTCCACTCCAAGGTGTTCTCCAGGTTGCCTTTCCTGAGCTTCGATCTTCCGGCTCTCGTTTAGTAGTTGTTGGAAACTACGCTGCATTAGGCCTACAAATTGGGTATGGGGTGTAGAGAGATGGTGTGTTCCACTCCAAGGTGTTCCCCAGGTTTCCTCGCCAATGCTTCGATCTTCATGCTCTCGTTTACTAGTTGTTGGAAACTACGCTGCATTAGGCCTACAAATTGGGTATGGGGTGTAGAGAGATGGTGTGTTCCACTCCAAGGTGTTCCCCAGGTTTCCTCGCCAATGCTTCGATCATCATGCTCTCGTTTAGTAGTTGTTGGAAACTACGCTGTATTAGGCCTACAAATTGGGTATGGGGTGTAGAGAGATGGTGTGTTCCACTTCAAGGTGTTCTCCAGGTTGCCTTTCCTGAGCTTCGATCTTCCGGCTCTCGTTTATTAGTTCTTGGAAACTACACTGCATTAGGCCTACAAATTGGGTATGGGGTGTAGAGAGATGGTGTGTTCCACTCCAAGGTGTTCCCCAGGTTGCCTTTCCTGAGCTTCGATCTTCCGGCTCTCGTTTAGTAGTTCTTCGAAACTACACTGCATTAGGCCTACAAATTGGGTATGGGGTGTAGAGAGATGGTGTGTTCCACTCCAAGGTGTTCTCCAGGTTGCCTTTCCTGAGCTTCGATCTTCCGGCTCTCGTTTAGTAGTTCTTGGAAACTACACTGCATTAGGCCTACAAATTGGGTATGGGGTGTAGAGAGATGGTGTGTTCCACTCCAAGGTGTTCCCCAGGTTGCCTTTCCTGAGCTTCGATCTTCCGGCTCTCGTTTAGTAGTTGTTGGAAACTACGCTGCATTAGGCCTACAAATTGGGTATGGGGTGTAGAGAGATGGTGTGTTCCACTCCAAGGTGTTCCCCAGGTTTCCTCGCCAATGCTTCGATCTTCATGCTCTCGTTTAGTAGTTGTTGGAAACTACGCTGCATTAGGCCTACAAATTGGGTATGGGGTGTAGAGAAATGGTGTGTTCCACTCCAAGGTGTTCTCCAGGTTGCCTTTCCTGAGCTTCGATCTTCCGGCTCTCGTTTAGTAGTTGTTGGAAACTACACTGCATTAGGCCTACAAATTGGGTATGGGGTGTAGAGAGATGGTGTGTTCCACTCCAAGGTGTTCTCCAGGTTGCCTTTCCTGAGCTTCGATCTTCCGGCTCTCGTTTAGTAGTTCTTGGAAACTACACTGCATTAGGCCTACAAATTGGGTATGGGGTGTAGAGAGATGGTGTGTTCCACTCCAAGGTGTTCTCCAGGTTGCCTTTCCTGAACTTCTATCTTCAGGCTCTCATTAAATTGTGGTTAAACGGAACAACTGCATTTGGCGTACTAGTTGGTTTGAGGCCTACTATCGGTGTCTGCCACTCCTTGCTGTTCTCCTGGTTTCCTGTCCTGAAATTCCGTTTTCAGGCGCTCGTTAAGTAGTTGTTAATGTTAGACTGCATTTGGCCTACTAGTTGGGTTGGGGCCTACTATCGGTGTCTGCCACTCCTTGCTGTTCTCTTCCACTGAACAAAGCTGTGCCGCCTGTTTACTACGGTTGCCAATTTTGAACTGCATTTCGACTACTTACTGATTTGGGCCTACTCTCTGTGTCAGCCTCTCATTCCAGTTGTCCTCCACTGCAATGCCCCCTGGTTATTCCTGTGTTACCAATTTTGAACTGCATTTAGCCAACTTTATTCTTTGGGCCTATATCTGTGTTTCCTCCTCATCCTGCCCATTGCCCAGCCAGTGATAGATGAGTCTGCTGGTACATTGACCCATAACGCAACATTCCCCGTGCACGCTACACAACAACATTGTGACCCTGCTGAAAGTCAGGTTGCTCTTCCCGCATACCATACCACCTTACACGGGGACAAAGAGGAAGGTGCAGATGAAAGTGCAGGTTCCTTCATCAGGTGGGGGGAGGAATACTAGTTGGCGACGTCACTGGCACAGGGCCTCTCATAGTACGCAAAAGTGTTGCTGCCGGTGGGAGGCGCCCCCGCCGTGCAAACACACCGCTGTACTTTGAGGGGCCCTGTGCCAGTGCCAATGCCAACGAGTGGGCCCCCCCTGCTTGCTCAGGTTCACAGCACTTGCAAAGTTGAAATACTTACCTCTCCCTGCTCCACTGCCGTGACGTGGTCCAGATTTCCTGGGCCCACTAATTACTTGAACCAGCCCTACCCACCACAACTTTAGCCAAATGACCCCCAATTTCAAATGCCTTCCAATTATTATAAGGTAAATTACGCTTGACAAGCTTCATTAAGAAGAATGGATGGTTTTGACATTAAAATGGGCACTCTAGGTGTTTTCCTGGCCCCCACTCACTGCCGACTATGCTGCCCCATTGACTTGCATTGGGTTTCGTGTTTCGGTCGATCCCGACTTTACGTCATAATCGGCCGATTTCACTCGACCCGACTTTTGAGATAGTCGGGTTTCGCGAAACCCGGCTCGACTCTAAAAAGGTCAAGGTCGCTCAACTCTAAAAATGATCTCTAAAAGGCCTAGGGTTAAAGATTCCATTGTATTTTAGGCAAACAAAATATATTGTAATTTTTTTACATTTTAAAAATTACAAAAAGGAAAATGGACTGATGTAAAAGTTCGGTCACACTTGGAGATTTGGGTGATCAAATAACTTTGACCAAGGCTTCAGACCTTAATTAGCATGTTAGGTTTATGGCTTGCTGACTGTCATCATTAGGAAAGGCCAGGTAACGCAGATTTCCCAGCTTTATAAAAACAGGGCCTCTTCTAACCTTGTGCCATAAAACAGCAGCCATGGGTTCTTCTAAGCAGCTTCCTAGCACACTGAAAATGAAATGGTGAAGGCCTACAATGGAGGAGAAGGCTATAAGAAGATAACAAAGGGTCTTCAAGTTGTCCTTTCCTCAGTTTGAAATGTAATTAAAAAAAATGGCAGATAACAGAACAGTGAAGGAGAAGATAAGGTCTGGAAGACCAAGCTAGATATCAGTGAGAGCTGCAGGTAGGATTGCTAGAGAGGCAAATCAGAACCCCCGCTTGACTGCAAAATACCTTGATAAAGATTTAGCAGACTATGTAATTGTGGTACATTGTTCTACTGTTCAGAGACACCTGCACAAATATGGCCTTCATGGAAGAGTCATCAGAAGAAAACCTCTCCTGCATCCTCACCATAACATTCAGCATAAGGAGTATGCAAAAGAACATCTAAATAACCCTGATGTATGTTGGAAAAAGGTCCTGTGGACCGATGAGGTTAAAATAGAACTTGCTGGCCACAATGATCAAAGGTATGTGTGAAGATAAAAGGGCACAGAATTTCAGGAAAAGAACATCTCGCCAACCATTGAGCATAGGGGTGGATCAATCAAGCCTTGGGGTTGCAAAATAGCAGATGATGCAAGACGACCCAGGAATCTCACAGAACTGAAATATTTTTCCAAGGAAGTACAGATGAAAATCCCTCAAACAAGAATTGAGACTCTTGGCTGGCTAAAAAAAAGAGTTACAAGCTGTGATACTTGCGAAAGGGGGTGCTACTAGGTACTAACCATGCAGGGTGCCCAAACTTTTGCATCATCCCATTTTACCATTTTGTAATTTTTAAAATTTAAAAAATGACATTTTTTTTTGCCTGAAATGCAAAGGAAATGTGCCAACTGTAACTTTAGCCCTAGTAGAGATCATTTCATCGTCAACTTGCTTAACAATTCACAATAACAGTAATTGTGACCAGGGGTGCTCAAACTTTTACATTCCACTGTACGTACGGATCATATTTGACCTCAAAAGCAGAGCACAAAAGACTCACAGGTAAGAAGATAGACAGCGTAAGTGATAATTACCAGAGCTGCATATGGATCGTAGTCTCCCACGTATCTATGCATTTGCATTCTTAGCATCTTATATGATCTTTAATAATTTTCATGCTTGCATTTATACTTTACTTATAAAACTCATGTACCAGTGAGGAAGCTCTTAACTGTATCAACATTCCCCAGCATGATAGTCATCAATGGAGCCCTTGGCATATGAGCTTTGTTACCATAGATGAGCAGTAATGATGTATTCTTCCCCTTTGATTCCTGGTAACTTGACGATCCTCTGTATTTTTAATTGGATTTAATCATGTAATCATTTAATTATAATACTATGATAAAGACTGATTATGGTATTTGTGTTACATTTTTCTCATGGTTGCCATTTTAATATTTTTTATTTTTATATAGCACTTGATGAGTGCAAAGCACGAGATCTTGTGCTTGGTGGCATCGGCGGTGCCATGGAAAAATACAGGTCCAAATAGCTCTGGTCCTGAAAGGGTTAAAATAAAATGCATCCTGAGTATATTTCTGTTTTGGTTTGTAGAATTATTTTTACATTAACCACTAGATGTCAGTCGGACTCGTGTCTTTACACAAGAGCAGGAGGGGCACAGTGTATATTGAGCCTTGTGGTTGAATGAATGGTAGAATAGCAATACATATGGGCCAAATAATGATGAAATTACAGCTCTTTCAACTGCAGCTTGTGACTATCTATGACTGACCGCAAACACCCATGATCCAGCAGTGACAGCATTAAAGGGGTTGTTTGGCCTTAAGCTACAAGTCTGCAGTCACTCTATGTGCCCCGCATGCTGTGAGGATTCTCCGTTGCTGGGACCGGCATGCGCCTGTGATTTGCATACATGCGGTCATGTACCGACTAGACGTGCAACTGTATTGATACAGTCTAGTCGGAATGTGGGCGGAAGTATACAAATAGCATACTTGCAGTAACATGACCACCCGCTCTCAGCTTCAGCGAATCTTCACAGCGCGCATTGTGGACATTGTAAAAATTCACAAGTCTGCAGTCACATAGAGTAACTGCAGACTTGGAACTTAAAGCAGAACAACCACTTTAAAGAGGACCTGTTGTCAGGTCAAAAGTGACCAATTTTTGCTCTTATTTCTCCACTCCACGCCCACTTAATTCCTTTTTATATATTGCACTCTATGTAAATTTTTATGGTCTCTACCAAGAGGGCGTTGCTCACAGGATTACGGTAGACTCTGGCCATCACTGATTGGTAAGAGGGTATGAGAGAGGTGTGGGTTCATGGACACAGCGGACTCATCACTGAGTCTGCTGTATTCTTCCTTTTTGTTTTTTACACACATTTTTGGGCCGTTTGGTAAAATAACTCATCGGAACAGTCATGATAAAATGTTGACCTTACAGATCCTTTTACTCATTGTCTTTAAAATGTTTTAAAGTTTCAAAATAGGTCTTTAAAGGAGGCTGTATAGGGTTAGGAAAACATGGTCGCCTTCTTCAACAAACGGCACTACACTTGTGTTGATCACAGATCATATGGTATTGAAGTCCAGGCCCGGTAAAGATTAGCTGGGGTACAACAAACAACCCATGGGACAGGTGTGGCACTGTTAACGGAAGAAAGTGTACAACCCCTTTAATAGTTTAGTTTCCTGACTGCGTTAATGTTTGTCACTGTTGGAAACATCCAGTCTAAACAATCCGTAGTAAGCTAAATGTATTTCAGTGTAAGCAAAATCTATGAGCCCCGAGTGCAGATTGCACAGCTCGGAAGGTTGGCTAGACTGGATGTAAGTTTCCCGATGCATCAGGTCACCTGTTTTTTATTTGTTATATGAATATAAAAAAGTTTTTTTGCCTCAACATAACATTGGAGGCATACAGAGATACAGTAAGACCCCGTACTAGTATATAGACCAAGGTGGAATGTTCTACAAATTAGCTTTGTGTTATTGTTTTGCTTTTTCTATAAATATATGATAAATTTATTTATGTATTCAAAATTATTCAACCCACATTTCCAATTCAGTTTATTAGCAAAACTTACAAAATTTTGATTGTTTTTAACAATCCAATCAATCAAGAAGAACTTAAATAGATCTACACATCTAATATAACAAGTGGTTTCTCCAAATTCATCTCAAAACATAACTTTTACTGACTACTCCATTGTCAGAATTATTCACCCCACATGACAAGCATCTTTAGTACTTTTAGCTGTTATGATCGGCTGCAAACATGATGTATAGCCAGGCACCAGCTTAGGGCAGTGTTCCTGGTGAATCTCAGCTCATTCGTCAAGGACAATGATTCCAGTTCACTTATATTCTCGGGTTAAGCGTTCTACAATCACCTTCCTCAAATTTCACCAAAGATCTACTATGAGTTTAAGTTTGTAAATTATAACGGACACTCCAGAACTTTCCAGGACTTCTTCTGAAACTAATAATTAGTGGACTTTGAGGTTACTTAAGATCACTGTCCTGTTATAAGGTTCATTGGTGCCCAAGCTTTGATTTCCTCACAGAATGCACGGCGCTGTCTCCTTAGATTTCCTGACACTTAAACAGATTTATCTTCCTTAAACACGTTGCAAGTTTCCAGCACCTGAGTAAGCAAAGAAGCACCAAAGCATCACGAAGCCCCCCGACATGCTTCACTGTAGGCATCAACAATCACCCGCCATGCATCACTGTAGGCATCACCGAGCCTCCACCATGCTTTACTGTAGGCATGACTAAACACCAGTAATGCTTCACTGTAGGCATCACCGAGCCCCCTTCCTGCTTCACTGAAGGCATCACCGAGCCCCCGCCATGCTTTTCTGTAGGCATCACTGAGCGCCAGCCATGTTTCACTGTGGGAATCACCAAGCGCCAGCAATTCTTCGCTGTGGGAATCATCAAGCACCAGCCATGCATCACTGTAGGCATTACCAAGCCACCGCTATGCTTTATTGCAGGCATAACCATACCAACGCAATGCTTCACTGTAGGCATCACTGAGCACCCATCATGCAATACTGTAGGCATCACCAAGTCACCGCTATGGTTCACTGTAGGCATCACTATAACAACGCCATGCTTTACTGTAGGCAGTGTGTTTTCTTTACCTCTTCACCATATGCTTCATTTTTACTCCTCCTGACATATCGTATCGCTGATCCATAGACCAGAAAAATTTATGTCGTTTTTAGGATGTTAGATAAGACTTTTCTTCTGCTTTTGGGCCATTAGAGGTGAACATCTTGGCGTTTTGGCACAGAGTCTTTCTGCATTTAGTATGTACTTTATTTAAAAAACTGAACCTTTAGTGTTGCTGCCACTAAATTTTGCTGCAGCTCTTTTACAGTCTCTCAGGAATCTGGTGGCATGTCCTCTTTCAGCGACATAAATGTAGTGTAGCCAGTGTTCCTGTAACTTTGAATTTGTGTTCTTTGACTTCAATTTTATCTCTATGAACATTGAATGCCATTGTATCTTTTGAATCCTTTTCCTTGCTTGTGCAATTCAATAATCTCTTTGCTTAACTTCTTGGCCCACTCTTTCACAACCCAAGAACACTAGTGAACTGGAAGCCATTGCTTATGACGAATGGACTAGGATTGCTCAGGAATGACGGTCTATGACTGTGCATCATGTTTGCTGCAGCTCATCACAGCCAAAGGTGCTCTACTTAATACTAAAGACGCTTGCCATGATGGGGTGAATAATTCTGAGACTACAGTAGTCAGTAAAAGTGGCATTTTGTGATGGATTTGGAGAAACCTCTTGTTAAAATTATGTGTGTTGAGTTATTCTAATTATTCTTGTTTAGTTATTGCGAACATCATAAAGTTTGTAAATTTTGCTAATAAACCTAATTTGCTATGGAAGCAGACGCATTTTCTTTGCAACTCTGCCTAATTGTGATCTGAATTCAGTTCAGTAGATGCCCAGATGGTTTGGAGACCTGAGATGGTTCTTCTGCTATGGCTCCTGGTCAATTCAAGCCATATGTTAGTTTCTACCAGCAGAATTGTTATTCTATTGTGCTACGTTCTGCGTCCATCACACGTTTCTTCTCACCTTTGGATCTTATAGCTGGATATTGTTCCATAGATTTTGCCATGCTTGTACTTTTCAAGATATTTGGCATCTAATGGAATTCATGTGGTTTGGAATATAATAAGCCACAACAAGGTCGGCAAACATTGTCCCGTGATTTACAAGTAGCACGGATTAGTGGAACTCTATTGAAATATACTATCTCTTAGCAACATGGAGAAACACTGTGGGTGGATATTGCATGAGCCATGTTAGCTGTCTCATCTTGTTCTGATACTTTAGAACTATCCAACCATCCACCCCATGGAAAAACCAGGAAAACTGATGTCATGGAAACTTTCTCAGGTTTATTATTTGACGGCTCTTACCATCGTAGTTTCAACCTTGGATAAAGTCACGTGATATCTAGTAGTTGTTTGTGTCTCTAAGGAACATCTTGTTGAAGGGTATAAAAATTTAAAATATGAGAAGTGCTTATATAGATATCTATTATATCTACAGAAAATTTAAAGACATTTTCTAGTAGATGAACATTTTTTTTAAATTAATAATAGAAGTGACTCCCAACTTCAAAGATCCCTTGTGGGTCCAATTCCAATGATCACGTAAGTCCCTGCTGGTCCTCAACAAACCAAAATTAGCCAGAAATTCCCTCTCAATCAATCACTGTCCTCAGTGGTGATCGGTCTCATCCAGTAATTGGTTGAGCAGCCATTTCTGGTGTATTGAAAAAAAAAAGGACCAGGAAGCCCTAACCAGTAAATCAAGATCTGCGATGGATGACTGAGGGTGAGAATCAATACATTTATTTTTTTCTACTTCTCGAAGCCTTTTTAAGAATGAGCTTCATCGGCTGGTAAATCCTTTTGACTTTTTAGAACGTTAAAGGAAATTGTCTTGTTGCTGTGTTTGTAGTGACTTGACTTATTTTACTTACATCGTTTCCTTTTCAGGAATTTGAAAAATTAGAGAAGGATAACGCTGCCTTGCGTAAGGAGATCCAGAAGCTGCAAGAGGAACAAACCTACTGGACTAAAGTCTTACAACAACATGAAGACACCTGCATTCTTCTGTCACCCGATATCATCCGGGAGTTACTCAAACCAGAAGCCCTGTTCCCTTCAAACGATATAGACCAATTTACTGATTTCTAAATATTATTCAGGGACGCTTATGGTTTTTAGTACCAAACACCAAATAAAACACTAGATTTATTGCCTACATAATGCCAATTTGCACCTTCCAAACTTTATGCATAATCCCTCCCAATGACTTTTTCTTTTAGAAGGTCTACTGAAAAGTTCTAAACTGATAGATTGGTGTATAAGGGGTAATGTTTCTCCTTGTGAGAAAGAAATGCGAGTGTAAGGAGACTTATAGGCCATGCAATGCTCCTCTGGGAAATTAAATATAAAATTTCCACTTTAGACAAGAAGAGAATTTGAACTCTAGCGTCACCTATTAAAAGTAGCAATCCTGGAACCAATAAAGTTTGTGTTATAAAAAAAAAACGTAGCAATCCTAAATGTCAGTATCGACCCTTTAACAAGCCTTGCCACATGACTTAGGGTGAAAGCCAAACCAAAATCTCAATTTGCAGACGTGTTTCGGGTTGCTGCCCCTCCTCAGTGCAAAGCATCAGATCAGATTATAACAGATATCCTTAAAAAGTAACTAAACGTTCATTTTTTTCAGCATGGAAACTTATGCAAATCACTTTATTAGGGAATTAGACTTTCTTGCTGAAAAAAACCTTCCATGTAAGTGGCATCCAAACTCCTGCTTTTCACCAGTCTATTTTCCTGCCTTCAGCTGCATTGATATTAGAACATACTCATTTGGAGTACAGATGGATGGCAGTGATGGGTCAGCGCCTGTGTCCTCCTCTGAGTGTTCTGTTCATCAAAAGTTCATTTCAGTTCTTCAATACAAAAAGTGAAACTCATATATTATATATAGTCATTACAGAGTGATCGATTTCAAGTGTTTATTTCTGTTAATGTTGATGATTATGGCTTACAGCCAATGAAAACCCAAAAGTCATTATCTCAGTAAATTAGAATAATTAAGAAAAAACACCTGCAAAGCGTCTTAACTGGGCCAAGGAGGAAAAGAACTGTACTGTTGCTCTAATTGCTTCTAATTTAGTGAGAAGCATTTGTAGACTGTGAGAAAAGTAGAGGTTTGAAATCCATGTACATGCAATGAATGATCATAAATCCTCTAAGAATGTAATTTATAAAGTTTCATAACTTTTCACACTGTACAAAATTATTAATTTTTTTTTAATGTTTCAATAAATAGAGCAGCGCATGTGCATCCACTTCTTTACTCGCAGCAACTGCAGCACCAAAATATATTTTACAAACAGTTTAGTATAAAATCTCATAGTAAAGTTTAGTAGAAAATCTCAGATCTGCATTTCTTCACACAGCCATATAGGTGTATTATATATGTTTGTCTGTAGCAACAACTAGGTAGAGTTTAGCAGCTTAGTAAAGATGGATTTATTACAGTATAAACTCACATTTATTTTACTCGCGGATGTTGCGCCATTAATTCCACAGCGCTTTACAGACATCATCATCACTATCCTGCTTGAAGGTGAAACTACGCCCCAATCTCAAGTCTTTTGTGGCCTCTTAACTGGTTTTACTCTGGGATTCACCTGTATTTATCTCCAATCATCTTCCCATCAACTCTGACCAGCTCCCTTCTCCTGGCTGAAGAAAGTATCCCCAAAGCATGATGTTGCCACCACTACTTTTGACGGTGGGGATGATATTTTTAGGGTGATGTACAGTGTTAGTATTTTTTTTTCGCCACACATAGGGTTTTGCATTTGGCGTAAAACGTTCTACTTTGGCCTCATCTGACCAGAGGACCTTTTTACACATAGAGCTGTGTCCCCTACGCAGGTTTTATGCAAACTACAAATGGGTCTTCTTTTGACTTGCTTTCAAAAATGGCTTTCTTCTTGCCACTCTTCAATAAAGGCCAGATTTATGGAGCATACGACTAATAGTTTTCCTGTGGAAAGATTCTCCTACCTGAGCTGTGGATCCCTGCAGCTCCTACAGAGTGACCATAGGCCTGTTGACTGCTTCTCTAATTTGTGTGCTCATTGTTTGGGATGTTCGTTTACGTGGACGGCCATGTCTTGGTAGGTTTGCAGTTGTGCCAACCTACTTCCATGGATGATGGATTGAACAGTTCTCCGAGAGATGTTCAGCTTTTGGGCTATTTTGTTTAGAACCTAACCCAGCTTTACTCATCTCTGCAACTTTATCCCTGACCTGCCTGGCAAAAACTTATTGTCAAGGGTAGCATTAAACCAAAATCCATCACAATCAAAACATTTTCTGCCAATTGTTTTTACCAGCTGAAGGTAAAATGTAATGGCTTACAAAAAAGTTGTTGAATTGTGCACTATGATTTCTAGTGGATGCACTTGACCGAAAAATGTTCAAAATTCCTAACGCTAAAGGGGCCAATTTATGAAATTATGTCAGAAAAATGACAAAAAAAGTTTTGAAAAACTGCAAGACTCGCGTAACGTGAGCGTGCTCTACGAAAGTCTTGATTAATCGTCCCCAATTCATCAAAGCTATTTTGCCAGAATTCTGGCGTGAATTGCTTTTAAAAGTAAGAAAATGTTTGCAGAATTTTTGTGACTTGTTGTTTTCACACCAGTTTCATAGACTGGTGTAGGTTTTCTGGTGCGGCACATGGAGGCACACGAGACTGGTTAGAAGCTCCTGATTCATTAGGAAGGGTGCGCCCCTTAATGAATTAGAGGCGTCTGACTCCTACCCACCCCCATCATAAATCAGGGCCATAGTCTCTTATGCACTGAAGATGTTCAATGCGTTATTTCGCATTGTCAACCTGACATTCACATTCTGGGGATGTTTACGTACTGAAGGTTCTTTTTCTTGATTGAACTTGAATTCATAGAATTATACGTTGCTGTGAATTAGGATTTAGAAGTGTTAATGAGCATTATCCTCATCTCCTGAATCAGCTTTGTTTTTATACGCTGTTAAATTATATTACCTTTATTGGTGTGAAAGATTTGCACTTTCCAACATATGGCTTTCCTGAAAACACCTAGTTACAAATAAACAATACAGAAAATTTTACGAGACAACTGTCTTAGTGCTGCTTTTGATCTGTTTTGATTGTTTTAGTATTACCGTTTTACGTGTATTACGGTATTTATTGTGGGCTGATATATAATTTAGAAAATCCAAAGATAGAACGGAAGCCACTGTCATAAGTATAAATTACAAAAAATCTTTATTAAGTCATTAATTAAAACACTTTAAAAAAAAAAAAGATAAACACTCTCTTTCTTATATCCACAATGGAGATACACATGCAAATAGACTACAAAGTACAGATCAGGTATCACATACCATTTATATATCCAAAAATTCTAATATACATGGGGGTAAGGTGACCATCCAAATGAGTCAAAAGTATCACTCCTAGTAAGGGTTTCTACACCCAATAACCGGTACATAGAACTGATCCAGAGGTGGAGGCAGAAAAAGTGCTTGAGTGCTTTGCTTTGTTTTTGCAAAGTGCATAGTAATTTATGTCCACCACATAGATGAGTCCTAGAGCAAGCTGTATTCAAAAAATCACATAGAAAAAGGGTATAGTAAGGGTCCTTAGTGACACACCCAGAGAGCAGTCAGTGGTGGTCAGAGTATATTAATACATTGAAGGCTCACCAGAAGCCAAACCCCAAGTCATATACATAAACCGTCAAGGAAATGGAGGCAATACATAACCTGCACGTGTAGTCCTGAGCCCCAACGCGCGTTTCGCGTATAGCTTCTTCCGGGGGAACTGTGTCATGATCCCAATGGCAGGGGATCACAAAAGGACAAGCACAAAAACAAAACAAGCTCTAGGGTGATGGAACCTGAGCTGACCACGATCCTGAACCTAAACACACAACTAGCAGTAGCCGGGGAACGTGCCTACGATGATTCCTAGACGTCTCGCGCCAGCCGAAGGATTAACTTCCCCTATCAGAAGAAACACAGACCTCACTTGCCTCCAGAGAAACACCCCACAGAAATAGCAGCCCCCCACATGTAATAACGGTGAAATGAGAGGAAAGCACATACGTAGTTATGAAAATAGAATCAGCAAAAATGAGGCCCGCTAAAGCTAGATAGCAGAGGATACAAAAGTGAACTGCGCGGTCAGCGAAAAACCCTTCAAAAAACCATCCTGAAATTACTTGAACTCATGTGCCAACTCATGGAACATGAGGAGTAATTTCAGCCCACTAGAGCAACCAGCAGCAAGGAATCAAATATCTGCAAGCTGGACTAAGACAAAAATAAAGCAAAACGTGGAACAGGAAAATCAAAACTTAGCTTGTCCTGAAGATAACAGACGCAGGGAGCAGAGGTAAAAAGACACGCTGATTACATTGATAGCCGGCGAGGAAATGACAAAAAGGCCAGGTTAAATAGGAAACTCCCATAACCTGATGGAACAGGTGGACACCAGAGACCGCAGAGAACACAAGTCACCCAGTACCATCGGTAACCACCAGAGGGAGCCCAAAAACAGAACTCACAACAGTACCCCCCCTTGAGGAGGGGTCACCGAACCCTCACGAGAACCACCAGGGCGACCAGGATGAGCCCTATGAAAAGCACGGACCAAATCAGCAGCATGAACATCAGAGGCAATCACCCAAGAATTATCCTCCTGACCATAACCCTTCCACTTGACCAAATACTGGAGTTTCCGTCTGGAAACACGAGAATCCAAGATCTTCTCCACAACATACTCCAATTCACCCTCCACCAGCACCGGAGCAGGAGGCTCAAGCGAAGGAACAACAGGTACCTCATACTTCCGCAACAACGACCGATGGAACACATTATGAATAGCAAACGATGCCGGGAGATCCAAACGAAACGACACAGGGTTAAGAATTTCCAAGATCCTATAGGGACCGATGAACCGAGGCTTGAACTTAGGAGAAGAGACCTTCATAGGAACAAAACGAGAAGACAACCACACCAAGTCCCCAACAAGAAGTCGAGGACCCACGCGGTGACGGCGATTAGCAAACTGCTGAGCCCTCTCCTGGGACAACTTCAAATTGTCCACCACATGACTCCAAATCCGATGCAACCTATCCACCACCATGTCCACTCCAGGACAATCAGAAGGCTCCACCTGACCAGAGGAAAAACGAGGATGAAACCCCGAATTACAAAAGAAAGGAGAAACCAAGGTAGCAGAACTAGCCCGATTATTAAGGGCAAACTCGGCAAGCGGCAAAAAGGAAACCCAGTCATCTTGATCAGCAGAAACAAAACACCTTAAATAAGTTTCTAAAGTCTGATTAGTTCGTTCCGTCTGGCCATTCGTCTGGGGATGGAATGCAGACGAAAAGGACAAATCAATGCCCATCTTAGCACAGAACGTCCGCCAAAATCTAGACACAAACTGGGATCCCCTGTCAACGATGTTCTCCGGAATGCCATGCAAACGGACCACGTTTTGAAAAAACAGAGGGACCAACTCAGAGGAAGAAGGTAACTTAGGCAAGGGTACCAGATGAACCATCTTAGAAAAGCGGTCACACACAACCCATATGACGGACATTTTTTGAGAGACAGGGAGATCCGAAATAAAGTCCATGGAAATGTGCGTCCAAGGCCTCTTCGGGATAGGCAAAGGTGACAACAATCCACTGGCCCGAGAACAGCAAGGCTTAGCCCGAGCGCAAACTCCACAAGACTGCACGAAAGAACGCACATCCCTCGACAAGGAAGGCCACCAAAAAGACCTGGCCACCAAGTCTCTAGTACCAAATATTCCAGGATGACCTGCCAACACAGAAGAATGGACCTCGGAGATGACTCTACTGGTCCAATTATCCGGAACAAACAGTCTTTCCGGCGGACAACGATCAGGTTTATCCGCCTGAAACTCCTGCAAAGCACGTCGCAAGTCTGGGGAGACAGCCGACAAAATCACCCCATCCCTAAGGATACCAGTGGGCTCAGAATTTCCAGGGGAGTCAGGCACAAAACTCCTAGAAAGAGCATCCGCCTTCACATTCTTTGAACCTGGCAGGTATGAAACCACAAAATTGAAACGGGAGAAAAACAGTGACCAACGAGCCTGTCTAGGATTCAGACGCTTGGCAGACTCAAGGTACATCAGATTTTTGTGATCAGTCAAGACCACCACACGATGTCTAGCACCCTCAAGCCAATGACGCCACTCCTCAAATGCCCACTTCATGGCCAAAAGCTCCCGATTACCAACATCATAATTCCGTTCAGCGGGCGAAAATTTTCTAGAAAAGAACGCACATGGCTTCATCACTGAGCCATCGGAGCTTCTCTGTGACAAAACCGCCCCCGCTCCAATCTCGGAAGCATCAACCTCAACCTGAAAAGGAAGCGACGTATCTGGCTGACGCAACACAGGAGCAGAAGAAAACCGGCGCTTAAGTTCCTGAAAGGCCTCCACAGCCGCAGGAGACCAATCAGTAACATCAGCACCCTTTTTAGTCAAATCCGTCAAAGGCTTAACAACACTAGAAAAATTAGTTATGAAGCGACAATAAAAATTAGCAAAGCCTAAGAACTTCTGTAGACTCTTAAGAGATGTAGGCTGCGTCCAGTCACAAATAGCCTGAACCTTGACGGGATCCATCTCAATAGTAGAAGGGGAAAAAATATACCCCAAGAAAGAAATCTTCTGGACTCCAAAGAGACATTTAGAACCTTTTACAAAGAAAGAATTGGCCCGCAGGACCTGAAACACCTTCCTGACCTGCTGAACATGAGACTCCCAGTCATCAGAAAAAAACCAAAACATCATCCAAATACACGATAATAAATTTATCCAGATATTCACGGAAAATATCGTGCATAAAAGACTGGAAGACAGAAGGAGCATTAGAAAGTCCAAAAGGCATCACCAAATACTCGAAATGGCCCTCAGGCGTATTAAATGCGGTTTTCCACTCATCACCCTGCCTTATCCGCACAAGATTATACGCACCCCGAAGATCAATCTTAGTGAACCATTTAGCCCCCTTAATGCGAGCGAACAAATCAGTCAACAATGGCAAAGGATACTGATATTTGACTGTAATCTTATTCAAAAGACGATAATCTATGCAAGGCCTCAAGGAACCATCTTTTTTGGCCACAAAAAAAAAACCTGCTCCCAAAGGGGACGAAGATGGACGGATATGTCCCTTTTCCAAGGACTCCTTAACATAATTCCGCATAGCAGTATGCTCTGGCACTGACAGATTGAACAAACGACCTTTAGGGAATTTACTGCCAGGAATCAAATCTATAGCACAATCGCAATCCCTGTGAGGAGGAAGCGAACTGAGCTTAGGCTCCTCAAAAACCTCCCGATAATCAGACAGAAATACCGGAACCTCAGAAGGAGTAGATGAAGCGATAGAAATCGGAGATGCATCATCATGAACCCCCTGACATCCCCAGCTTAACACAGACATTGTTTTCCAGTCCAGGACTGGGTTATGAGTTTGTAACCATGGCAGACCAAGCACTAAGACATCATGTAAATTATACAGTACCAGGAAGCGAATCACCTCCTGATGAACGGGAGTCATACGCATGGTCACTTGTGTCCAGTACTGAGGTTTATTCATAGCCAAAGGTGTAGAGTCAATTCCTTTCAAAGGAATAGGAACTTCCAGAGGTTCCAGACTAAACCCACAGCGATTGGCAAATGACCAATCCATAAGACTCAGGGCAGCGCCTGAATCCACATAGGCATCAACGGAAATGGATGATAATGAACAAATCAGCGTCACAGACAGAATGAACTTAGACTGTAAAGTACCAATGGCAACAGACTTATCAACCTTTTTTGTGCGTTTAGAGCATGCTGATATAACATGAGCTGAATCACCACAATAAAAACAATCCATTTTTCCGCCTATAATTTTGCCGTTCACTTCTGGACTGAATTCTATCACATTGCATTATCTCAGGTGCCTGTTCAGAAGACACCGCCAAATGGTGCACAGGTTTGCGCTCCCGTAAACGCCGATCAATCTGAATAGCCATAGTCATGGACTCATTCAGACCTGTAGGCGCCGGGAACCCCACGATAACATCTTTAATGGCCTCAGAAAGGCCATCTCTGAATTTTGCAGCCAGAGCGCACTCATTCCACTGAGTAAGCACCGACCATTTCCGAAATTTCTGACAATATATTTCTGCTTCATCTTGCCCCTGAGAGAGAGCCAATAAAGCTTTTTCAGCCTGAATCTCTAGGTTAGGTTCCTCATAGAGCAAACCCAATGCCAGAAAAAACGCATCCACATTGAGCAACGCAGGATCCCCTGGTGCCAATGCAAATGCCCAATTCTGAGGGTCACCCCGCAGGAAAGATATAACAATCTTGACCTGCTGAGCAGGGTCTCCAGAGGAGCGAGATTTCAAGGAAAGAAACAACTTGCAATGCTTCCTAAAATTCAGAAAACTAGATCTATCTCCAGAAAAAAAAACTCTGGGATAGGAATTCTAGGTTCAGACATAGGCGTATGTACAACAAAATCTTGTATATTTTGAACCTTAGCAGCAAGATTATTCAGGCTGGAAGCCAAACTCTGGACGTCCATGATAAACAGCTGAGGTCAGAGCCATTCAAGGATTAAGAGGAGGAAAGAAGTAGCCAAGCTGCAATTAAGGCTAGGCAGCAAACACTGAGGAGGGAAAAAAAAAAAAAAAAAAACTTCCTCAGACTACTTTTCCTCCTACTTCAGCCAAAACGATGACCAATTTTTTTTTGGGCCGGCTATACTGTCATGATCCCAATGGCAGGGGATCACAAAAGGACAAGCACAAAAACAAAACAAGCTCTAGGGTGATGGAACCTGAGCTGACCCCGATCCTGAACCTAAACACACAACTAGCAGTAGCCGGGGAACGTGCCTACGATGATTCCTAGACGTCTCGCGCCAGCCGAAGGATTAACTTCCCCTATCAGAAGAAACACAGACCTCACTTGCCTCCAGAGAAACACCCCACAGAAATAGCAGCCCCCCACATGTAATAACGGTGAAATGAGAGGAAAGCACATACGTAGTTATGAAAATAGAATCAGCAAAAATGAGGCCCGCTAAAGCTAGATAGCAGAGGCTACAAAAGTGAACTGTGCGGTCAGCGAAAAACCCTTCAAAAAACCATCCTGAAATTACTTGAACTCATGTGCCAACTCATGGAACATGAGGAGTAATTTCAGCCCACTAGAGCAACCAGCAGCAAGGAATCAAATATCTGCAAGCTGGACTAAGACAAAAATAAAGCAAAACGTGGAACAGGAAAATCAAAACTTAGCTTGTCCTGAAGATAACAGACGCAGGGAGCAGAGGTAAAAAGACACGCTGATTACATTGATAGCCGGCGAGGAAATGACAAAAATGCCAGGTTAAATAGGAAACTCCCATAACCTGATGGAACAGGTGGACACCAGAGACCGCAGAGAACACAAGTCACCCAGTACCATCAGTAACCACCAGAGGGAGCCCAAAAACAGAACTCACAACAGAACTGTATGTGTAAGTGTCAGTATTGGAGGTATTTATAGCCCTATCCTTCATAGGTGGCAGCGGCATGGCAATGGCGCTCACATCACTGAATCGGGCTCCGGCGCATGCGCAGGTCGGCGTCCAACGTCACTGTACCACTTTCCCGTCCGACGCGTCAGGCCGGGGGGCGGAGTCAGTGACGTCACGGACGCGCTGCCACGGTAACGCGGTAACCCGAACAGTGTTGGAGCGCTCTCACCGCAGGAGGTAAACTGGGAGCAGGGAAATGGGAGAGCGGAACCAGGGGAGAGGGAGAAGGAAAGGAGCAGGGGAGCAAAAAAGAAAGAGAGCAAAGGAAAAATATGTTAGTAACCAAATGTCTGAAAAGAGGTGGTATTTGACTAAGTGTTTAAGCTGTAATATACCGTATGTGTCGAAGCTTACTTAGTTGGCGAATCACTACATACCTTGTAATGTCACTTTATTAATATTTAATATACTGCCTAACTTTTTGGTAGTTGTACACGTGTTCCAGATACGTATAATTCCATACGTCTGGTCCAATTTTAGGTATTTTTTGTATATATATTTTTGCAAATTACTGCGGTTGATGCATCTGGGTCCAAGATAAACCTGGATTCACTTGCCTCAACAACAGACTCTATGCTTTACACATAATAATAGCACCTATATTGATTTTTTGCTAATCACTGCGGTTGATGCTACCTGGATCCTGGATTCACTTGCTTCAATTGCAGTTTTTATGTTTTACACCTGGGATTCATAGGCAGGGCGGCCGCACAGCTGCAGTCTGCAAGCCTAGCTTGGACGTCAGACGGCCAGAGCTTACTGCACCTGCCCCACACAGTTGTACACAGCGCAGGCGCCGGTTTTGAAGCGAAAAAAGCACGGAGGGGGCGGCGCCGAAAGCCCCTGAAGATGTGAGTGACAGCAGAGTATCGGTTCAAGCTGGGGAGTGAGGACCCACCTCCATGGACAAAGACAGGTATTTTGGATAAGTTTCAAAGCGCTTTATTTTGGGAATACATGAACAAAAAACTAAAAGAGCCACCTTGTTAGAATGCAGCATTACTGCTGCACAAGGTGGCTCTTTTAGTTTATAACGGCTGGAGGGGGTGACAGTGACCCTTTAAAGTAAACATTATCTTCAATTTTAAACCATTCAAAGTCCCTGCACTGAATTAGTGCTGATTCCTGTGCCAGCATACAGTTACCGTATTTTCCGGACTATAAGACGCACCGGACTATAAGGCGCACCCAGGTTTTAGAGGTGGAAAATAGGGAAACAAATATTTGAAGCAAAAAAATGTGGTAAAATATTTAATAACATACTATTATATGTGGTGTTATTATATATAATAGTAGGTTATTATGTTGGAAGCTGCAGGACCAGTGTGGTGGCTGTGAAGTACTATATGAAGATGCTGGAGGGTGAGTATAAGAATTGGGGCATAGGGCTTATATTGAAAGCACCACTCCAGCACTGCATAATAACACTGGAGTGCTGCTTTAAAATCCCATGGGAGAACTATAACTTCCAGCATGTCCTGCAGATCCTATGACATGCTGGGAGTTATAGTTCACTAAAGGAGTGGCAGAGTGCTTTATTGTGTTTTTGAAAGACTAACCTCTTAATTGTGGCAGCCAGCCAGCCACTGTGGTGAGGTAAAAGCATCCCATGGCTGCACACACAGAGCCCTCCCTCTTGTTGCCTTTCCACAGCACAGGTAATGGAAGCCAGCAGATTCTAGTGTTGGAGTCTGAAGGACCTGTGATGATGTCAAGAAGAGGGAGGGCTCTGTGCTGCCATGTGATGCTCCAGCCAGCCCACTTCTGACATCACAGGTCCTCCTTGTGCACACTGCACAGCACTCAGCTCCAGCCCAGGAAGGTAGGCAGCGATCTCCTCTCCCCCGGACCCTGCTGCTGCTTCCTCCTCCCCCGGACACATGGATCTCCCCAGCTGCTGCAGGAATCAGCCCTGAGGAAACCATGTGTGTCCCTGCTTAAGTGATAGGTGGGCGGGAGTAGCTAATGAATATTCACTGCACTTAATCATCGGGACCACATTGTTTCCCCAGCCCTGATTCCTGGCAGTGGGGACATTTTTCTGCCTCCTGAAGTGGGATAACAGTGCGATCCCACTCGCTGCTGCCCTCCTCCCCACATGCTACATCCCTACCATAAGACGCACCCACACTTTCCTCCCAAATTTGGAGGAAAAAAAGTGCGTCTTATGGTCAGAAAAATACGGTATATAATTTGTCTATTTTACTTTTAGTCTAATTTACCTCTTTTACAACAAAACTCAAGTCAATACTTCCGATATTCTGTTCTATCCAACCTCCCCACCTGAAATTATGATGATTTTTATGAAAGCTCCCTCCCTTCTCCCTTTCCTTTTTCATTGTATATTTTTGGAACATTCGTAATCTTTTTTGGAAGTTCCATAATCTAAATAATCCCCTCTCTAGGTTTTTCCATGAGTTCATACTTTCCATGAGTCCAAGGACTAAGACACAAAGCTTACTCCAAAACCACAGCATGTCGCAAACATCATCCACCTGCCACTTACACACCCAGCACCATGATCAGATATTTCCAGCTCCTTAGACCATCAATAAAATAATGTTTGGGCAAAAAATAAGTTGCACAGTTGTGTAATTGGCAGTAATTTTAGGCAAAAATTTTAGACTTTTTGTGCAAATTGCTAAAATGAGCATATCAGCATATCTACATACAAGGAAACCTGGTGCTATGATCACAAGGATGACCATCTACATTGTCAATGCTTTAACCTGGTGACTCCTTGCTGTATTATCATAATTAAAGTATTTCATGTAGGAACACTTTCATATGGGAAATTTAACACTGCCTAGCAATGAGCAATATTTAGAATTGAGAGTCTTCAGTGGTTGAGACCTTTTAATGCCGGCGGCGCCATCTTGGTGGAGGACATTTTTTTCTTCACCAGCAAGATGGAGGCGCCTGCGCAACAGCAGCTATCGGATCTCTATACAAACCGATAGTTGCTACGGCGCAGACGCCTTTTCCAAACATTTTTTTTTATTTCCTTGATCAAGTAAATCTGCAAAAGGGAATAAGTGCACAGTAACCATGTGATTATGCTGCCTGCAGAAGGGTTTTTTTTAGCCAGTATGTGATGGTATTCATTATGCAAACTAGGGGGGCGGGTCAGTGAGGGATCAGTGACCAGTCAGCAGTCTGCATTATGAATATCTAATCAGAGCAAGCATACTCCAGCCCCACCTTAGGGCACGAGCATATCATTAACACAAAACTAAAAATAAAGATTAAAAAACAGCCACAAGATGGATTTCATCAACCAAGCTATCTCTGTAAGGCCGGAGTCACACTACCATATAGTACTGACGAGTGTTATGTAGTGATGAGCGAGTGTACTCGTTGCTCGGCTTTTTCTCAGCACGCTCGGGTGGTCTCCGAGTATTTGTTAGTGTTCAGAGATTTAGTTTTCATCGCTGCAGCTGAATGATTTACAGCTATTAGCCAGGCTGAGTACATGTGGGGGTTGCCTGGTTGCTAGGGAATCCCCACATGTATTCAAGCTGTCTAGTAGCTGCAAATCATGCTGCTGAGGCGATGAAAACTAAATCTCCGAGCAGTCATAAATACTCGGTGACCACCCGAGCGTGGTCAGGAAAACCAAAGCAATGAGTACACTCGCTCATCACTAGTGCTATGCAATAAAACATCGCATAGCACTCAGACCAATGTTAATCTATGGGGCGGCTCCTATCATCCGTTGTTTTCTCAGCCGTATTGTACGTGCTAGAGAAATCGCAGCATGCTGCAATTTGCACTGTATATCAGCCGAGAATCACCAATGCAAGTCTATGGGTGCGAGAAAAACGCGCACCCCACACGGACCATCAGTGTGACTTGCGAGAAATACGCAGCGGTGTCCTATAGAAAAGCCGGTAATTCAGTGCGGTGTACAGTAAAATCACACTGACAGGTTAGAATAGAATAGGTAGAATAAATGTCTACATATAGTATAGGTATATATATATATACCGGTGTATATATATATATATATATATATATATATATATATATATATATAGTACAGACCAAAAGACCTTCTCATTTAAAGATTTTTCTGTATTTTCATGACTATGAAAATTGTACATTCACACTGAAGGCATCAAAACTATGAATTAACACATGTGGAATTATATATATTACATGTGTGAATTTACAATTTTCATAGTCATGAAAATACAGAAAAATCTTTAAATGAGAAGGTGTGTCCAAACTTTTGGTCTGTACTGTATATATATATATATATATATATATATATCTGTATGTATATATATATATATATATGTCATTGACACACATATATATATATATATATATTTATATTTCATACATAGCTAGATAGCAGAATAGCCGATAATTCAATTGTCGGGTTCTGTAAAATCATTGCAGAACCCGACAGGATATGAGACATGGTTTACATACAATAAACCATTACATATCGTTAGATTTTTATATATCCCTGCCTACTAATGTTAGTAGTGTGTGTGTGTGTAAAATTTGGGAGCTGCAGGTGTTAAATTAAGGGATTAATTCACGGAAAAAACTGGCGTGGGCTCCCGTGCAATTTTCTCCGCCAGAGAGGGAAAGCCAGTGACTGAGGGCCGATCTTAATAGTCTAGAGAGGGGCCATGGTTATTGGCCCCCTCCTGGCTAAAACATCTGCCCCCAGCCACCTCAGAAAAGGCACATCTGTAAGATGCGCCTATTCCGGCACTTAGCCTCAGTCTTCCCATCAGCTGGCATTTTCCCAGGCTGAAGAGTTCATTTGAGTTCATGCCGCCAGGGGGAGCAGCTTTGGTGACGGCACCGCTAGTCACCAAAGCTCCTTTCCCTGCATTACATTCATTCCCCAGTCGTTTACAGCCGGAAGCGGCCGCATTAGCAGCGCTCCCGGTTATAAAATGTAAATGCCCCCACATATGAAATACTGCTTGGGACTTGACTGTACGGCGGTCAGGTATGGGATATTGTTGCTTTTTTATTTTGGAATCCTTTACAGGAGAATGAGGGCTTCGCTTGCATTGAGCATACAATAAAGATGTTAAAACCTGTGTGTTTCATTATTTCATTAATGTGTGTGTGTTTTTTTAACGCTTTCAGACTATTGGATTAATAATAGATAGGTGTCTTATTGACACCTCTCCATTATTAACCAGGCTTAATGTAACCTTACAATATCAAGGTGACATTAACCCCTTATTACCCCATATGCCAATGCTACAGGGCAATGGGAAGAGAGAGGCTAAGGCCGGGATCACACATGCGAGAAACACGTCCGTGTCTCGCATGTGAAACCCAAGCTCTGGCGCCGGCACTCCAGAGCGGAGCGTGCGGCTCTATGTGTTGCTATGCGGCCGCACGCTCCACTCCCAAGTGCCGGCGCCAGAGCTTGGATTTCACATGCGAGACATGGACGTGTTTCTCGCATGTGTGATCCCGGCCCAAGTGCCAGAATAGGCGCATCTTATAGATGCGCCTTTTCTGGGGTGGCTGGGGCAGATATTTTTAGCTGGGGGGCCCAATAACCATGGTCCTTCTCTAGGCTATTAGTATCTGCCCCTAGTCACTGGCTTTCCCTCTCTGGCGGAGAAAATTGCACCGGAGCCCATGCCAGTTTTTTCCATGACTTAATCATTTAACACCTACTGTTCCCAAATTTTACACACACACACACACACACACACACACACACACACACACACACACACACACACACACACACACACACACACATAACATTATTAAGGAGGGATATATAAAAATATAACTGATATGCAATGGTTTACTGTATGTAAACCATGTCTCATATCCTGTCGGGTTCGTTAATGATTTAGCAAAAGCTGACAATTTAATTACTGGCTATTCTGCTATCTAGCGCTGTATGAGATATAAATATATACATGTGTGTCTCATTGACATATATATGGGCGGCACGGTGGCTCAGTGGTTAGCTCTGCAGCCTTGCAGCGCTGGAGTCCTGGGTTCAAACCCCACTAAGGACAACATCTGCAAAGAGTTTGTATGTGCTCTCCGTGTTTGCGTGGGTTTCCTCCGGGCACTCCGGTTTCCTCCCACATTCCAAAGACATACTGATAGGGAATTTAGATTGTGAGCCCCATCGGGGACAGTGATGATGATGTGTGCAAAAAATGTAAAGCGCTGCGGAATATGTTAGCGCTATATAAAGATTATTATTATTTATTATTATTATATTAATAGCCTAGAGAGGGACCATGGTTATTGGCCGCCGGCTAAAAACATCTGCCCCCAGCCACCCCAAAAAAGGCACATCTGTAAGATGCTCCTATTCTGGCCTTAGCCTCTCTCTTCCCACTCCCGAATAGCTTTGGGATATGGGGTAATAAAGGGTTAATGTCACCTTGCTAATGTAAGGTGACATTAAGTCTAGTTAATAATGGAGAGATGTCAATAAGACACCTATCCATTATTAATCCAATAGTAGTAAAGGGTTAATAATACACACACACTATGAATAAAGTATTTTAATGAAATAAATACACACATGGGTTTTTAAAAACTTTATCGTACCCTTAATCCACCTGAAGACCCTCGTTCTGTAAAAAAATAAAAATAAAAAAGCAACAATATCCCCTACCTTTCCGGCGACCACTCATGTCCCATGCTGTAAATCCCTCTGAAGGGGTTTAATAAATTTACAACCAGGAGCCTGCTAACGCAGCTGTTGCTCCTGGTTGTAAAAACTGGGGAATGAATGGAATGCAGGGGAACATAACTGCCTAGACTTGCGGTGCTGCGCCCCCTGCTGGCATAAACTCATATGAACTCTAGCGTGGGAATTTTTCTGAATATTTTCCCACGCTAGAGTTCATATACTTTATTCATAATGTGTGTGTGTATCATTAACCCTTTACTACTATTGCATTAATAATGGATATGTGTCTTATTGACATCTCTCCATTATTAACCAGGCTTAAAGTCACCTTACATTAGCAAGGTGACATTATCCCTTTATTACCCCATATACCACCACTACTCAGGAGTGGGAAGAGAGAGGCTAAGTGCCAGAATAGGGGTGGCTGGGGACAGATGTTTTTAGCCAGGGGGGGCCAATAACCATGGTCCCTCTCTAGGCTATTAATATCTGCCCTCAGTCACTGGCTTTCCCACTCTGGCGGAGAAAATTGCGCGGGAGCCCACGCCAGTTTTTTCTGTGATGTAACCCTTTATTTTAATACCTAGAGCTCCAAAATTTGCACACAGACACTTCTAACATTAGTAGTGAGGAATATGTAAAAATATAACGGATATGAAATGATTTACTGTATGTAAATCATGTCTCATATCCTCTCGGGTTTGATGAGGAGATAGCAAAAGCCGGCAATTGAATTACTGGCTTTTAAGCTATCTAGTGCTGTATGAAATATAAATATATATATATACAGTATATATTTATATATGTGTGTCTCAATGACACATACATATATATATATATATATACAGTATATATACCTATACTAAGTGTATACATTTATTTCATCTATTCTATTCTAACCTGTCAGTGTGATTTTACTGTACACCACACTGAATTTCCGGCTTTTCTATAGAACACCGCTGCATATTCCTTGCAAGTCACACTGATGGTCCGTGTGTAATCCGTATTTTTCTCTCCTCCATAGACTTTCATTGGCAGATTTTTTGCGCAACACACTAACAAATGCAGCATGCTGCGATTTTCTCAGCCTGTAAAATACGGCTGTGAAATATACGGCAGATAGGAGCTGCCCCATAGAGAATCATTGGTCCGTGTGCAATGCGTTTTTTTTGCGCCTCTCATACGTCCGTAAAACTCTCTAGTGTGACGCCGGCCTAAGCAGTAAGCACCCTATTCTGACACCATTATACCAAGGCATTTACTTTCTATTTCTATTATTCCCCCTGAGGGCAAGACCCACAGTGGGCCTTGCATGTTCCATGTGGTTGTTTAGTGGCATTTATCTCTGGCTTTTACTCTATCTGGGTCTTGAAGGGAAGATCTCAGGGTATGTGCACACCAGGGGTGGACATATATCCGGCACAGCTGCACGGGGGCCCATACACACGGGCTCTTTGCTCTCAGTGTTCGCCCCTGGTGCGTATAACGTCTTTTTTCAGGTGGGTGAACCCGACGAGTTTCATTAAATTCAAGTGTTTTTTTTTTGCATTTTGGGGGCATTGTTTCCTGTGTGCTTTTTCAATGGTTTTGACCTGCAGTGGGTTTTTCTGTAAAGTATGTATGGCTTATTTTTATTGGCATTTTCTGGGCATTTTTTTTTTTAAAGACTATATTCAGCATTGAAGAAACTGAGCGTTTTTTCAAGGAAAACACTGGCAAAGCGCGTCTTTTGAGCCTTCCCGCTGACTGGTATTGTAACATATAAATATAGAGCATCTTCAGAGTCAAAAATGCCTGAAGAATGGGCGGCTAACTAATTTTAATCACTAGGCATCTTTGGAAATCTGAAGGGGTTAAAAGACGCTGAAAACACTGAGCATATGAACAGCAAGTCGAGGTGTTGCCTTCAAAATGGCTCCGGCTGCTCTAATATTGCAACCACAGCTGCCCTGACAACTATAGACTGTCGGGGCATGTTGGGGGTTGTAGTTATGCAACTGCAACATATTAGAGATCCACTACATCTGCTGTAGACCCTCACACACAATGAGCTTAAGAGCTGAATGGTTACTGTGGGCAAGATTTTTTAGAAATGAAGTCCCTAGTAACTGGTCACATGACTGAGTTGAGCCAATGGTAATGAACGTCTTCTGGCTAGCTGTTCTCTGTCACGTCACTAGCTGCATTGAAAGTACTTTGTGCCACAGTAGTTTTGGTATCCGTGCCTTCTTCATCCCCTCACTTAAAACACCACAACCAGTCCCTCTGTGTAAAACCCTGGGTGTCACCGTCACCCATAACAACCCCTCATCCTATCACTCAGGTCTCTTCTCAGAAAAACCTGAGGTAAAATGTTAACAATTTTTGCCTGGTTCTCAATGAAAAGAGGATTTCTGACCTCGAAATTTACTTTTAACCCCTTTCTGACCAAGCCATCTTTTATTTTTGCACTTTAAATTTTTTTCTTCTCCACTTTTTATAAGAGGCGCATTCAGACATCTGTGTAAATCGGACCGACATCAGACTGCAGTGCACGGACTGGCCGCAGGTCTCCTGACTGGAGCGCGACAGCTGCATGGAAATACATGGAGTCCCGCCGGCATGTCTGTGCGTCGCCGTCCGATCTATATAGATGTCTAAATATGATCTAAAGCCACGTTCACACTTTCAGTATTTGGTGACGTGGGGGTGAAAAACACAGGAGTGGTGCATATGTTTCTATTCTATGTTTCCTCTGATTGTTCCTTTCCTGGTTTCGGTTTACAAATACTGATGTAAAATACTGAACATGTGAACGTGGTCTAAGAGACATACATTTTTTCCATGAACAGCCACGAAGGCTTTTATTTTGTGTCATGAGTTATAGTTTTTAATGATGCTTTCTATCATATAATGTTCTGAAAAAGAGAAAAGAAGTGTGGTAAAATGATGAAAAAAAAACACACACTTCTGCTATTGTTTTTTTTTTCTCTAGTGTTTTGTATTTTACGACATTCATCGTACAGTAAAAATGGCCTGGTGTCTTTATTTTTCACTCAGGGCTCATTTCCACTTGCGAGACATACGTCCGTGAGCGGAGCGTGCAGCTCCATGTGTTGCTATGCGGCCGCACGCTCCGCTGTGGAGTGCCGGCGCCAGAGCTTGGTTTTAACCTGCGAGACACGGACGTATGTCTCGCAAGTGGAAATGAGCCCTTAGCCTGATTATGGTGATACAAAACCTATATATATTTTTATATTTTACTGCATTTACAAAATGCCTTATTCTGAATTATGCCAGTTCTTTTTTTTTTTTTTTTGATTTGCACAACGAGCTGTCATTTTTATTATTACCTTTTTGGGGTTTGTTTTTGATTGCTTTCTTTGCTCTTTTTTTTCTTTTGTTTTTAAGGAAGGGTGATGAGGTGACTAAAATATGGTGATTCGATTTTTTTATGGTGTTTACTGTACGGATTGAATAATCTTATACTTTTTTTAGAGATATGACTTGATTGATTGGAGAAATTTTTGACAGCGGCATCTGAATGGTTAAAAAGAAACATTTGGAGGTAGCTAACAATATAGCTATCATGCCATGTATGCTCCCTACATGCGCACCGACATCAGAAGGCTAAGGCTACGGTTACACGTTCAGTATTTGGTCAGTTTTTTACCTCAGTATTTGTAAGCCAAAACCAGGAGAGGAACAATCAGAGGAAAAGTATAAAAGAAACATATGCACTACTTCTGTATTTATCGCCCACTCCTGGTTTTGACTTAAAAATACTGACCAACTACTGAAAGTGTGACCGTAGCCTTAGCCTTCTGATGTCTGGTACGCATGTAGGGAGCATTCATGGCATGATAGCTATATTGTTAGCTACCTCCAAATGCATCTGTTTAACCATTTAGATACCGCTGTCAATCATTTCTTCAATCAATCAAGTCAGACCTCTAAAAAAAAAAAATAAGATTATTCAACCCGTACTGTAAACACCATAAGAAATAGAATTACAATGCTGTAGTAACCTGATCACCCTTCCTTCTAAAAAAAAAAAAAAAAAAAAGTAAAAAAGCGATCGAAAACTTGTATGTACCACAAAAAGGTAAAAATAAAAATGACAGGTCGTTGTGCAAAAAACAACAACAAGAACTTACATAATTCGGAACAAGGCTCTACATTTTGTAAATGCAATAAAATATATACAAATATATAGGATTTGTACCGCCATAATCAGGCTGACCTGAAGAATAAAGACACCAGGCCATTTTTCCTGTACAGTACCATGAATGCTGTAAAATACAAAACACAAGAGAAAATAAACAATAGCAAAAGTACAGTATGTTTTTTTTTTATCATTTAACCCCACTTCTTTTCTCTTTTTCAGAACATTATATGGTAAAAAAGCATCATTCAAAACAACAACTCATGCCGCAAAATACAAGCCATCGTGGCTGTTCATGTATGTCTCTTAGACCACGTTCACACGTTCCGTATTTTACATCAGTATTTGTAAGCTAAAACCAGGAGTTGAACAATCAGAGGAAAAGTATAATAGAAACATATGCACCACTTCTGTATTTATCACCCACTCCTGGTCTTGGCTTACAAATAATGATGTAAAACACTGACCTAATACTGAAAGTGTGAACGTGGCCTAAAGGTTTTCAGGCCCATAAAAGCGTCACATGGTTTTTACATTTTGGGCCTTTTTCTTACACACAAATGCATTTTTTATGCTTTTTTTTTTAAATAGATAATCCAATCGGAAAAGACAAAGAAAACACCACATCTAGATCTCTGAATCGTGTAGAATCTCTGAAGCGTGTTTAATATTTTTTAAGTTAGAGACAACATTTGAAAAACACTATTTTAGTGCAGCACAAAATTCCCCCCAAAAAATGGAAAAAACTTGTAAAGGTATTTTCACGCACACAGTTGTTTTTTTTTTTTAATTTTTAAGCTTTTTATTCTTGTTGCCATCATACAAAACCGTAACGTTCACTGGTTGGGAAGATTTTTGGGCAGTTTGTGGCTTTTCTCTACCATAGATATGCATTTTAAATTTTTACATGTCTTTGTGTTTTTTTGGGGGGTGGGGTCATTCCTGATATTACAAATGTGATTCTGGAAGGAATCTATGAATCACCGCTTGTAATGGTAAAAGACCCCCCAAAGGCAACAAAAAAAACACGAGTACTAATGAGGAAAGAAATTAGTGATACGTGGCTAATAAAGCACTTTAAACCAGTTTTTATTCAGACATCAGAGATTTTTTTTTTCATAAGAGCGCAGCAGAAAAATAAAAAGCCAATTCACGGTTTTGGGCTGGGCTAACCAAATTGATGATCCTTGATCCAATATGTAAAGAAGTGGTTTTGATTCCACAACGCATCTCCATGCTGGACTGGTGTCTTTCTCAAGTGTAAAAGCCAACTGTGAAAATTGGCCTTAGGCCAGTCTCACACATCCAGATAATTCAGGTACCGGAAAAATCGGTACCGGAGTTATCCGTGTCCGTGTGTCCGTGAGCTCACGTAGGCCATCCGTGTGGCACACATGCGGAAGCCGTGTGCCGCCCGTGTGCCGACTGGGTACCACACGGAGCGTGCAGGAGACAGCGCTAGAGATAAGCACTGTCCCCTGCATCTGGTGCTGAAGCCGCCATTCATATCTTCTCTCCAGCAGCATTCGCCTGAGAGAAGATATGAAAAATCCTTTTTTTTTTCGTGTTTAAAATAAAGATTCCTGTCCCCTCCCTCCTCCCACCCCCTGTGTGCCCGCCCGCTGTTACTAAAATACTCACCCGGCTCCCTCGAGGCTCCCTCGAAGCGTCCTCTCCGTGCCGCACCTTCTCCTGTATGAGCGGTCACGTGGTGCCGCCCATTACAGTCATGAATATGCGGCTCCACCCCTATGGGAGGTGGAGCCGCATATTCATGACTGTAATCAGCGGCACCACGTGACCGCTCATACAGGAGAAGCTGGCGCTGAGAGGAAGCTGCGAGTTAGCCGGGTGAGTATTTTATTAACAGCGGGCGGGCGCACAGAGGGTGGGAGGGAGGTTGGGACAGGGATCTTTATTTTAAACACGAAAAAAAGAAAAAAAAGATTTTTCATATCTTCTCTCCAGCAAACGCTGCTGGAGAGAAGATATGAATGGCGGCTTCAGCACCATGCTGGGGGGACAGCGCTTACTGTAGCGCTGTCTCCTGCATGGCACACGGACTGCACACGGACAGCGTCCGTGTGCGGTACATGTTTTACACGGACCCATTGACTTTAAAGGGTCTGTGTAATCCGTTGCCTCCCACGAACACTGACATGTCTCCGTGTTTTGCACACGGACACACAGTCCGTGAAAACACGCTGACATGTGCAGAGACACATTGATTTCAATGTGTCTACGTGAGTCAGTGTCTCCGGTACGTGAGGAAACTGTCACGTCACGTACCGGAGCCACTGACGTGTGAAACCGGCCTTACAGAGAGCATAATATGTGTTCCTCTTCCCTGCCATGGACGCACATCCATATAGACCTAGAACTCCAATTGCTAAGAGCCCCAGACGGACCTACTGGTCAATTGACTTTCACCCCAGAAAAGGTTAATGGTTCTTAGTGATGAGGGAGTGTACTCGTTGCTTGGGTGATCTCCGAGTATTTGTAACTGCTCGGAGATTAGGTTTTCATCGCCTCAGCTGCATGATTTGCGGCTACTAGACAGCTTTGTTACATGAGGGGATTCCCTAGCAACCAGGCAATCCCCACATGTACTCAGGCTGGCTAATAGCTGTAAATCATTCAGCTGCAGGGATGAAAACTAAATCTCTGAACACTAACAAATACTCAAAGAACACCCAAGCGTGCTCGGGAAACCCCGAGCAACGAGTATACTCGCTCATCACTAATGGTTCTGTAACTTGTTTATGGGGGTTCGCCTTTGTAATGCTATTTCACTCAATCTTTGCTTCTTATTCAAACATGATAGAGTAATATCCTGCCATAAAAACCTAATCTAATCTTGGAACGTAGCCACTAACTGTGCTCCATTGTTTTCCAAGAGACCAAACATATCCAATTGTTGCCTGAATGCTGTAAAATGGGGTGAAGTCAAGCTGGATATTCATGCTACCTTGATAAGATTTTATAACTGTTTTTGCCTGTAATTTACAGGGCAAGCGAAGCCGGTGAGTTATGACCCATTTAAACAAGTCAATAATTTGGAAACAAGCTTTCGTATCTGTGCTCACTCTCCACTATCAGCCCATCTAAACAGACCGGCAATCGTTTTGCTCACATGTAGCAGTGGTTGTTTTCTGACCTGGATCTGTACAAGTGAAAGCGGCCTTAGTAAACTGTTTTTTTTTCTTGAATTAATGATTTGTCTAATTTCTAGTTCCAAACTGCTACAAAGGCAGTCTGCCATTTTCTTCAGAAGCAAATGATATTGAAGCAAAGACACAATATGGAATGGGCTATAGCCTGCAAGCGTAATCCTTTCAGGTCTCTATCATTGTCCAAAACTGCCGATATGGGTGGGCTCAGCCAACGGTCTAACCTGGTCTCCCGACATCATCTATCGGGAAAGATAAGAATCCAACATATCCTATTTCAGACTCTTAGTCCCTTTGTTGTCGGCGACATAACCTGATACCCTACTTGAGGAATCTGGCAGTGGCTCTCTCATAGAGAACACAGGATTGCTCCGTAGAACGAATGGCCCTGTCTATGGAGAGATAGCTGTTGGATGAACAATTGGTTGAACCATCATTCTGCTGACAGATATCTGTTGTGTATGGTGCCCCTAAGACAGTTGACCTTAAAGTCTGCATTTGTTGTGGTTGTGAGGTTATCATTTACGAATCCTAAAGATAAGTAGGAAGGGTCTAGGAGAAGCTATCAAGTGTAAACAGTGTTTATGGGTGTCCCTTTACATGTCATCTTGAAATGTCAATTTCAGTTTTTATACATAGAAATATGTACATTTGCATGTTTCATTTACAGGATTACTGGCAAAATGCCCCTAAAGCCATTCTCCTTTCCTCTCCCGGAAACACGATTTTTCCACACCGCAAAATATGTGTACAAGTTCAAAATCAGATATGGTGTCCATTTTACGTAAGTTTTAGGATTTTATAAATTACCGTATACCAAATCTTCTGACATTGGAACAGATTATACGAAGGCGCTTGTGGGCATAAATGAGCTGGGATCACAACAAGCTGTCCGAAATAAAGAGGTTAATGATGCTTAAGAAAGCTGAAAGGTTTGTCTCAACTTCAATATTGATTAAAATTGACAACTGCTTGTAAAAACAAACATGTTTACAATTTTAGACTACGGTATATTCGCACATCCCTGTGACAGGTTTGTGGGCTGTTTGCTTTATTGGACAGCACATGGACCCATAGAGTTAAGCTGATCCATATAATACACACATCCATTTTGGATGGACTTAACATTTTCTACAGAGTGCTATGATGCCTCTGTGGTTATCTATAGCAGATACATATCAACATAATAAAAATCTTGAAACATTTCCGTTCTCACAATAAACATTATTCACCATTAGGCACTTGTCAGCTTTCCTGTGTAGGCTTAGGCATCATGTGCAAAGTCATCTCATAATTAGAGTTTTTTTGATTTATAGGAATTATATATATATATAGATATATATATATATATGCTCACCAATGTCCACTATAAAAAAGCTGGCACTTCCAATACACTACAAACCACACATGGTTGCCCAAAGGGGAACCAGAACGAAGAGATCCAGAATGATATGCAAAAGGCTTTATTAGAAAATAAAATAAAATAACATACATAAAACTTGCCCAAGCACCCTAACATAAGGTGGAGGCTGTGTGCAGTATATTCAGTCAAATACTCATTTTAACATGGTAGTGGTATCAAGATGGCATGCTCAATTCTGTACCTTTTAAGCTACCCAAGTATGCCCAGAATATAACATCAACAACCATATAACATCAGTAACAATATGTATAACCCATCTGTGTGCGAAACGTGCGTTGGGGTGAGGTGGAACGCTGTGCTGCTATTTTACAGGTAGATATGGCCACACAGATGGGTTATACATATTGTTACTGATGTTATATGGTTGTTGATGTTATATTCTGGGCATACTTGGGTAGCTTAAAAGGTACAGAATTGAGCATGCCATCTTGATACCACTACCATGTTAAAATGAGTATTTGACTGAATATACTGCACACAGCCTCCACCTTATGTTAGGGTGCTTGGGCAAGTTTTATGTATGTTATTTTATTTTATTTTCTAATAAAGCCTTTTGCATATCATTCTGGATTTCTTCGTTCTGGTTCCCCTTTGGGCAAATATATATATATATATATATATATATATATATATATATATATATAACTCATGGGAAATCTGTGGATAGCCAATATGTAAAAGAATATTTACACCTTACTGTCAAGAAATTTGGGGGTTCATTAAAAAAGGTAAACTTGGAATATTTGCAGGAGCAAGTATTTTCACTTTGTACAATATATAGGATATTAGTCTTATAACTTTTTTTACCTCTGTAGCACAGAAGACATTGAAAACAAGGAGCAAGTTATGGCCGAATTATTGGTAAGTAAAAAACCCCTCCTAAAATATGAATGTGTGTTGAAATGGTATTGTACTTTCTTTTCTAATTCCAGCCTTGAGTTTTTAGGGTTAGCAGATTCAGCTCTTTCACTAAGGAAGGCCTGGTTGAATTCAGCATGGGAGCAGATGAGGAACCACTCCAGAAGACACACATATCTTAATATTTGCAGTTTTCAATATTGACTTTTTTTTTCTATAGGATTCTGTTAAGGCCATACTTGCCAACCATGATAATTTACAACCTTTTTCAACTAAGCATTTCACAATCTTTCCTTGTATCCTTTGAATGATAATATTATTGTACGTACTTTAATATTTAGACCAACTGAATATCGGCCATCAGACTCGTAAAAGGAAACTCGAACCACTTTGTATTGTCACTGATAGGACCGCCTCCAATTTTATGTGGGTCCTTTTTCCTCCTCACCTTCCAATAACTATAATTATTTTATTTTTCTGTCTTCATAGCTGTATGGGGGCTTATTTTCTGCAGGTTGTTGAAGTTTTTTTGAAGGACACCATTCATTTGACCATATAATATAATGCAAAATATGAAAAAAAAAAAATTTTTTTTATTTGTTTTTACAAATGTCACTTTACGGTAAGAATGACAAGTTAATTTAGTACTATCGTTCACTATGGTTATGGTGATACCAAGTTTCTTTAGCTTTTTGTGTAATACCGCTTATCGTATGGGATAATAATTTTGTCATTTTAAAAGTTCAGACAATGATACACTCAATGATACCCAATATGTAATTTTTAAAAAATTTTTTTGAGATTTTATTTTTCGTTTCTGGAAAAAAATGGGGTACTTCTGAACACATATATCATATATATATATATATATATATATATATATATATATATATATTTATTTATTTATTTATTTTTCAGCTAAAAATTTGGCTTCACAGGTATATACACGTGGCAGCCATGGAGCCCCCAGCTGCTATGAAAATTCCATTGTGACCCAACTGTGGGGTGGGGGAGGAGGGAGATGGGCATCAGAAGGGACACAGCCTTCATTTCCAACCTCTTAAATACTGCTGTCAAGATTAACTGTAGCATCTAGGGGTTGCAATCAGAGCTAGTGAATCTCAACGCCTGTTATATTACACAGCCGGCACCCACACTACAGGGAGCAGGCTCAGGTCCTGAGCCTGCTTCACATATGCAGTGTGCACATACACCGTATATATACGGGAGATGTCGCTATTGGAAATCTCGGGTGAGTAACAAATGTATATTTATAAAAACTACCAGCATATGTCGCCTTGGGTTCCAGGGATGGGAACACAGTGACCTGTACCCAGCACTGGATGATTTTGTTTTATCTTTAATTTCTTAATACTGCTGTTGTGGAGGGGATTTTTCCTCGAAGGAGATTTTTCCTTGACTAATAAACTCCAGATAAGTGTAAATGGGACAGTGCTTCTCAGCTTAGGTTTAAACATAGACAAAAATTCCTCCATCCATTTCCATATGTCTTCACTATATATGTGGAGCCTTACGTGTTAGTTTATGGTAAGAGTTCTTTGTTTCATGCAAATGTAGTATTGTACAATACATATTATTATACAGTATACATAACTAAACATTAATATGCCCTGGCTTGGACTGGCCCACAGGAGAACAGGGGAATCCTCCGGTGGGCCACCACCCTCTAATAATGAGCAGCACTTGGCACTATATACTTGAATCACTATGTACAGACTAAGGCGGCATCTTATTCATTTAACAATTTACCCGTTCATTATTATATACATTTGTGATTGAGGATAATGTCACATTTGCAGGTAGCTGAAAAGTGGGGCGCTGGAGTTACTGGTGGGCTCTTCACACTCCAGTCCGACACTGTTTATGCCTCAACGTACATTTACAAGCAACAGCCTTAGTCACTTTTCCATGACAGACTACTATTATGTCAATGTGCTCAACAATAGAGGCATAATACCTTTAATATATCAGAACAATTATTTTATATATTTTTTTAACACTATAGGCAAAAATGTTACCCATTTCTTTACTTAAATACAAATATAGCATTTATTATATTATTTGTATTGTTTTCTTTCACCTACGTTTACTATTGCAGACTCCAGGGTTGAAACCAGCAGTGAGAAACAGAGTAGTCAGGTATAGAACATGTATGTGTAGCACTGACGTATGAATGAGGCTTTAGCGTAGGTAACACCCAAACCACTTAATACATTTGGTAGAAGCCATTTTCTCCATTAACTAAGAGTAATTTGTATTCAAAAGTTGTCTCACTGCAATAAATCCTATTAAAACTTTTTTTATGGCTCGTTCAGATGTCCAGTTTAAGGGTATGTGTCCACGTTCAGGATTGCATCAGGATTTGGTCAGGATTTTTCATCAGTATTTGTAAGCCAAAACCAGGAGTGGAACAATTAGAGGAAAAGTATAATAGAAACATATGCTCCACTTTTGCATTTATCACCCACTCCTGGTTTTGGCTTACAAATACTGATGAAAAATCCTGACCAAATCCTGATGCAATCCTGAACGTGGACACATACCCTTAAAGTAAATGTTCCATGTAATAGACAGATCACATGCACATCATAGTCTATGGGGCTGTCATATGTGCTGTACATATTTTTTTTTTGCAAAGGGAGATGTGTGTTTTTGATCCAAGCCAAGGATCAAATTTCCCCATTCCAATCAACAGGTCCATAAACTAGCAGACAGTACATGGATGCCATCCAGGAGTCATCCAAGTGCTGTCTGTTTTTTACTATCTAACCCTTTCGAACTAGAGCATGTTTTCACCTTCCTGACCAATTTTTCTATTCTAAAAGTGGATAGGATCAGGCTCAACCACTATTGGGTGCTCAGGGGTAAAACGGTAAGACAATACAAAAGATCTAACCCCGGCACACTCCAAAAACGTGAAGACAGAACTGTTGCTTTCAAAGTTTTTTTTAAATATATTGTGCAAAAGAGAATGGTTTCCAACGTTTCAGCTCAGGCACGAGCCTTTGTCAGGAAGACAATCTTATGGTAGTTTTATCATGAATCCATTCCATTCTGCTGGCCAATTAAGACCCCTTTTGACAGACTTCCATAGGGCAATCTGAGAGCCCAGGACCAACATACGATAAAACTACCATAAGATTGTCTTCCTGACGAAGGATCGTGCCTGAGCCAAAACGTAGGAAACCATTCTCTTTTGCGCAAGATATATTAAAAGAAAACTTTGAAAGCAACAGTTCTGTCTTCACGTTTTTGGAGTGTGCCGGGGTTAGATCTTTTGTACAATTTTTCTATTCTGACCAGTGTCACTTTATGTGGTAATAACTTTGGAATGTTTCAGTGCATCCCAGTGATTAAGAAACGTTTATTTCGTGACTCATTATACTTCATGTTAGTGGTAAATTTAGTCCGACATTTTTTGTGTTTATTCATGAAAATTTTGGCCCAAATTTTGCAAATTCCAAATATTTAATTTTTGTGTCTTTAAACTAGACAGTTACATCACACAACATAGTTAATAAATAACATTTACTACATGCCCACTTTACATCCGCATCATTTTTTAAACATAATTTTTGTCTTTGGAAGTTAAAAAGTTTAAAACTTAATTAGCAATTTCTAATTTTTCCAACAAAATTTACAAAACCAATTTTTTTAAGGACCACATCGCATTTGAATTGTCTTTGAGTGGCCTATCTGACAAAAATACCCGAAAGTGACATCATTTTAAAAACTACACCCTTCTAAGTGCTCAAAACCATTCGAGAAGTTTATTAACCCTTCATGTGCTTCACAGGAATTAAAGTAATATACAATTTGTGTTGCCATTTCTCCTGAGTACATCATTACCCTATATGTGGTGGAAAACTACTGTTTTGGTGCATAGCAAGGCTTGGAAGGGAAGGAGCGCCATTTAACTTTTGGAACTCAAAATTAGCTGGAATAGAAATTGAACCTCATGTCATGTTTTGGAGAGCCCCTGTTGTGCCTAAACATTGGAAACCCCCCCAAAAATTAACCCTAGTTTGGAAACTACACCCCTCAAGGAATTTATCTAGCTATGTGGTGAGCACCTTGAGCCCCCAGGTGCTTCACAAAATTTTATAACATTGAGCCGTGAAAAAAAAATAGATCACATTTTTTCCTACAAAAATGTTGCTGTAGCCCCAAATTTTTTATTTTCACAAAGGTAACAGGAGAAAATAGACTGTACAATTTGTTATGCAATTTCTCCACATACCACATATGTGGTAAAAAAAATACTGTTTGGGCGCATAGCAGGATTCAGATGGTAAGGCACCTCATTTTGGCTGGAATAGATTGCCGAGGTCTTGTCACATTTACAGACCCCTGACAGAATTGAATAACACTGAGCTGAGTAAATGAAATATTACCATTTTTCCACTAAAATGTTGCTTCGGCCCCAAGTTTGAAATTTTAAAAAGGGGTAATAGGAGAAAACAAACAGTACTATTTGTTGCGCAATTTCTTTTGAGAACGCCAATACCCCATGTGTGGTCGAAAACTATTTTTGAGGCACATTGCAAAGCTCAGAAGGAAAGATGCACCATATTGGAGTTCAGATTTTGCTGGACTGGTTTGAGGGTGCTATGTCACATTTGTAGAGTCTACATAGATTTTTAGAGGGTACCATGTCACATTCGTAGAGTCTACATAGATTCATAGAGGGTGCCATGTCACATTCGTGGACTCGCTCTCTCTGGTCTCTGTTCAGCTGTGTCCTTTTTAGAGGTGCACAAAACTGTGGGCGACCAGCTTGACACCGCTGGTCAGACGGCGTCCACAGTGCCTCCATCTGCCTCATTTTAGGGAATCTTCAGCCAGAGCTGACCATGGAAAAACATGGGCGCTGAACAAAGACCAGCAATCGCCAATGTTTATTAAACATCGGGGGTCGTGAAGGGGTTAATTGGTAAAAGATGGGGATTTTTTTCATATGAGAAAAACATGTGAGACCTACATGACCAATCACTGATGAAAGTTGGTCCATGCAAGAAAAAAAACGGACATCTGAATGAGGCCTTAAAGGGAATCTGTCACTAAGTTTTTGCTCCCCAATCTGAGAGCAGCATGATGTAGAGTCAGAATCACTGATTCCAGCGTTGTTACTTTGCTAGTTGCTGCAGTTTTGATTAAAAACAGTTTTATCTGCTGCTGTTCCAGCAGTTCTATGAAAGCTGAGCTGTGTATAACCCTGCGCACACCCCTGCTTGGCAGCTTTCTGCGTACACTCTGCAGGTTTCCTAGTCCTGTAGTGATAATCTCCTGCTGATGAAGTAGTGATTTTATCAATACTACAGCAAGGAGCCTAGTAAGTGACACATCAGTGGAATCAAGGTCGCTCTCTATGCTCTCTATGGAATGCTGCTTTCAAATCAGGAGGCAAAATCCAGGTGTCAGATTCCCTTTAAGATGTCTTTTAACACTATATTTATACATATTTTTAAAATGTGTTTTTTTATATTTCATAGCACTTACTAAATAATACTGCTTTAACGTGTAGAGTAAACTATAGTACAGTCTATATATATATATATATATGTAAAGTGCGCAAGCGAGGTAGTCATGGACGAGTTGCTGATCCCACTCACTCTGGCACTCTACAGACAATACGTGTCCTCATCCCCGTGGGCTCATGTGTGTGGGGTGCATCATACTTCTGGCTTGCAGGCCTCCATTGGCTCCAAGTATTCCTCTTCTTGAACCTTGGCAGCAATCAATCCAGGGGACGCACGTTTTGTAAACCAATCAAATTTTAGTGGACATTTGACAGTCTTTACAATCAGGCATATAGGGTAAGGCCCAACAGGTTGTCATCTTTCCCAAAAGTACCGTATACAACTTCAGCCCTGGTTCTTGGTATGGATAGAGGGCGCCTTTTTCTATCTTCACTAGCAGTAGGAAGTCTTCTCCACCATTAGAAGTGCACCCAGATTGCAATACCTTCCAACCCATGTTGTCTGAGTCCACCTTTCCCTGTAGCCTCACAAGCTGAGTGCTCCCAAAGGCACTGACGTCCATCTTGAGGTTCCCCAGGCCGGTAGACGGAATCACATGGAAGGGTATTTTTGGCAATGCACTGCCCCAAGTATTAGACCTACCTTGTTCTTATCAGCCTATTACATAAGACTGCTGCTGTCACTTAGCACTACTGTCCTGCACTGAACTGTCACTTTCTGATCTTGGCACTGACTCTCAGTTCCAAGTATAAACTTTTCATTGAACGATAACTTGTTGAGAATTATGTAGCGAGTACACAGCTTCCTTCACAATATGGAACATTTTCACACACGGTCTTAGTTCCTTTCTCTTAACTCTGTCTCTGTTTCCACTCGTTCACTTGCCTTCACCACAACTCAGCTCAATACTACAGTCCAGTTAGTGAGAGTCCCATTTTCAACCCTAGGTTACACGTCCTCTTCCCTGTCAAGAGATGTAGTTTGCCAAAATGGCCGGTAAGTACCGGCTACTGACGCCTTGGAACTCCTGCCCGGGGCACTTTTTTTGACTCATGTTCTCTGTTCTGTCCTGGCCCATTACCTCTCTGACTTGCGAACTCAGGACTGTACTTCTAGGCATGCTCTACCTGGGCCCTTCTCCAGTTGACCACTCTGTCCTTCTGTCAGTTTTCCTTCCTTTCTACTCTGGATCATGCTATCCACTGTCTCGGTCTCTTCTCACTTTGGAACACCCATGTCATTCGGCACTGTTTACTGTCCAGACCTTGGGTCTGTTTTCGCGCACACTGGGCCCTATCTCTTGTCCTGACAGGACACTGTCTCTATCCCTTCATGCTAGACCATCCCACTCTGGGCTAGTCCCAAATATTAACCCTAACTCTCCCTACTGTTTGGCAGAACACAACCAATAACGCATATCTCAATTCACATTATACACCATATCAATACTTCTGTTTTTAAGGGGAAACTTGGGCAGTATGTCCATCTCCTTACAATATCATTGCAGCCAATCACTGAACACAGTGGCCTGTGCTGTCTACATCGGTAAAGCCGCTGAGACCAGTGATTAACTGCAGTGATGGCCACGTGACGCCACCACTGCAACCAAAGAACGAAGACAGGGCATTTTCTTGCACAATGAACTATGCATATAGAGAAGTTTTCTGAAATAGGACAACTCCTTTAAGCCGAGCTACAGCTTTCCCATAAATGTGTTTTATTATATTTCTATATTCAGATCAGTGAAAATCCAGCAGAGGAGACTCAGGTGAGTGACTACTTCTTTATTCACGCCACAGACTGATCTTATTGGTCTCAGAATTTGGCATCCGTGGCCAGATCCAAATGACTTAATGAATAATGCAAAATCTTCTTTCTTTATATTTATTTATGAATTAAAATCTAACAGTAATGATGTTCATAGAACAATTACTGACCATTGACTCATCCGCTAATCAGATTATTACACTTAATTACATAACAGACTACACGGAGTTGCGCACATTACCTGCAGCACGTACACCGTTTATGAATTAATAAATTGTGATTTGTTTTCTCCTAAAGACAAAGCACAAGCAGTGTCTGTTGTTTAGATCTATTCTGCCGTGCATAGTTAAAGTAAAAGCTGCTTTACAGAAAAACTATAAGGGTGAATCATCAAAGCTTTTTTTTAAAAAAAAAAAAGCTTTAAAAAGTCGCAGTTTTTTTGAACAATGCGAGGTTGCACAAAAAAAGACTGGTGTTTTCACGCAATTCTTGCCATGATGCCTATAGATCTTTGACTGGACGGCAGCATGAGAGGGCATGGTGACCCAAACTCATCATATTCATGATGAGTGGCGACATTGACTAGTCCTCAAAACTTACTCCAGCAGCGGCTGGACTAATATTTGTGGTGAGGCGCCCTTAGCGGCGCTCGCCACGATGCACCTCACCTGATTCATCAAGAGGCGTGCTCCTCCTAATGAATCAGAAGCATTCCCTCCAAAAAAGGCCCCTCTTCAGGAAAGTCGCCGATCTCAATGAATCACCGATCTCGATGAATCGCCCTCAACATCTTTTGTGAGTTCTAAAATCTGGTTCTTGGTGAACTTGGGTGAAAAATAAAATGGCAGGATTTTAATAAGTTCTGTTCTGATATTCTCTTGTGAGGTTATTTGGTGCAAGGTATTGTAGTATGAAATAATTTAGCCAGGTTCACACAGACAAGGGTTAGTTATATAATTGACAATTTAAAGGGGATGGACCGGTCACTTATTTTAGCTGCTTTCGAAGCCCGAAACAGTTAAACTAAGTTACTAAAGTGCCCAACGAGTTGTTCAAAAGGCGTTGCGTGCAGATACCCTTAGAAACCCCACAGTTATTTAGCATTTTTAGTAACAAGGACGCTGTTTTTCCATAAAACTGTCTGCGGCCAAACTTGCCCGAATGACCACATTTAAAGCTATAATAAGTTTTAGGGTATACTACTTCATATTTGTGCTTATACTGTGGTTATTTGTAGAAGTCCATGGAATGTTAACCTTGATTTATTTTTGTATAATTAAAAAAAGAGAAAGCATGAAGAAACACCCGACAACGAAAAGTGCATGAATACTGGTGAGGAGTTACTGTCAGTTTCTCATACACTTTTTTGCCTGGATGAAAATGCATAGTAAGCTTTTTTTCACAAAATCTAATATTTTAATTGCAGATAACAAAGAATGTCATATAACTAATGATTCACATGAGCTGCACGGTGTTTCATGCCCAACTCTGGGTCATAACACTCAACAAGCTGGGGGCTTTGTGAATTTCTTAATGAGGTAAGTAGTTTAAGTATGAGTCTGTGTAAACCTTTTAAACTAAGTTCACACAAGCATATATTTGGTTTGGTTAGTTGCCACGGCCAACACACAGACCAATAATAGCTATGGGTTAGTGACCACGGACTATTTTCCACTTGACCTCAGATCCGCATGAAAAAAAAAAATTCAGCATGCACTAGTCTGGCTCCATTTCTGAACCAGACTAGTGCATGTAAATAGTAGCAATACGCTATGAAATTTATATTGAGTATTTTTTTTATCTGGTAGCAAGTAATTTCCTGAGCGTCACAGGAAAATTAAGCACGTCTGGAAGGCCCCTTTACCCCAACACGCGTTTCACTAATGTGGCTTCTTCCTCTGGGCATGAGGGCTTACATGTATTCTTTCAAGTGCTATATATTATTGGGACATATATTGATTTAGTGTATCATGTCTATGTAACTTTTAGGCTATGTTCACACCATCCTTTTTTTAATGCGGAACCGCCGCCATTTTCCCGCTGTGGGTCCGCAGCTGTTTTCCATGCAGGGTACATTACAATGTACCCTATGGAAAACAGGAACTGCTGTGCCCACATTGCGGAAAATCCCAAAAAAAGCAGCGCTGAATAGCTGCGGTAAAAAAGAAGTACCATGTCACTTTTTTTGGTGGAACTGCAGCGGTTCTGCACCCATTGACCTCCATTGTGAGGTCAAACCCGCAGTAAAACCCGCAGACGAAAAAAATATCTGCGGGTTTTCTGCGGTTTGTGGTGCAGAACCGCTGCAATGTGGCTGCCCCCCCGTGCTCCAATCCCACCCCCCCATGCTCCGATGCCACCCCCCCGTGCTCTGATGCCCCCCCTCCCCCCGTGCCCTAATCTCCCCCCCTTATACTTACCGGGCCTCCCGGTGTCCGTCCGGCCGTCTTCTCACTGGGCGCCGCCATCTTCCAAAATGGCGGGCGCATGCGCAGTGCGCCCGCCGAATCTGCCAGCAGATTCGTTCCAGGCACATTTTGATCACTGTGATAACCTCACAGTGATCAAAATAAAAAAAAGGTAAATGCCCCCCCCCCCTTTATCAACCCCATAGGTAGTAACAATAATAAAATAAAAAGAATTTTTTTTTCCCCCACTACAGTTAGAACTAGGGTTAGGGTTAGGGGTAGGGTTAGGGGTAGGGGTAGGGTTAGGGTTAGGGGTAGGGTTAGGGTTAGGAGTAGGGTTAGGGGTAGGGTTAGGGGTAGGGTTAGGGGTAGGGTTAGGGGTAGGGTTAGGGGTAGGGTTAGGGGTAGGGTTAGGGTATTTTCAGCCATTTTAACCCTAAAAAACTTCCTAGAAAACACACAGAAACTGCACTAAAAACCGCATCAAAAAACGCATCAAAAAACGCACCAAAAAGCACCAAAAAACGCACCTGCGTTTTCTGCCAAGAGCTGCGGTTTTTAGTGCAGAAAAAACAGCAGGGAAATCAGGAACATGTGAACATGGCCTTAAAGCGGGCCCTTTCAGCTCCCCTGACATGCCTGGCACGTATTTCCCATGAAATAACAATTCTGATGGATCTTTTCTCAGGACTGTTTTTATGTCTCAAAATGTGCAATGAATTGACGGTGTCACACCGGCAGCTCTGAATGGACTTTGTCATAGTGTTTACAGCGTAAAAAAAAGGGTTAAACCTCCTAGCAAAGTAAAATAAATTATCAGGTCTAATGTCTCACAACGTGTAGGAAAGGCTAAGTGCAATATGAAGGGATAAGAGAAAGGGAACCAAACACTAGGGAAGAGGGGAGTGAAGACCCCTAGACAGAGCTAACGTCACCCTGTCTGCCCTATCATCCCTATATAGGTTCTGCACCTATCGCCGAGCAGAATACCTAATCCTTGCCTGACCCTGGCAATAAGCCCTGCATCGGGAAGGACAGGATGAGCACTAGTCAATCCTCACTACCACTAAAGACAGCTAGGATACACAAAACAAGAGGAAACTTAGCTTGAGTAGACTCAGAGAAACACCGTCGTCCTTCAACCTCCAAAGAGGACGCTAGCCGACTGCTGCAACTCCAAGCCTCAACAGGGAAATGCAAATAGAAAATGTCACCCGCAACTCCCAACAGCAAGTTGGGAGTTATAAACACCCAGATCCAGGTGTTACCATTAGAGCCGGGGAAGGTGGCCACTGGGTCCTAGCGTCAGAAAGACCAGGCAGAAGTCTGCAAAGTAAACTGCTGAGACCTTCTGCAGACAGATGCAGTGCAACGGTCTGCAGCCTCTGACACATCCGTGACTTCTAAATCTGCTGTGCATGCAAAAACAAAAGTACAACAGCATTCTGTGTGCTCTACATGATATTTTTTTAACTTTTTATTGAATTTCAGCTGTATTTACTATAAGTTTGAGGCACATCGAATTAAAATGTGTGAGTTCACCTGCCAGAACAAGGCGGTCTCAAAGTAAGGTCATGATTAAGAGCTAGTGTAGCTCGAAACGCGTTGACAATTATTCTATCATGGTTTTTTAATTTTTCTTTGTCATGTTTTACTCTACCAATAAATGTGATGTTTTATTGCTTTTGCGGTTGCTGGATTTTCCACATTTTTTTCACGTTTAATCACTCAGGAACCCAACCTGAAGTCTCCGTACACCGCATCCTTATTTCAGGAATCTGTTAACCCGTAAGCTGGTGCTTGCTACATTGTGTTTTTTTTCGGTCTCAAACTAAACTGTGCACCAGTTATACAGCAGACTTGCCTCTTTCTTTTGCGCCCATGCCTAACAAAAGTAAGAATAGGTAGGGAATAGATTATTTAAAAAAAAAAGAAGCTTTTGACAGATAGGAGGAGAGGATGACTAAGATCAGGGCAATCACCGCCCCCGTTGCAAAATATGAAGTCAACAACCCCCAACAAAATTAAATACATAGGCAGGTGTAAAACTGCTCTGAGTGGACTGCAAAAGCAAACCAACAGGGTACAGCGTCCGGTATACACTATATGCAAACATCAAATATTTCTATTACTATATTTTACATTGTACTGTATGACTGCTTCTTTAGCTGTACTTCAGGTACTACATGTGTAGAAACCCCATAATGGAATTGATAACACCTAGTTGTCAATTTATTCATACATTTAAAGGGAGAAAACAGAGAAATTGCACAACAAAGGTTTCCAAGAAACGATACTCCACCATTGTAATTTTATGGACAAAACAACTGTTTTCTAAATCGACCATGTCACAAGTTCTCTTTAACCCCTTCACGACGGGGCCAATTTTCGATTTTTTGCATTTTCTCTTTTTCCTCCCCAGATCAGACTTTTCTGAGTACTGGGATACCACATACATGTATCTTTTTAATATCTTTATTTTTAATGGGGAAACTGGAATTTAAACTTATTTTGTTCTTTTTTCATATTTTTTAAAACTTTTTTTTTTTTTTTTTTTACTTTTCACAGTATTTGTTAGTCTCTTTAGGAGACTTTAAGCTGCAATCGTCTGATCGCTTGTGCATTGCTGCATATAGCAAAAATCAAGGTCTCCTTTGAAGTCCGGCCCCAAGCTGGGTTTCAAAGGAGCTCCATAATGACAAGCATGAGGGTCTTGAACAGACCCGCCCAGGCTTTTGTAGCAACCCATCGGTGACCCACGATCACATCACCGGTGTGCCGATGAGTGCATGTAATGATGCCCCCGACTTGCTCCTTACATGTCGTGAAGGAATTAATGACCTTACAGATGGGGCTTATTGCCAATAATGCTCTTTGTTTTCAGCTTTACTCTATTTAGGTACCTGTTGGGGAAAAGACAATCTGCATAATACAGAACCTTCAAGACGAAAAGTGAACCTTGGAAGAGCCAATAATTCTACATTCTTGTTAAACTATTATTTTGTTTGTGATTAAATGCACTTATTCTACGTACAAACTTAACCAAATAAAATCTACTTGTTCAAAACCTTTTACATAGTCAAAGAATCTATTAGGAGTGTACAAACCTCGGTCATTCTAAAAATTGTATGGTAATAGCTCATTACCGGTAGCTTGTAATCAATACGTATCGTATGTAACATATAGACTGCAGGAAATTCCAATGTTTCTTACTTCCGGGAGAAGTTAGAGAAGATGATACTAAAGAGTTTGTCTGGCCATAGATATCAATGACATATACACAAGATAGATCATCAATAGCAGATTTGTGGGGGTCCGATCCTCGGCACCACATCAATCAGCTGCTATTTGCTCCGGCAGCTTTTGAATAGAAGCTGAGCTGCCATTGTAAATAACAGTTGATCTGCGTATGTGCCGTTTTTGGACCCCTACCAATCTGCTATTGATGACAGGTCATTAATACCTATGCCCAGACAACCTCTTTAATAAGGTTAGGCTCTTTAATGACCCAATGCAATCAATATATTTGAAAAATAAAAATGAAACACACAATTGCTTTGGCGGTCGGGGCAGGACACACCATGATGGCACATTCTCCCTCCACTGCTCTTTACTTAAAGGGGACCCTCCATATCTTCTGAGATGTTTGATTTAGTAAATCTTTGTTATCCCCATGATAAAATTATGCCGGCTCATACTTTCCATATCTCCGTGTATGGTGTCATTCCTCTGTTATTCATTCAGGAAATTTATGAATAATTGACAACTGGGTGTTACCAGTTGGAGGCGTGTCTCTACACACTTTCCAACTGCACAACCAGAGCTGAGAGGATCACTTTGCGTCAGGACAAGGGCGAATAGTAACGCCCATTTGTCAATGTATTCACAATTATTCAGGAGAAATAGCAAAGGAATAGCACAAGACAAAGCTATAAAAATTGCTCCACAATTGTCATTTCATGAGGAATACAAGTAAATAATAAAACGGACATGTCAAGACTAATGATAAACCCTCTTTGACCCCATTAGATGTTGAGTTCCATATACTTTGCTGTGACTTACACCCATGTTTAAACTAGATCAGGACTTCTGTTCCATAAAGGCTGCATCACATACAGGAGCAATATTGCGCATGAGATTTAAAGGGGTTGTCCACTACTAGGACAACCCCTTCTTGAACTAAATGTTTGGCCCTGATAAAATGAAAAAAGCCTATACTCACCTTTCGTGCTGGCGCTGTTTCCAGAGTTTGGCACTCGCTCTCCCAGTGGCTCTCGTGCAGTGTCTTGACATGTGACCCCAGTGCCCAATCAGCACTGCCGTCACTGTCCCCGCCTATGTATAGATTGCACGTGAAGAGGAAGTGAGGGATCAGCTGTAACCTGGACTTCCTCTTCATGTTCAATCCATACGAAGGTGGCAACAGTGGGCACCAAGTGTCACAACACCGCATGAGAGCCCCGGGGAAAGAGAGAGAGAGAGAGATGACACTGTGGGAACGGCAAAATAATTAAAATGACAAACAACAGTATTCCTCACTTTTCCTCTGAGAAGATGATAATCCATTTGTCCCATGACGGGTCTAGCTCTGCTACATCTAGATAGCAGGCTGCATGGTTGCATGATGCGACCATACAGCCTGACATCCAGCTGAGACACTAAGCAGCGTCTGCTACTGCTGCCCAGTGTCTCGCTCCTCTACTCTGTCTGATGTCATTGCGAGTGTGAGAAGGTTCTTACGCACGCGGTGCCATCAGAAAGTTCCTGGGAGTTCATAGCCAATGAACTCGCTTCACCTAACTGACCACAGCGTGAGCGCCGTGGGAACATTTCTAACAGCGCTAGCGCTGACGTCATTTAGGTGAAGTGAGTTCATTGTCTGTGATCTCCCAGGACCTCTGCGACTTCAGAGAGGTTATAGAAGTTCACCGTGAGACACTGGGCAGCGGTAGCAGACACTTCTCAGTGTCTCTGCTGGATGAAAGAATATGTCTATTCTATCTATTCTTTCATGTCAGGTCCCGCTGTGATTTTACTGTACACAGCTGCTGAATTGCCTGATTTTCAAAGGATATCTGTGTGTAAAATATCAGACAGCACTCGCATGGTCCGACTGCTGTGCAATATTTTTTCTCACATACATAGGCTTGTATTGGCGAATCTTGGATGATATACATGTACAAACGCAGCCTGCTGCAATTTTACAAGTACACCGAATATGCCTGAGAAAATAAAAGCTGATCTGAGCTGCCCCGATGTTTTCTCGAATAGCAATCAGCCATATTCTATGGTAGTGTGACTCCGGCCTATCTCTCCAAGTCAAGGCACTATACATTTTACATGTTTGTTTTCAACTTGGACATTTACCACAGATCAGAAATAGGAAAATGGCCCCCTACTAAAAATAGGAGGACGCCAGCTCTGACACATGTAGGATAACTTTTTGCCGAAGGGTGAGCCCTTAGAAGTGACATCATGCATGCTTGAAGCTGATGTTTTTTATCCACTGCTTCAGTAAGCGCTGCCTGCCGGAGTGCTGTGGACATTGACTTTGGAAAGAGAATTTACCCTACATAACTGCAACTCAGATATCCTGGGAATCTTTATAGTGTTGTAAAGTGCAGCAGAGCGGTAGTCATGACTGAGCTGCTGTCCGGTTATGCTCTGGCACATGACAGACACGGGTTGCCCCATTCACAGTGTGCTATAGTGTGTGGGATGCATCACACTCACTTGTAAGCAACAGGCCTCCGCTGCCTCCAGATTTCCTTCCTCCTTAGTGGAACTCATCTTCAGCCCTGCCACCTGTTCATCCTGGACTATCCCCAAGCCCGCTGACTCCATGAACCTCAGGGATTTGTTGTCCGCTCAGGCAGTGCATGCGGGACCCGCCACCTGCACCCCTCATAATTCCATGTCCACCGACCACATGATGTCAGAAGGCCAGACCCCTGACGAAGCCACTGTGTGTGGCGACACGCGTCGGGTCAGCACACCTCCTGTCTTCCACTCCCCAGGTGGCTCTGTGTGCGCTCTGCAGCTCTGGTTATCACCACGCTACTATGGATCTCATGACTATTTAGGCCTGGTGGCCTTGGTAATGTGTTAGCAAGCGTCTTTTTGGATAACGTTACATTTTTCATTGTTTGAGGCCGCTAATGGGGGTACATTGTGTGTTATTGGGTCAGTGGACATTCAGCCTGTAATGAGACTGATGGACGTGATCTGCTTTTACACCACGTATATACCATTCAATAGATAAACGTGTTGGTATTGCATTATTTACTGGCTCCCCCTTTAAGTGTTGTACTATATGCCTATATAGATTTCTCTGTTTACTGATGTTGCTAACTCGTTATGTGATTTTTCAAGGGGTCTTTTTTCACTCTTCCATTGTGCTGAGTATTGTTCACATAGACCTCACAGTTATAATTATCACGGTTACATGTATATAGGTTATTCGTATGAGATATTATATGTAAAGGGGTGTGGATATTCAGGGGGTTTGGCCCTATTATAGGCCTAGGTTACGTGTTTGTAGGTCACATGGTTGACCGATTTTAAATGTTTTTAATATTTGTTCTCTGTTGGTTTTTTTGTGTCCATGTTGTATATTTGTATGAAATATAAAAATTTATATATTTTTCATGTGATCCATGCCTTAGGTGATCCCCTTTTATGGTCTATTCTTTTTCTTTTTTTTTTTTTTTTGTATTATGGCATATTGTAGTTAGACCTGGTTGGATCCCTTTAGAAATTGTGGTGCCCCCTCGTTTTGTTTAATATAAGGCCAGGCCTGCTCCTTCGCCCAATCCCTAGGTTTTAGATGGTGCAGGAAAGTCCATTGAGGAACTCAATACAGCCTCCCACTGCCTCGAACGATTGGCCCATGCTGCCCTTAGCACCTGAACTTGACCTTCACTATTCATTTTTCTAACTCCTAACTTTTGCACTACCAGGAAGTGCCCCCTTTTTTATTAACACTAGAAACCACCCACTGGGCTAGTTCTATCATTAATTACTTACTATACTTTCCTATCCTATAGACTGAGCCTATTATTCTTATTCTATGTCCTATGCTGCTGCTAAATCATTTACTATGTCAACAGTACTTATGCTATCCTAAGCTTATCCTGTACTATACACTACTCACATCATGCATTAACACTTTACATGACTCATATGCTGTACATTACCGTAATATTGTACATTACATAAGACGCATTTCACTTATTACATATAAAACCGCATGACACACATGTAAAGCGCCATAGAATAAATTATGATAATAAATAATAATAATAATTACCCTATTGTCACAGTGCTGTTGCTGCCTTCAGGGGCAGGAACAGGGTAACACAGTCCACATTCCTACAGTATCATCCAGTTTATCTACAATTCTGGGCACAGCTGTTTTATGCAAATATTGTACACCAGATGAATATTTTTCTATTGATGTGATCACATCATTATACATAACATCTGTGCACATTAGTACATTAACTTTTCCTTTTTATTGTTATTACCTTGCGCGTGAAGGCAGACAGTGCCTTGTTATTTCCATGTTGTGCACAACAGTAATGGACCGTGGAAGTGACATCTCACTCAACCCCACCAACAGACCTATCCATTAAAGTCAATGGCTGTTCACTGTCCCCAGTCGTCCTGCAAGTTCGTTGCTTCAGGGTTAAGGTACCTTCACACATAACGATATCGTTAACGATATCGTTGCTTTTTGTGACGTAGCAACGATACCGTTAAGGAAATCGTTGTGTGACAGCGACCAACGATCAGGCCCCTGCTGGGAGATCGTTGGTCGCTGAGGAAAGTCCAGAACTTTATTTCGTCGCTGGATCTCCCGCTGACATCGCTGGATCGGCGTGTGTGACACCGATCCAGCGATGTCTTCACTGGTAACCAGGGTAAACATCGGGTTACTAAGTGCAGGGCCGCGCTTAGTAACCCAATGTTTACCCTGGTTACCAGCGTAAACGTTAAAAAAACCCAGTACATACTTACCTTCAGCTGTCTGTCCCCGGCGCTCTGCTTCTCTGCACTCCTCCTGCATCCTGTGTCAGCGCCGGCCAGCCGGAAAGCAGAGCGGTGACGTCACCGCTCTGCTTTCCGGCTGACCGGCGCTGACAGTGCAGAGGAAAGCAGAGCGCCGGAGGCCCTGCGCTTCGTAACCCGATGTTTACCCTGGTTACCGGGGACCTCGGGATCGTTGGTCGCTGGAGAGCTGTCTGTGTGACAGCTCTCCAGCGACCAAACAGCGACACTGCAGCGATCGACATCGTTGTCGGTATCGCTGCAGCGTCGCTTAGTGTGACGGTACCTTAACCCTCGACTCTGATTTCTTCTTCAAACCACATATCCAAGCCTTTTCCACTTTCTGTCGACTCCAACTCAAAAATATTTCCCAGATCCGCACATTCTTCAACCAAGATTCTGCAAAAACACTAATGCATGCCCTCATCATCTCCTACCTGAACTATTGCAACATCCTGCTTTGTGGACTCCCCGCTTACCCTCTCGCACCCCTCCAATCTATTCTAAACTCTGTTGCTCGATTAATCCACCTGTCCCCCAGCTGTTCGCCGGCCTCCCTTCTTTGTCAATCCCTTCACTGGCTCCCCATTACCCAGAGACTCCAGTTCAAAACCCTAACCATGACATACAAAGCCATTCACAACCTGTCTCACACATACATCTGTGACCTCGTCTCCCGGTACTTACCTACACGCAACCTCCGATCGTCATAAGATCTCCTTCTCTTCCCCCTCTTATCTCCTCTTCCCACAATCGTATACAAGATTTCTCTCGCGTATCACCCCTACTCTGGAACCCTCTACCACAACATATCAGACTCTCGCCTATCATCGAAACCTTCAAAAAGAACCTGAAGACCCGCCTCTTCCGACAAGCCTACAACTTGCAGTAACCACCGATCCACCAAACCGCTGCACAACCAGCTCTATCCTCGCCTACTGTATCCTCACCCATCCCTTGTAGATTGTGAGCCCTCGCGGGCAGGGTCCTCTCTCCTCCTGTACCAATCGTGACTTGTATTGTTCCGGATTATTGTACTTGTTTTTATTATGTATACCCCTCCTCACATGTAAAGCGCCATGGACTAAATGGCGCTATAACAATAAACAACAAGAATGTTCTTCATTATTCTTGCATTTTCTTCTGTTTAGGGCAACATTACAATTAGTCAATTCACTGCATTTATTGCTTCAACTGCAGCTACCTTACATTTTAGTTTAGGTTTACACATAGATTTGGTAATTTCAGTATACTGTGTGCACAATTATTAGGTAAATGACTATTTTGACCAGATTATCATTTTATGCAGATTTTCCACCTCCAAGCTGTATAAACTTAAATGTTTATTGGATGAAGCAGATCATGTGATCTGTAGTTGTGTAATGAGGGGAGTGCAGTTGAGGATACAACACCCTTTATTGATATGTGCAGGATTATTATACAGCTTATTTTCCTCGGGTAACATGGGTAAAAAAAAAAGATTTAACTGACTCGGAAAAGTAAAAAATTGTTAGAAGTCTTATAGAGGGATGTTGAAGCACTATGAATAGGTGTACCAGATATCGCAGCCCCACCAATCTGATATTGATTTCTTATCCTAAGGATTGCCCATCAATATAAAGTGACAGACAACCTCTTTAACTTTTGATTTGAGTTTCCACTTTAAGAAAATTATCATGGAGCCTACAAATAAAATTTTTCAGTGGAGTGGGAATAACGGTTTTTTCTTTGTTTATGGTATCATGGCTAGTGAAATTGTAATAATAAGAGCTGAGCAGGACCAGAGATTTTCTAGCTACAAAGTTCGGTTCACCATTAATTTCAATGGGGTTTGGGTTCTGGTTGAAGTTCTGGTACGGTTCTGGTACCCAAACTGAACTTTGGACTAAAGTTTGTTCAGATACCTGAACTCAAACTTCCACGGGTCCAATCATCCCTGCAAGCGAGTAAAGAAGAAGGAATTGAAACTGTGTGAAAAATGCTCTGTATTGTAACGGAAACGTGCAATAAGTTCTGTGCCCTCTATCTCCCGTATATAATCCCCCCAAGTTATCATTGAGTAAAAGATTTATATTTGACTGGTGGTCTCGCTCATTGAACTATCAAACATCTGGTCCTGGCCAACTAACATCATTGGTTAGATGTGGCCTGCAAGTGTGTAATGCCCCTTCAGCACAAGTCCACAGAACCAACCAGGACCCCCACATTCATGAAACGTGCTGGGCTCAATAAACGTGTACCTCGCCCACAGCTACCACTACGCGCCACGTTACACAAGCATAATTGGTCCATATGCGGTCTGTGTGTGCCGCAGACAGCCACAGCCCCAGCCCCATTATAACAAGTGTGCCAGTGCATATGGCTGATTTTCCGATTTTTGGTAGATAAAATGTAGCGTGCGCTACCTTGGTCTGGTTTAAAGACCATAATAATGCATGTAATGTAAACTCAGCTCTGGCATCCGTCCACAATGCAGATGAGCATACAGCTCTGCCCATGGAGTTTGTCACATCCGTAATTTGTGGATACAACTGACTCGATTTTCAATACGGCTGTCTGAACACGACTTTAGAGCAATGCCATAAAAGCAACAGAGAACTCTGCTGTTTCTTTGAAAGTCACTTCTGAATTTGTGAAGTATTAAAAGTGTCATGTGAAACTGAGCATAAGATTCGTATTTCCAGCACAGAGATTAAATTGTCAGATTGCTACTTACCATGTAATTCCTAAGGTGTAACAAGGAAACAGCGCTCGTTATCCAGTTTACACTTGACGACACTTCTCTCCAGAAAGTTTCACTTACTTCCAGATCACTCGTCAGATGTCCGATGGAACCTTTACTACACAACATATTTTTTTATTTATAATCTAAAGGTTATGTACTACACTTTTGTAATATTACTATTCTGAGGATTGTTGAAAACACCTCTCAGCTATGACAATAAAAAATATGGCTGATCCCTGGCTGACATTAATAAAAGCCACTTGACCTTCAGACCGGATCACAGAGCTTTGTCCATACGACATTTCTAGGCTATTAAAATAAAGAATCTATGCAGGTTCAATTCACTGCTCTGAACCGAACCAAAATTGTATGTAATTGTTCATTTTTTGGGGCTGACCAGATCTATGTATAATGAATGAACCCAGTAATTAAAAACTTGACCACCCTAGCAAAAGAGAAAACAGTTTGGAGGGTCAGAAATCTTAGTAGTAAGCTAGGACAGCAAAGTCTAGCAAAATAGAGAAATGCTCAACAATATCATGAGATTAGAGGAAATATCAAGCCCCAAATCACTTTATTTTAATAATAGTAATAATAATAATAAACCCCACACTTAAAATGGTTTGGTTACAAACTGCTCTATTAACTCCCACATCCGGCTTATAGGTTGGTACTGCTGTTATTTTCAATCTACTGTCCCTCTCTCTCTACCTCTTTGGTAGGCATATGTCTTGGTGTTAGTGGTGGCAATTTGGAGCAATGGATTTTGTATAGGAATTGGTCAAATTAGCTGTGGCTCCCTATATTACCGTATATTGGGCTTTTACTTATTTATTTGTAATATCTTTTTCATTGCACTTGATTTGAAATCTTGCCATTTTACTAGCTACTGCCCAGCCACCTCCCCATCAGCATTTAGAGGATTTTTACTATTATACTGTAGGGACAATTTGTGTTATTTTTGGCTTCGCATTTGTATTTCAACCCTACCGGACGTGGCACTTAGATGTCACCATCCCTGTCATTTCTGCATGTATTTTAATGCTTATATTTTTTCTTGAATTATTCATTATTAAAGTGATCATATTTATCTTATTCTGCTCTGAGATTCATATTTTTTGTTTTAGGAAATGCTCTATTAAGTTGCAATAATAGTAATTTATCTCCTTCATATAGAAATTGTAACATTAAAAAGTTAAAGTAATGGAATTATGAAAATCACTATATCATGAGCACCATGAACAGAATTCCCCATAATTGCATAAAGATTTAATGGTTGAGGAATTTTCTGCCACGCTGAATGCACTTGGGAAAATCATCAAGATTGACTGCTGGCAGCTTCCTGTGTAATTGTCGACCATTGACGTCCCAGATGCGCAGGATGGGAATACCTTGCAGGCCATTTAGACCACGCAGGATGCTCACAGTAGCACAAGACACATGTGACCTGGCTTGTTGTGTTCAAAAATGGCTCCAGCGACACTTTCATGTTGCCTCGATGGCCTTTTCATGGCATTGCCCGTGTGTTCTCCAGACCAATCTCTAACAATCATTTAATCCAAATAAGAAAATCTGGATTCCTCTGTGAAGAGGCTAAGTTACCATTCAAACCTCCATTGGCATTTTGTTCTGAACCATGATAGCCTTAGAGAGGAATGGCATGAGGTCAATGAACAACTGCAGCTGGAAGTCTGCAACCTATCCCACTGATGGTTTGTGAAGAACCTGTTTGGTACTCTTAGTATGTGACATCTAATTTTACTGTACAGAATGGATCACTATAGAGCTATGGCTGGCGCCCAGCAAGGTGTCCCCTTCCCACTCCATGCAAGGACGTCAGCTTACTCTCCACACTGGCCCCTCAGCGTTGTCCCCAGGGTGCCCCTGCTTTGCCCTTGTGTGCGCATATGTGAAACTGGGACCAGGGGACTATGGGAACAGGACAGGACGCACCCGGACACCGCTCAGGCACTGGCCGCACTGGGACCAGGGACTCGGGTTTATGACACTGGCCACACCGGGACCAGGAATTTGGGTTCAGAACACTGGCTGCACTAGGACCAGGAATTCGGGTTCAGGACAATGGCCACACCAGGACCAGAGACCTCACAACTGCACTGGTAGACCACCACACTACCTAATGACTAAATTCATTGCTTGGTGACTCCCTAAGGGAAAGGGAGTCTTTTATACAGGATGGCTCCCAGCAATTGGTTCAGAGCCATCTTTCAAGTGGACATAATTACACTAAATACCTATTAGCAACAGGCCAAGAGCATTTACCATATGCATGATGCCCCTTTAAAACCGGTGGAGCGTGCACACGTGTGAACTAGGAGCGCTGCCAGGAATTGCCACATGGACACTATAAAGAAGTAGGGACATGCTGGGAATCACGCTGTGGGGCCGAGGTGGTAAGTAAACCAGCATCCCTGCATGGAGGGGGAAGGGGAAGCTATGCTATGCAGTGGCACCGGCCATTGCGCTACAATTACTATGTGCCATTCTTCAAATCTGAATAGTCCATGTGGGCAACAACATGGAGAGGCCTTCACGAGGGAGAATCACACTGATCCTAATCCTTGGATTATGGTGATGGATGACATAATGTAGTGTAACCAGACCCCTTAGTTTAGTCTTCTAACAATTTGGCGCTACATTGATTTGGTGGTGGATCCAGTGGTGTGGCCATTTCTCCAAATTATTTCAGGAGCTCTTCTTTTCAATATGAAAACACCAGGCTGCATGATGCTCATGCTACTGCGAACAGTCTCCATGGTGTAAATGTACTCCCATGGCTGCAAGCGTCTCTAGACTTGTCTCCTATTGAGCACATCTTGGACATCATTGGTCGTCAATTGCACAGGGAGCTGCCAGCAGTGAATCTTGATGATTTTCACCAACAAGTGCATTTAGTACAGCAGAACATTCCTCAGACAACCATTATTACTAGTGCTGAGCGAGTGTACTCGTTGGTCGGGTGACCTCCGAGTATTTATGACTGCTCGGAGAATTAGTTTTCATCATGGCAGCTGAATGATTTACAGCTACTAGCCTGCTTGATTACGTGTGGGGATTCCCTAGCAACCAGGCAACCCCCACATGTACTTAGCCTGGCTAGTAGCTGGAAATAATTCAACTGCAGCGATGAAAACTAAATCTATGAACACTAACAAATACTCGGAGGTCACCCGAGCGTGCTCAGGAAAACCCGAGTAACGAGTACACTCGCTCATCACTAATTATTACCTCTTTGATAGCAGCCAAGGTGCGTAAGTGAGGATATTTTTGTGTGTGGACCCAATACGCTATACTGAATCAATCTATATGTTTTGAAAATGTGTTTTTGCAGCGCCCCAGGGTCCTGGTCGTTGCAGTAATATTTTTCTCCTCTAGGGGGGAATGGTGTTACGTTTGGAGGCAAAGAAGGACAACTGCATCCAGGTATCACAAACATGCAACACATTTCACACTCCAGGCCACTGGGGGGTGCTCTGCTCCTATTTATTAGGTTACTCCCCACACTTAGGTAAAACTGCTTGCCTGTAGGGAAAGTTAGTTTTTTGCTGGCTGAGCTTCACTCAGGTAGTTGGTCCCTGACAGGGGTGGGATCCTGTCAGAGATCGAGACAAAATGACATGGAGCTGTGCATGCCCTGAGAGCTGCAGCTTCTAGAAAGAGACACTGAAGGAGAACTGTATTGCAGAGAGGGTGAAAGAAGTCGTAGCAAAGGAGTCGATACCAGAAGGGGGTCAGCCCTACACAGGCTGCCTCCTTCTGAGGCGCAGGATCCCGGTAGCCGGAACACAGAGGGAGCAACGATCCTTTATGCCTTGCTCCAGAGACCGGCAAAACAGCTAATTTCACGTTACCTGCCCGCCCTACACCCAGGAGGCAAGGTGGCACCCCTTAGAGGCTGGGGCATGATAGAGTCCCTGTAAAACGCCTCAAGCCACCAGTCATACGGGTTTGTCCTATCCTATCCGGGGGACAGAGAGAAAGACATTACATCTACAACATCTGTGAGGACCTTATGAGAAGCTTAGCAGTAAGGGACTACAACACCGCAGCGCTAGAAGAAGGCTACTGATTTCCACCTGGACAAGGGGACTCTGGACTTGCCTCCCAACCGGCCGGACTCTGCCTGCCCTGTGATCTGGTGCTCTGGACTGTGGATGTTGAAGCCTTCAGTAAAAGGTAAAGAGACTGCAACCTTATGTCCTCGTTCTTCACTGCGCCTCCCCCCATCCACCATCTACACTCTGGAAAGCCCTGGGGACATACTTCCCCTGTGGGAAGGTATACCATCTAGCTGCCATAACATCACCCCAGCGGACCCCTTAAAGTAGCGTCGGTCACCCTGACTGAATACCACAGGTGGCGTCACGAACATTTCCCCTTTAAAGACCTTTCCCTTTTACACAGATGTCCCAGGACCACGGACCGGGTCAGCCACCGTGACATCCCCCTGTGAACCAAAGGACCCGGTACCGAGTACCCCGCTGCCCTTGGGGGCGCTCCATTTTCATTTTCTCATGATTTGCATATCATTAACACGTCTATCGATCCCGTGGTTTTCATAATTCCATGATTTTTCCTTCTGGGTGTTGCAGTTTTATTGTTGAGCAGTGTAAGATATACAATTAAAAAATTTTACATTAGGGAGATTTTTCCCAGCAACATGACTAGATAGGTCTTCCATGTGGGCAAGATGCCTGTATTACCTGTCTGGTTATAGTAACTGACAAACAAATATAGATAGATAATTATCCATCATGCAATACCACCAGGGAGGCAACTGATTTCCTCCAAATGTATTCTGCATCATGAAAATGACCTTAAACATACAGACAATGTCATGAAGAACTACCTTCAGTATAAAGGAGAACAAGGAGTCTTGCAAGCGATAATGTAACCCCCACAGAGCACTTATCTCAACATCATCATGTGCCTTTGTGGGATGACAGGAAGAAGAAGAAGTATTTGAACAAGCTGACATCTACAGAACATCTGTGGTTAGTTCTCCTAGATGTTTGGATCAACTGATTTCCTTAAAAATGTGTGCAATTGCAAATCTACCTAGAAGAATTGATTCTGTTTTGTAGGCAAAGTGCGGCCACACCAAATATTGATTGATATAGATTTTTTTTTTGTTTATTAACTTTTGTATTTTGTTAATTGATTAAAATAAACTATTAACACTTCTATCTATCTAAAATCATTTACGGTACTTTGTAGCTTTTTTCCACACCTGCCTAAAACTGGTGCACAATGCTGTGTGTCTGTTGCATAATGACAACGGAACACAACCTAATATATTATCAAATGCCTGGTTAGGGTTCATTGACATGTCAGTATTTCACTCACGTGTTTTTCACTGACCACACGCTGACCTTATATTCTACAGCAGTGTTCCCCAACTCTGGTCCTCAAGAGCCACCAACAGGTCATGTTTTCAGTATTACCTTAGTATTGCACAGGTGATAATTGCATCACATGCACAGGCATTAATTCCATCACCTGTGCAATAGTAAGGAAATCCTGAAAACATGACCTGTTGGTGGCTCTTGAGGACCAGAGTTGGGGAACACTGTTCTACAGTATGGGGCTATTCCCATTTGTAGGTTTTTACAGTTACACATTACAATACAATTACATATTCTATGAGGTTATCCACTTATCAGTTTTCTTCTTGTTGACCGATGTCCCATTTTGGTCCGATTCCAATGAACGGGTCATAGAAAAAAATGGATGTCATTCGAATGGCATCCGTGTTCTCTCCGATTTTCACTGGCAGGTTGCTAAACATTGGTTGGACTGTACACTGATGGTAAAAAGAGGGTGCACGGACTAAAAAATTGCCTAACCTAAACCTGTTGGCATTCCTACCTTAACTGAAAAATGTAGGTAAGATTTTCATGTCAGACACTGACCCAGGCCTGGACTAGTACAGCATATTTCTGGAGACCACATCTTTTATCAAATGGAGGAATTTTTCTGCAGTGATCAGTGTTTTCCATCAGGAAGTGGAAATTGTGACATTTCTGCTTAACAGATTACTAGCCTCATGTTTTCTTTGCCGAAACCCCATTGTCAAACAAGCTTTTTATCATCATAAAGTAGAATCAGCTCAGTTGTGTGTTCATCAATGTATATGTCATAATATGGTTATCACTGGACTTTTGTGGGATTAATAAATACGAGCAGGTCATGGGGAACACAGTCATCAAACGTTTCAGTTTAAGAAAAAGTATTATAAGGCATAATATACTGTTGTCTCAATGTATAATGGAAAATATATTGTACTTATTACAGCTCCCATACTCATTAGATGAGAAATCAGACGTTTTGGTGGGATCAACAAAATATCTGATATGTTTGGGGCTCTTCTCAACCATCCCCAGACAGATGATTTCGAAGCAGAGAAGGATCGGGTTGTTAGAATTTCAATGCACAGTCCTTTTGTTCTTACAAGTCTTGCCGATGCTTTCTTACTTCTACCCGGGCTTGGACTGGCCCACAGGAGAACAGGAAAATCCTCCAGTGGGCCAACTTCCTCTTCTATGAGCAGTACTTGGCACAGTATGCTTGAATCCACTATGTACAGACACAAGCAGCATCTTATTCATTTAACAATTTAACCAGTTCATTGTTATATACAGTAAATTTGGGATTGAGGATAACGTCACATTTGGATGTAGCTAAAAAGTGGGGCCCTCTGCACCTCAGTCCGACACTGCTTCTACCCGATGGAGACATATGAACCGTTGTCCGAATCCTCATGCATATGGGAGAGTCAGGAGAGATGGCTAAGAGCTCATTCACATGTCCCATTTTATCACATGGCCGATTATTTTAATCAGACTGGTCCGAGTGGGGTCCGAGTCTCATCCATTTTTCTCATACTTGGAGAAATGTAAAAAAAAATTTTCCACTTTTAAATTTCTAACAATCTGAGTCCGATCTGAGTCTGCACTTGGATGTCTGATTGTTTCATGGACCCATTGACTTTCATTGGCGATTTTGGATCAAAATCGACGTGTCTCTTGGTCTGCCAAATATCACGGACATGTGAATGGCCTCATAGACTATCGCAGGTACGAGTGCTATCTGTGAAAAACACGAAGTGCACCCGTACGTGAAAATCGGATGTCTGAATGAGCCCTAAGTGTGATCTCATGTGTAGGACCAGCTTTACAGTAAAGTATTTAATGGACTTGTCTTGTTAGTATTATTATATTACTTATTATTGACCATCTATGGCCATTTTATTACAAATTAGAAAACGTTTAAATGAATTTGCACTGAAAATGATCTCTGACGTATATACTGTATATGTTGAAATATGAGCAATATCTGCCACTGATGACAGATGTAATGGGAATAAACCTGTAACATATTTCACTAGAAAGAAGCACCGGAGTGCTGTGCTGTTAGTCATAAGACCGTTTACATGGCTGTATATAGGGAGTCTTGTGTTTATTGCCCATGAATAATACTGACGTGCCCACATATCACTTATCTCTGTATAGTAGCGTGCTTCTACATTGTGCACTAAACAACGTGCCAGATTTTCCAGAACAAAGGAGATGAATGAAATACCTTTTAGTGATCATTCGGAAAAGCCCCCGAGGGAAGGACTTGTAGGACACAAGGAGGATGGAGGTGTGAATCAGGTGTGGATGGGTGTGTCTAAGACAATACATAGAGGCGTATATATATATCCCTGGGATTGAGAAATTCTCCTTAACATTTTATAACCATCTACCATACAGGTAAGGAGTTCCAAAATCCTTTAATCTTAGAATTTTCTTCATTCTTCTGGGCAGAAATGGCAGCACTAGTTTGGGTCTGTTGTTCCGCTCTTATGGTTATCGTTAGTTTCAAATAACTGAATATTTCTGTGTCGGCAAATATATGTTGTTGTTTTTTTGTACAAAGAAAATGTCTAAAATATCCCAATATAGTTTTTGCATCAATTCCTGATTGTTTTCAGAATTTTTTCTTCCTGACATTCATGTGGACTTTGTTTACTCCAGGTAAGGCTGCGTCCCTACGATTAGCTTTTGGGGAGTTTTTTTATGGTGCAGATTTTCTGTACTCGTTAAAATGCAAGTAACCAAATTTTTAATATATATATATATTTTTTTAAATACTCAGTGTAAAAAAACTTGTCGTGGGAATGTAGCCTTAAAGATTTATACAGTCATGTTAAGGACACAGAACTTGTTGCAAGACACAACTCTGATAGCCGTACTTTAAGGCCGGGATCACACGTACGCGAGACACGGCCGAGTCTCGCAGGTGAAATGCCAGCTCTGGCGCCGGCACTCCGGAGCGGAGCGTGCAGCCGCACAGCAATACATGGAGCCGCACGCTCCGCTCCGGAGTGCCGGGGCCAGAACTGAGTGTTCACCTGCGAGACTCTGCCGTATCTCGCGTATGTGTGATCCCGGCCTTACTGTAAAATCAGTCCTGTGTCAGCGTGAAGAATTATCAAAAATCATGAGGAATTGATAAAAATAAAGTGCAAAAATTTGTGTACATTTTTCATAATTTAAAAGGTTAATTCACTCTTTTTATTATATCAAATCCATAATTAACTTTTTTTTTTTTAATAAAAAAAAATGTTGCCAGCACATTACGTTTTTTTTAAATTCACATTTCTGTTTTTCATATGCAGATTTTTTTTTTTAAGTACATTTACACCTGACGACTGGCGGCACTAAATGAACACCAGCTACTTCTTCGTTGATCGCCCGCCTGTAATAGTGTGTTTACACAGGTCACGTTCACGCATTCAGTATTTGCAAGCCAAAACCAGCAGTGGGTGATAAATACAGAAGTGGTGACGTGTTTCTATTATACTCTCCTGATTTTGGCTTACAAATACTGATGGAAAATACTGACCCAATACTGAACGTGGCCTCAGACTGCGCTTCAGAGGCACACTGAATGATCTGTAGTAGGTCATTCAGTGCACATAGGCTGCCATTGTTCTGGACAGCACGGGTCCTATTTACAAATGACGTGCTAAAAAAAAAGCAAAAAAAATAGCTAAAATAATTCTTTTGGAAAAAATGGAACACAGCAGATTAAAAGAGACAACTGAGTAATAATGGTGCAAAAATTGATATAATGCAGAAAAGAAATGCAGTACAAACAATTAAAAAAATATTTGTACTTGAGCTCTAGTTCCGTAAAGTATCAAAAATAATAATGAGAAAAATGTAATCGCTGAAACTGGAATGCCCCTTTAAATCTAAGGGCTCATACAAGCTTAGCTCAGGTCCATAACTCAAGTTGGTTCAGCGTAGATGTTTGGCCTATGTACACTTATTGCCAATTTTTATTGAGTTTTCTGCTAAATGTCACTTGACACTGATATTAGAGTTGAGCAAAAAGATTTGGACTGTCCCGGTTCAACATCCAGTCTGGTCCTCCATGACGGCCAGACCAAGGCAGTCTTCACCTCAGCATCTAGACCCAGAACTTGGCATCCTGGGGCCCATCTTAGAGCACATGACATCATCACATCCCAGTGTTATGTAGGTCTTGATGATGCAGGAGGCCTAGTGTCATTATGACTTTGTGCGTCCTAGTAAGAGCAAGAAGCAAACAGAATGCTGTCCGAGGATGCCAATCACACAAGTGAGGACTGTCCTGGTTCAGCTGCCTCGGCGGACTGGGCTGGACGGCAATTCTGGGCAGCACAAATCATTTTGCTCAACTTTAATCTATATGTGCTATATATCTATCCTTAGGCCTTTATTACACTTTGACATTCAATCCTGTATCCGTTGACTCTGCAGATATTTTCACCATGTATCTCACTTCAGCCTCAGTCTTTCTCTTGTTGACTGTCTTGAGCTTCGAGATACAGAGCATTGACACCACCAGTCCAGGATGTCACCTCCATCGTAAGTGATCACTTATAAGTCCTCTGTACTATTTCCCTAAATTTAATGTAATATATTGTAATAATATTTGTGGTTTTTTTTAATCTCTTATTTACATTGTCCTCCATACAGTATAATGGGCCTCACATAGTCCTCCGTACAATATAATGGGCTCAACATAGTCCGTCTTATAGTATTTTCGACCCCACATTGCCTTCTATACAGAATAATGGGCCCCACAAAGTCCTCCATACAGAATAATGGCCCCACATAGGAGTGGTGGTTCTGGTGTCGTGAGCCAAATATAATCACCCTGCGGGTCAGATTTGGCCAACGGGCCAGAGTTTGACATGTATGGCATAGGAGCATTGGGCACTCTGTGTGCCCCTGGAGAGCACTGCATTAGTTATTCTCCCATAGATGTAATGTGTCTATGGATGAATTACAGTATGTCCCTCCATATTGCAGTATCTTATTGGTGTATATTAATGGACAGTCTATACACTTTATAACTATTTTTTCATCTTTACCACAGCATTTAATGTTACTATAAGGAGTGACCGCAAAGGGACTTGTCGAGGGACCCAAGTCATCAAGGCATGTGTGGGATATTGTGAATCTAGTGCCTTCCCATCCAAGTATTCGGTGCTGGTGGCCAGTGGGTACAAGCACAATATAACATCTGTGTCACAATGCTGCACCATAAGCAAACTACAGAAGGTAAGAGCGGATAACTAAGAAAGTGAAAGGTTGCTGAAAATGATGGCAGCAGCTTTATTGTGCAGAGATGTCAGCTGTCTATAAATCTGCTTTACTTTGAAATAAATGTGGGTCCTTGGAAGCCTATTATTTTATGCAGCAGGCACACAAGCAGATTTGGGATAATGAGTTTGCATTTTAATGAATTATTGTTTACTTGGTCTATGGCACATGCAATAAAAAAAACAAAAAACAACCACCTATTATGTAGGTCTGTATGCCAAATTTCAGATGTAGTTCTTGCCAAGAAGCAGTGATTTCTCTATACTTGTGTATGATAATGTTAAAGCAGGACACTTAAGAGTTGAGCAAAAAAGATTTGTGCAGGTCCGGGCCTCCGTGGCAGCTGAACCAGAGAAACAGAACATTATGATAAGATTGGAACTACCATGGCCACACAACTAGCCCAGTCCTCCATGGCAGATGGAACAGTCTTCACTTCTGCCATCAGCATGCTCAGCCCAACATCCCATGTGCTCCTTGTGTTTACTAGGTCATGGAATGTCATGACAAAATTGGAGCTGCCATGGCCACGTATCCAGCCTAGTCCTCCATGGCAGGTGGAACAGTCTTCACTTCTGCAGCCAGCATCCTGAGCCTGGCATGCCAAGTGCCTCTAGTGTTTACTAGGTCATGGAATGTCATGACAAAATTGGAACTGCCATGGCCACGTATCCAGTCCAGTCCTCCATGGCAGGTGGAACAGTCTTCACTTCTGCAGCCAGCATCCTGAGCCTGGCATTCCATGTGCCTCTAGTGTTTACTAGGTCATGGAATGTCATGACAAAATTGGAACTGCCATGGCCACGTATCCAGCCTAGTCCTCCATGGCAGGTGGAACAGTCTTCACTTCTGCAGCCAGCATCCTGAGACTGGCATCCCATGTGCCTCTAGTGTTTACTAGGTCATGGAATGTCATGACAAAATTGGAACTGCCATGGCCACGTATCCAGCCCAGTCCTCCATGGCAGGTGGAACAGTCTTCACTTCTGCCGTCAGCATACTCAGCCCGGCATGCCAAGTGCCTCTAGTGTTTACTAGTACATATACAGGGATAATGGTGTGCACTCAGGTCAGGGACAAGAAGGTGCTGGTAAAACAGACCATGTGGTCCAGTCAATCAAATAGAGAAAAATTACCGCACACAATACTGGTATGATGCAGAAAAAGGTATATGCCAGGTTTATTCAAACAAAGAAACAAAAAAGGTTGCCACAGATTTTTGCAGACGAAAATATACATGCAGACAGAAACCCAACGTTTCGACCCTCCTGGGTCTTATTCATGGGGTTACTGGGGAGACAAGGAGACAACATAAGTGGCTGTTTGTCATATAGCATACTAATCATGAAAGAAAAACCACAATAACCAAGAAATTAATAAGTAATACCCAAAAGTCAAAAGTGAAATATACCAACAAATATGCAAAGGAAACAATATATACAATGATACATAAAACATTTAAAAAAAGCCGCCAATAATGGTGGAGGGCTGGCGGTCAGGAGCAACATCAGCTACTATGATTACAATTGGTAAGCAATGGCAAGTAGAACACAAATAGTTTACCTCTGATCCTTTGATACAATTTTTTTTTTTAAATGTTTTATGTATCATTGTATATATTGTTTCCTTTGCATATTTGTTGGTATGTTTCACTTTTGACTTTTGGGTATTACTTATTAATTTCTTGGTTATTGTGGTTTTTCTTTCATGATTAGTATGCTATATGACAAACAGCCACTTATGTTGTCTCCTTGTCTCCCCAGTAACCCCATGAATAAGACCCAGGAGGGTCAAAACGTTGGGTTTCTGTCTGCATGTATATTTTCGTCTGCAAAAATCTGTGGCAACCTTTTTTGTTTCTTTGTTTGAATAAACCTGGCATATACCTTTTTCTGCATCATACCAGTATTGTGTGCGGTAATTTTTTTCTAGTGTTTACTAGGTCATGGAATGTCATGACAAGATTGGAACTGCCATGGCCACACATCCAGCCCAGTCCTCCATGGCAGATGGAAGTCATCACTTCTGTGGCCAGCATCCTCCTCCCGGCATCCTGAATGCCTCTGGCCTTTATTAGGCTAGATTGTAGTCACCATGGCTCAGTGTCCAGACCAGTCCTTGGCAGGTGGAGCAGTCTTTACTCCTGTTAGCGGCATCCTGGGTACCTGTGGTGTTTGCAAAGACCCGCGATATGATAACATGCAACTACTAATGGTCACCTTTACTTATAATCAGGGCTTATAAACCTTGTTGGAACAAGCTTGCAAATGGCGAACTTTGTGCTTTAGACCAGCCACTACTGATAGCCTGCAGCGGTAGCCAGTAACTAAGCAATAAACCATATACAGTAGAATTAGGAATCCTCAAATCTTGTGAGCAAATGAATTGCAAAGTTGCTTGTTTTTACTAGTACTTAAAAATTTAAACTATTTATGATGATAAATTAGTTTGTAGCCAAGTCTCCCCGCTACTAAAAAAAAAATAAAAAAATAAATTACCATTCTCTTTTCCAGGTGAAGGTTCGCCTATTTTGTGGAGCATCTCGATGGGAAGAAATAGAGATTGGTTCAGCAGAGTCATGCCAGTGTGCCACGTGTCGCTTATCCCGTTATTAAGTCCTTACATGCATATTCTGCAAGTAGTGGCGAGCTTCAATTCACCAGTAATCCATAGAGCTTTAATCCATAGAGCTTTAAGCAGTGCTTGCATTCATTTTACAGTAGGAAGTACACATTGTACACAAGATATCACACAACTACTAATGGTCACCTTTTTTTCATACTGCAGCACTGTAGGCTGGCAATCCTTCATGCACTATTGAAACTTTTAGGCCTGGGCTAAACTGCGACTTTTTGTAGCTCTACTGATGGAGTTTAATTATTTAGCTAAAGCTGCAGAACCAGAGCAAAATATGGAGTTGAATGCGAAAAAGTCACAGTGCAGCCCAGGCCATATATAAAATGTTACGAAAACTACCAGATTATAGTCTGCTATATAATTATTCTTGTCTTTGTTCGAACTTTTTATTTATATTATATTTGTAACTTTATTTATAAAAGTATATATATATATGTATATATATATATATATATATATATATATATATATATATATATATATATTGTGCTACAGTCAGATCTGAATGGAAATTCTGTTGTTTGATGTGCTATTTTATTTAAGTATTTATAAAAATTGTGGTTGAGTTATTTTACAATAAAATTATACATTTATTTATTGGGCTCAGCATTTTATATCTTTTACCATTAAATCCTAATTAAAGGGTTATTCCCTATTCAAATGACAGGGGGCACCAGCGTTCAAACCGCCAACAATCAGCAAGTTATCCCCTGTCCCTAGGAATGCTGCAATAATCACTTTTATAAATTGCCTGCCACACCTCTATTGTGTCCCTCCTGTGTTTCTGTTACATGCCCAGTGCCTGCGCTCTGCCAACATTTCTCACCTGATGTAAGTTCACGGGCAGTGTGCACGGTGCATGCCCGAGAAATGTTGGCAGAGCGCAGGCGCCGGGCATATAATAGAAACACAGGAGGAGGCGCACAGACGCAAGAGGGAGATGATTGACGTCTCAGAGGAGGTTGACACCGGGGGAAAAGACATACCTCCGGGACACAATAGAGGTATGGCAGGCAATTTATAAAAATGATTATTTCTGCGTTCCTAGGGATACTAAACATAAGAGCCACCTTCACTGAATGCAGCCTTAGTGCTACTGAAGGTGGCTCTTTTACTTAAAAACGCCCTGGGGGGTGACAGTTTCCCTTTAAACAATCACATGACCCATCAACTGATCTTCGGTGATAGAGTTCTTCTAAGCAGACCAGCTAGGGGTGTGGAGCCCTCCTTTGTCGGTGGTGTTGCTGCTGTGGGAGTTCAGATTCCTGGTGCCTTTTGCTCTGCTTTGTGGAGCTTAGCTGCAGAGCAGTATTTCTTCCTTTTTTGCCTGTCACGTGTTTGTCTCTTCCCGTGTGTATTACCATCTGCAGTGGTGAGGCTAGCATCCTTGCCGGCCAGTGCACTAGCCAGGGTTTATTGAGGTGACAATCAGGGATTAGGCACATGATGGTGGCAGGGGGAAGGACCCACATAGGGCGTTGGAGGAACTTAGGGACAGGCACAGGATGGTGTCAGGAGGTATCCCATCCCCTCGATCCCTACCTTTTGGGCCTTCCAATCCATTTTGCATCCCATTGAATTTATGAATTTATATGCTGTGTCGTCCGCCAGACTTACTCGTGTCCGTGCGTGACACCTTGCTGCTAACTAGTGTCAAACTGGGGTACCAAGGGCCCAAAGTAACCAACTCCAGGGCCTCACTTTTCAATTACATGAAAATATGACATTATCCTCAATCACAAATGTATATAACAATGAACTGGGTAGATTGTTACATGAAGAAGATGCTGACTTTGTCTGTATATAGTGATTCAAGTGTATAGGTCTAAGTACTGCTCATAGGAGAGGGTGGCAGCCCACTCCGGTACAGGAGCCCACCAAAGGATTCTTTTGTTCTCCTGTGTGCTAGTCCAAGACTGCTGCTGACATTGTTTTGCTTAAACCAATAGGTGTCATTGCTGTACAGAATGAAATTCTTCCGCGAGGTTTCCACTTTAGGAGCACGGAAAACTTGGCTGCCTAAAATTTTCTTGATCTCACCTAAGAAACAGGTTCACACTGAACATGAGTTCTCAAGTTCACAATTTCCATCAACTAAGACATTACAGTGTATAACTTTATTAAAGAAAAAAAAACATTATTTTGAGTATGTAATCCTGCTGCAAGTTACTGCAATGACGATTACTGATTTTTATAAATACCAACTGCTCCTGCAGTAATGGCATCAGTTTAATGAATTTACAGGAGCAAGATTTGTTGCAGAACTTTTTAACAACTAAAAATCAGTTAAGTACATCTGGGTTTGCTTAGGCAACATGAGTTATTAGTTCAGCTGAAAACTGCACTTTAATATTGCTGACAGCAAGAAAAAAGAAAATCTTCTTGGCCGCAGTCAAAACATATAATCGTCCAGGTCAATCTGTGTTAATGATCAGATTTTTCTTTCAAAACTGCAGAGCTATGTGTCATTACAAACACTTGTTGCAGCTTTCATTTCGGGTCAGTGTCAGCTCTGTTGTACTTTCCCTCCCGTCACAGTGACTGCTGTGAGATGAAAGCTGCAAGAAGTGTTTGTAATGACACATAGCTCTGCAGTACTCACTACAAAAGGTGCAGAGATGAGTGTCCTTATACATCTCAGCCGGAGAAAGACAGGTCTGACCCTCTCTTGAGGTATGATATTTTTTTCCCAGGCATGATGCTTCCTTTTTAGGCTGCCGTCACACTAGCAGTATTTGGTCAGTATTTTACATCAGTATTTGTAAGCCAAAACCAGGAGTGGAACAATTAGAGGGAAAGTATAATAGAAACATATGCACCACTTCTGCATTTATCACCCACTCCTGGTTTTGGCTTACAGATACTGATGTAAAATACTGACCAAATACTGACAGTGTGACGGCAGCCTGAGTGGTGAACATCATGCAGAGGAAAAATTCAACGCTCCCAGAGACAAGTGAAAGCTACCATAGATACATTACAAGCTAGTATCTCTGCAACAGAGATGAGAAATTAAGGGTGCAGTCAGTCAGCTATATAACACAGACTGCCATCGTATCGCACTGCTCAGACTGGCCGGCTGCTCTTGTGACCTGAGTATGACAGCTGCATAGAAAAACATGCTGTTACACCCAGGTCAGGAGAGCTGCTGGCCAGTCCGAGAATTGCGATACGATCATCGTCCGTGTTATACAGCCGTCTGACTGCACCCTAATAAAAAATAAATGTTTTTTTCAACTGTGCAAAAAACAGAGCTCTGACCGGGTACTGCAGAACAGCTGCTATTCATTTTATTAAGGCCTCTTTCACACGTCAGGGTCTCCGGTACGTGTACTGACAGTTTTCTCACGTCCCGGAAACACTGACACACGTAGACCCATTCAAATGAATGGGTCTATGCACATGTCTCCGTGTTTTCATGGACCGTGTGTCCGTGTGCAGAACACAGAGACATGTCTGCTTTTCTCCGGCAGCACGTACCGCAATACGTCCCGCACACGTGCACACGGAGAACAGTGTGTGCTCTCCTCCGTGTGCACATACCACCGCAGGAGAAACAGCGCTACAGTAAGCGCTGTCCCCACTGCGTGCAGTGCTGAAGGCGGCATTCATCTCTTGTCCCCTGCAGGAGACAAGAGATGAAAAATCAAGTTTTTTTGTGTGTTAAAAATAAAGTTTGGGGGTCACCTCCCGCCTCCCATCCCCTGCGCGCCCGCCCGCTTGCAGAGAAATACTCACCCAGCTCCCGCGATGTCTCCTCTCAGCGCTGGCAGCAGGTCCTGTGTGAGCGGTCACATGGTACCGCTCATTACAGTGATGAATATGTGCATATTCATCACTGTAATGAAGCGGTACCATGTGATCGCTCACACAGGACCTGCTGCCAGCGCTGAGAGGAGACATCGCGGGAGCTGGGTGAGTATTTCTCTGCAAGCGGGCGGGCGAACTGGGGATGGGAGGCGGGAGGTGACCCCCAAACTTTATTTTTAAAACACAAAAAAAAACAACTTGATTTTTCATTCCTTCTCTCCAGCGAACGCTGCTGGGGAGAAGGAATGAATGCCGGCTTCAGCACCAAAAGCAGGAGACAGCGCTTAACTGTAGCGCTGTCTCCTGCACGGTCCGTGTGGTCCTCAGTCAGCACAGGCTGCCGCACGTGTGCCACACTGATGTGCCACGTGAGCACACGGACACGGATAACTCCGGTACCGATTTCTCTGGTACCGGAATTATCTGAACGTGTGAAACCGGCCTAAGAGCTGTTCTGCAGTACTCTGCAGCGGCTGCTGCACATTTCATAGAACAAGACTCTCTCTATACAAAGTGCTTACATCCAGAGCAGCAAATAGTTGGAGGTCTTGGGGGTAGGAAACCCACCGATCAGGTAATAATGACCTGTCCTAAGGGATAGGTCATCACCATGGTGCAACCAGAAAACCCCTGTAACATGGATATCACCCATATTTAACTTTGGGAAACACCCAGATGAAACTTTCTTCTCCAGAATGTGTTTGACTGTAAAATATAGTTTTGTTAATCACTAGTAGTTGCATTCTTTGGCACCAGTACGTGTGTGTGTGTGTGTGTATATATATATATATATATATATATATATATATACATACATATACATATATATATATATCAGGAGTAATGATAAAATAGATAACAAAACTTTACAAGGTCATAACTTGTGAACAAAGCATCACTCAGACATGATTAATACCCTTATTTTACTCAGCAAGAAGAGTCATGCAAAACATATTGTTTTCCAAAAAAAAATACATCTTTCAGTATTATGGTTTTTTTTTCTTAAAAAGAATCCCTAATATACCCCACCGACCGCACTGACTAGGTACTAAGCATCCTGTTAAATCAGTCATGGATAGTGGAATCGTACGAATATTAAACTCAATTTCTCTAAGACATTCTTTCTTCTTTTATTTTTTTCATAAAGCTAATGACTATGTGTGCGAATGAGTATACGTTATCGCCAGGGTAGACATAAAAACAGGACATATTTCTGAGACCCAGCATTTAATTTAGCAGTGAACAGGATAAATATCATAGACACCCCCCTCTCCTCCCCTTTCCCTCCGTGAACTAAAAGAGATCAAACGCTGACCATAATAAATACCAAATAAATAATACAATAAATAATTGTTTAAAAAAATAAAATAGAAAATAAAAAAACATTGCACATAATATGTTTATATATACTCTTTGCAAATAGGCTATTTTTTTAGACCGTTAATAAGAGGAACAAGGCCTCCTCCCTGTGCTCGTACGACTGGGTACAATGGCACCTTATCACATAAGGTGGCCAATGAATATTTCTTTACCGCAGCCTTGCTAGATTAGGACTCAAAAAAGGACACCTAAGTTCTGGATCACCGTTTGGGAGGGGATATACTAGAGGCGCCAGCCACACTGGACTCGCGCTCACAGTAGAGGTCAGTCTTTTTTTTTTTCACCCAAAATCTAAAACAAACAAAAAAACAGATAAGTCCATTATAAATGGTGGCTAAGACGACTCTGCTTGTCATATTCATATTCTCTGATGAAATATGCAACTAGTTGAAGGTTACATACATAGATTAATGCAGGAGCAGACACAGACAGAAGAGGCCCCTGTGCAAGAACAATATTTGGGCTCTTTGCAGTCCAGTAGCTCCTCATAATGTACCACCTGCTTTCGGGGTGGTATCTGCCCCTTACCTTTTTGTCCCTGTGCAGCTGGAACCAATGGCATGTCCGCCCCTGGATTAATGGGAAGAATAAGGTTATAACGAGACATATTTGATACAATCATATCTTCCTCTGGCCAACTTGTAAACTAGGAGGATACTGACTATATGCCCATCACCTAAACTAGAGTAGGAAAGTATGACTTCCCTTTCATCTGTAGGGACACGAGACACCATTTTTTTTTGCCAAGAAATTAACTGCTAAATTACGGTCATAAAAGCTCAACTCTGGACATTTTAGACACCAAGTGGACAACTTATTGCAGTGATATCTAAGAATATAGCTACTGGGCTTGCCTTGAAATTAGATCTTTACTGAAACTGATTGAGGCCAAAGCTTGACCAGAAAATCCTCTCGTCTTTGTGTTCATTATCTTCTGGCCTTTTTCAGCAAGCATAAAGTCCTCGCGGTCAGTTCTGCCAGTCCAGCTGACCACAGCACAGTTCAGTTGTCTGCCGTGAAGGCCAAGTTCCTTACTCTCACAGATGACAATGGGAAGCAGACATGTTGGAAGTTGGATTTGAGATGGGTATCTTCTATCAAGCCCTTTGCTGCTGAAGATGAAGTGGCTTCTTTAACCCATCACGATTGTGTTGGTTGTCCAAGCTCTGATGGAAAGCTTGTTCGTCTTATTGTTACTCAGCTACAACGAGAAGAGCGACTGACTAACGACACATTAATTATTTGTGTAGGGAAAGCTAGATTAGCATGAATCATTTGTTCTTGTTAAAAAATAGGTTTCCCTCTGTATTGTTCCGCGAACAATGCGGTGGTATCATTATAATGCACCATCTCACGATCATTTTATTTAGCAGCCTGAAATCTTTCAGAAAGTCGTAGGATTTAAAGAAAGGTTTTGATCTGATGCCAATTGTTATGCAAAAAATTTTCATCACAACTTATTAAACTTCATCTCACTGTCTTTCATGCATTTCCAAAATCCATTATTTCTCATTTCACTCCTTTCTACTCAAAAGCTTCGATAGCTGGGCACGTACATTCCTAGGATGCAATCCATCTACCGGACGGTGGTGGGGACAGGATAGGCTACCTTAAATACTTTGCCCAAAATCCATTATTTCTCATTTCACTCCTTTCTACTCAAAAACTTCAATTGCTGGCCACGTACATTCCTAGTATGCAATCCATCTACCGGACGGTGGTGGGGACAGGATAGGCTACCTTAAATACTTTGCATCCATGAACCCAGCATGGTGTTAAATCCAGAGACGGATGTTAGTTTGACATTCTTTTCTCCTCAGATACCTTCTTATAACCGTAGCGGTGTGTACTTGTAGGGGGGAAGAGGTGCTCATGGTCATCATAAGGGGGCACCAGTGCTCATGGTCATCGTAAGGGGGCACAGGTGCTCATGGTCATCGTAGGGGGGCACAGGTGCTCATGGTCATCATTGCGGTTCAGAAGTGGCTTCCCAGAAGCCTTGTCTCTTATTGACGGACTAAAGATGATAGCTGGAGAGACTTTCCCAGAAGTCTCTGTTCTCACAAACACAAAGTGACGGACAGGAGACGCAGGCCTTTCCAGAAGCCTCTGTTTTTACAAACAGAAAGTGACGATGGTTGTATATTAAGAAGGCTTTCCCAGAAGCCTCAACTGTCATGTTCAGAATATGACTGTAGTTGATCTGTGACAGGCTTGCCCGGAAGCCTTTACTTTGACAAAGATTGACAGGTCCAGGGAACTTCCCAGAAGCCCCTACCTCCTCTGGACAGAGAATGGCAAATCATTTCAGTATTTTTCTCCAAGGAGCCTTTCATGGGGTGAGATCCTTCTCCAATGAGACATCGCAAAGTCATTTGCTAAGACGGAACAAGAGATAACAATGGCTTTTCCCAAAAGTTTTTGCTGTTGTTAAAAGGGATTGATGATTTGTACTCAAGCCTTCATAATCTTTGACCTGGCCACTGGGAATAGGAAATGCACCCACTACATCATGAAAAGGAGACCTGTGATTTTCTGAACCATGTGCCATCGATGGCTCTATGATAACAGCGTGAGCTGCTGCTAGTCCCCATCTTAGGGAACAGGTGAGGAATTTCTCAAACAAAAAGAGGGTAAAAATATGGGGAGGAGGGGTGTTTATTGGCTGTAGTGGTGTTAGTGGAAAGTGATGTTGTTGGGGTCTTCTAACTTTTACTCGCTCGGCTGTGCTGTAAATTAAGCTGGTTCATCTGCGCTTCTTCTAGGCCATTCAATTTTTTAAGACGAAGTTCATCCAGTTTTCTCCAAAGCTCCTGGCGTTCTTTATCTCGCTTCAATTCCCTGTGGGATAAAGTGTACATGTTAGTAGTGACGTGTATATCTTTATTATAAATGTCCACACTGTTTGATAAAACGTATACATTGGAAAAAAGTCAAAGGGCCCGATTCGTCTTCGTCAAAGCTTTCACACCACAATTCTGGTGCAAAAGTCTTGGAAAGATTGAGAATTTTCAATCCAGTTTTATTCAGCTCCAACAAAGTGATTGGCACTGGGACTGGACGGGGGCGTGATAACCACCGCTTGTTAATTCATGATGAGTGGCGGCATTCCCTACACCACAAATCTTACTCCATCAGAGGTTGCAGTAGGGTTTGTGGTGAGGCGCACACAGGAGTGTAGGCCATTCCTCTGGAGATAATGATTCTTGAAGCCTCTTCATAATTGAGGACTGTGACTCCAGTCCATCTACTCATCAACACCGGTGTGATCAAAGCCGGTCTTGATGGATCGGGTCCTAAAAGTATAAATTATTGTCTACAAAACATGGGGGAAATGTAGAGGAACTCAATTTTAGTAGATACACAAAAAGGAATTTCGGCTTGCTGCTTGACTTTGCAATCTATGATACGGAATATCATTAAACACACTACTGACGTTAAAAGGGAAGCAATCATCAGAAAACGTCCCACTGTTAAATCAGGTTTTTGTGTTAAAGAGTAAGTAAACTTTACTTTAAAAAAAAACAAACAATTGTCTAGCATAGAAAGTTATAAACTTCGAAAGTGACTTTATTAGGGGATTTGTCGTATAAGTGGCTTTCAAATCCCTGTTTTTCCCGTCTATTTTCCTGCCTTCGGCTGCATTGATATTAGAATAGAATTAGATATCTGTGCATTTAGAGTACAGATGATGGCAGTGATGGGTCAGCTCCTGTGTTCTCCTCTGACTACTCTGCTTATCAGAACAATCTCCTGCAGCAGTTAATCCGCAGAGTTAGGCTACTTTCACACTAGCGTCGGAATCTCCCCGTCGCAATGCGTCGTGCAGAGATTCCGACGCTAGCGTTTAACGCACTGCACAACGGGTGCAGCGGATGCATTTCTCCGGCGCATCCGCTGCCCCATTGTGAGGTGCGGGGAGGTGGGGGCGGAGTTCCGGCCGCGCATGCGCGGTTGGAAAAAGCGGTCCGTCAGGAGCAAAAAACGTTACATGTAGCGTTTTTTGCTCCCGACGGTCCGCCAAAGCACGACGCATCCGTCGCACGACGGATGCGACGTGTGGCAAATCCGTCGCAATGCGTCGTCAATACAAGTCTATGGGGAAAAAACGCATCCTGCAAGCACTTTTGCAGGATGCGTTTTTTCTGCAAAACGACGCATTGTGACGGATTGCAGTTAACGCTAGTGTGAAAGTAGCCTTAGTGAGACAGAGGTGCTGATCCTGTCACTGCCATCATCTGTACTCCAAATGATGAGCAGTATGCTCCGATATCAATGAAGCTGAAGGCAGGCAAACAGACTGGGGAAAAGCCGGGGTTTGGAAGCCACTTGCATGCAATTTTTTTTTTTTTTACTGGTAAGAAGTCAAATCCCCTAATAAAGTTATTTTCAAAGTTTCATAGCTTTCCATGTTAGACAAAATTGTAAAAAATAAATAAAATGTACTTACTCCTTAAAAATATTTTTTTTTCATATCACAAATAAAAATCTTGCATTTTTCACAATGACCGCTAAGGCTTTTTTTTTTACTGTGACCTGCTGTAATCCTGCCTCTGTTTATAAGGTCATTGCAGGAAGAGTTTTCAGCAGTTTCAAGAAGAAAGAGTCTAAAAAGCCTTAGTGGCCAGTGTGAAAATTGCTAGATTATTAATTTAATTTTTTTTTACTATTATTGTAACGTGAAAAAAAAGACATTGACACATTAAAAAAAAATACATCTAACACAAAAACCTGATTTAAACACATTAAAAAAAATACATGTAACGCAAAAACCTGATTTAAACAATAGCTCATAGTCTGATGATTTCTTCCCTTTAATAGAGACAGATCTGTAAAATAATCTTTTTTTTTGTAAAAGAGTCCTTCTGCCTTTGTATCGGACCACGAGATTTCTAGAAAAGGGGGACGTACTGTTGTCTGTCCAGCTTATATGATGCTGTGAGTTCATCAAAGAGTTTCCCGTTCATCTCCATAAAAGTCTTTAGGACATTGTAAATCAAAGAGACAATTGTCCTGGTAAAAGAAAACACAGAAAAAGAGTAAGAGCACAGATAGAGTTGAGTGAAAGTGCTGGAATAAGGTGTTATCTGAGCATGCTCCAGTGCTAACAGAGTGTCTTCGGCGTGCTCAAAATATATATTCGTGTCCCCACGGCTGCCGGTCTCTTGGCTGTTTGACATCCGCAACACATGCAGGGATTGTCTAACAAACAGGCAATCCCTCCATGTCTCGCAGCTGTCGAACAGCCGTGAGAAATGCACCGGCGGGAACTCAAACATATTCTTCGAGTACGCTGAAGATTCTTGGTTAGCACCCGAGCATGCTCAGATAACACCTTATGCCAGCACGATCGCTCATCACTAATCACAGATAGAAAGGCAAAATGTGAAAAAAAAATACTTAAAGTGTAGCTAGTTTCAGGTGACTTATCAGGGAAAGTTGTCATGTGTATGTCTATGTGCCAAAAAAACAACCCTTTTCCCCATTAAATGACTTCTATCCTGAATTTTTGTTCAGTTTCCTCACATGTGTCTCTCGGACTTTCTTTAGCTCCATCATCTTCCTTCGCCTTCCCTTTCCATAGACTTCTAAAGGCAGCAGCCCTAATCTAATCCCTTAGTGAGCCGATAGCCTGTTTTCACCGATTACAGCCATAACCCAAATAATCAGAAAATGGAACCAATAAATTTAATTTGCATTTTATATTTTGTTTTCCTAAATATTGAAAAATATTTCAGCACTAAAATTCATAGAAGAGAAGTCTGATGGGTGAGGAAAGAGGCAATTTTCTTAAACTCACTCCCATTTTAGTCAATTTTTAATTTTGAGGAATAAAAAGAGATGGAAATTTCTGGTTGACGACGCTGCTGCTGTAAAAGAAAAGATTCCCCGGTAATATTTAATAGCAGCTTTATAATACATACATAGTAACATAGTTAGTAAGGCCGAAAAAAGACATTTGTCCATCCAGTTCAGCCTATATTCCATCATAATAAATCCCCAGATCTACGTCCTTCTACAGAACCTAATAATTGTATGATACAATATTGTTCTGCTCCAGGAAGACATCCAGGCCTCTCTTGAACCCCTCGACTGAGTTCGCCATCACCACCTCCTCAGGCAAGCAATTCCAGATTCTCACTGCCCTAACAGTAAAGAATCCTCTTCTATGTTGGTGGAAAAACCTTCTCTCCTCCAGACGCAAAGAATGCCCCCTTGTGCCCGTCACCTTCCTTGGTATAAACAGATCCTCAGCGAGATATTTGTATTGTCCCCTTATATACTTATACATGGTTATTAGATCGCCCCTCAGTCGTCTTTTTTCTAGACTAAATAATCCTAATTTCGCTAATCTATCTGGGTATTGTAGTTCTCCCATCCCCTTTATTAATTTTGTTGCCCTCCTTTGTACTCTCTCTAGTTCCATTATATCCTTCCTGAGTACCGGTGCCCAAAACTGGACACAGTACTCCATGTGCGGTCTAACTAGGGATTTGTACAGAGGCAGTATAATGCTCTCATCATGTGTATCCAGACCTCTTTTAATGCACCCCATGATCCTGTTTGCCTTGGCAGCTGCTGCCTGGCACTGGCTGCTCCAGGTAAGTTTATCATTAACTAGGATCCCCAAGTCCTTCTCCCTGTCAGATTTACCCAGTGGTTTCCCATTCAGTGTGTAATGGTGACATTGATTCCTTCTTCCCATGTGTATAACCTTACATTTATCATTGTTAAACCTAATCTGCCACCTTTCAGCCCAAGTTTCCAACCTATCCAGATCCATCTGTAGTAGAACACTATCTTCTCTTGTATTAACTGCCTGATCTTAGCGGTAGCCGCTATTTCACTTTAGCTCTAACCTAAATCATCAAAAATGTGTTTTAAGTTTGTCTTTAACTCTTTTAAAAATAATAGACTACATACTATATAATTTTGCACTTTCTTTTTTACCTTCACTTTTTTCTAAGAGCCATAACTTTTTATTTTTCCATAAACAGAGCCACGTGAGGACTTAGCTTTTTTTTGGGAGGGGGGATGGGTCTTATTTTTACGTACCATAAAAGGCACTAAAAAATAAAAATTTGTGTCATCATTTCCTAAGACTGTTGATGAGCGGATCTATTCTAGCTTCTCAAAAGCAGCATGGGGGGGACACCGAAAGGGAAGAGATTCGGGGGTACCACCGATCTGGACTGGATTCCCATATCAATTCCCTCATCTCTATCCAAGACCCAAAACATTTTATATTTTCTGTTAATAGGGTTGAAACAGGTCTTGTTTTTTTGAGCGGCGAGTTGTTTTTATTGGTATTATTTTATGATACATACAACATTTTGATAACTTTTTATTCTGTTTCATCGAAGATGCAAAATGGCTGAAAAAAAACTTTGTATTTACTATTAATTTAGAACAAAATGAATCAATAGTCGCTCGTTAAAGGGAAACCGTCAACAGTGACAGATAGGAGACCTACAGGCCTGATCTTAGCGGTAGCCGCTATTTCACTTTAGCTCTAACCTAAATCATCAAAAAGCAGACCTATATTGTTTATATACATTTTATGCTTTTACTTTCTAAACAGTGAAAAAGAAAACAGTGTGTGTATTTTTATGTTATTGTTTATGCAGAAACACAAATCAGATGATGAAAATTTCACAGTGGCGGGTCCTAAAACAACCATGTAGCGTAAGAATGTAATGGAGGTCTGTAAGGAAGACTGTCTACTCTCGGTCCAACACTTACTGGTTCCAGTGTTCTTTGGAGACCTGGTAGAGGGTGCCAAATATGAGGGGCAGGATGGTGTGGCAGTTCTCCTCTATCAGACTGAGAATGTACTCATTGTTCCAGAAATAAAGGGCACGCTCAGCAACCTAAGAGATAATATTAAGGCAAAATAATAATGAAAAATCAGAGGTGAATAAAACATCCACAATCATGATCTATGTCCATATGGGACACTGTGTCTTACAAGGATTTCCACCATGCTTCTTGTGATTGCTGTGTCAGTATATGTCTTTACATAAGCTACAACGGCTTCTGCAAAGGTTTTTTTTTTTAACAAGATTTTGGAGGCATCTATGGGAATTTTTTCCCGTTCATCCAGAATAGCATTTGTGAGGTCAGATACCGATGTTGGGAAGAAGCCGAGCTTGCAGTCTCTAATGTAGTTCATCCCAAACAGGGGCGTAGCAACTGTGGTCGCAGAGGTTGGGGGCCTGCTGACGCCAACACAAACTTCAACTGGATGTGCAACCCCAGGAAAGGAAACATATTTACCAGGATAGACAATATATATATATAGTATATACCAGGATGGAGGACATATACACCAGGGTGGAGGACATACAAGTACAGCCAAAAGTTTGGACACACCTTCTCATTTAAAGATTTTTCTGTATTTTCATAACTATGAAAATTGTACATTCACACTGAAGGCATCAAAACTATGAATTAACACATGTGGAATTATATACTTAACAAAAAAGTGTGAAACAACTGAAAATATGTCTTATATTCTAGGTTCTTCAAAGTAGCCACCTTTTGCTTTGATGACTGCTTTGCACACTTTTGGCATTCTCTTGATGAGCTTCAAGAGATAGTCACCGGGAATGGTCTTCCAACAATCTTGAAGGAGTTCCCAGAGATGCTTAGCACTTGTCGGCCCTTTTGCCTTCACTCTGTGGTCCAGCTCACCCCAAACCATCTCGACTGGGTTCAGGTCTAGTGACTGTGGAGGCCAGGTCATCTGGCGTAGCATCCCATCACTCTCCTTCTTGGTCAAATAGCCCTTACACAGCCTGGAGGTGTGTTTGGGGTCATTGTCCTGTTGAAAAGTAAATGATGGTCCAACTAAACGCAAAAGGAATTGAATAGCATGCCGCTGCAAGATGCTGTGGTAGCCATGCTGGTTCAGTATGCCTTCAATTTTGAATAAATCCCCAACAGTGTCACCAGCAAAGCACCCCCACACCATCACACCTCCTCCTCCATGCTTCACGGTGGGAACCAGGCATGTAGAGTCCATCCGTTCACCTTTTCTGCATCGCACAAAGACACGGTGGTTGGAACCAAAGATCTCAAATTTGGACTCATCATGCCAAAGCACAGATTTCCACTGGTCTAATGTCCATTCCTTGAGTTCTTTAGCCCAAACAAGTCTCTTCTGCTTGTTGCCTGTCCTTAGCGTTGGTTTCCTAGCAGCTATTTTACCATGAAGGCCTGCTGCACAAAGTCTCCTCTTAACAGTTGTTGTCGAGATGTGTCTGATGCTAGACCTCTGTGTGGCATTGACCTGGTCTCTAATCTGAGCTGATGTTAACCTGCGATTTCTGAGGCTGGTGACTTGGATAAACTTATCCTCAGAAGCAGAGGTGACTCTTGGTCTTCCTTTCCTGGGACGGTCCTCATGTGAGCCAGTTTCTTTGTAGCGCTTGATGGTTTTTGCCACTGCACTTGGGGACACTTTCAAAGTTTTCCCAATTTTTCGGACTGACTGACTTTCATTTCTTAAAGTAATGATGGACACTCGTTTTTCTTTACTTAGCTGTTTTTTTCTTGCCATAATACAAATTCTAACAGTCTATTCAGTAGGACTATCAGCTGTGTATCCACCAGACTTCTGCTCAACACAACTGATGGTCCCAACCCCATTTATAAGGCAAGAAATCCCACTTATTAAACCTGACAGGGCACACCTGTGAAGTGAAAACCATTCCCGGTGACTACCTCTTGAAGCTCATCAAGAGAATGCCAAGAGTAAGAGTGTGCAAAACAGTCATCAAAGCAAAAAGGTGGCTACTTTGAAGAACCTAGAATATAAGACATATTTTCAGTTGTTTCACACTTTTTTGTTAAGTATATAATTCCACATGTGTTAATTCATAGTTTTGATGCCTTCAGTGTGAATGCGCAATTGTCATAGTCATGAAAATACAGAAAAATCTTTAAATGAGAAGGTGTGTCCAAACTTTTGGTCTGTACTGTATATACCAGGATGATGGACATATATACCAGGATAAGGGACATATATAAAAGGATAATGACCATATATACCAGCATGATGACCATACTGTATATACCAGGATGATGACCATATATACCAGGATGATGACCATATACAGTGGGGCAAAAAAGTATTTAGTCAGTCAGCAATAGTGCAAGTTCCACCACTTAAAAAGATGAGAGGCGTCTGTAATTTACATCATAGGTAGACCTCAACTATGGGAGACAAACTGAGAAAAAAAAATCCAGAAAATCACATTGTCTGTTTTTTTTAACATTTTATTTGCATATTATGGTGGAAAATAAGTATTTGGTCAGAAACAAAATTTCATCTCAATACTTTGTAATATATCCTTTGTTGGCAATGACAGAGGTCAAACGTTTTCTGTAAGTCTTCACAAGGTTGCCACACACTGTTGTTGGTATGTTGGCCCATTCCTCCATGCAGATCTCCTCTAGAGCAGTGATGTTTTTGGCTTTTCGCTTGGCAACACGGACTTTCAACTCCCTCCAAAGGTTTTCTATAGGGTTGAGATCTGGAGACTGGCTAGGCCACTCCAGGACCTTGAAATGCTTCTTACGAAGCCACTCCTTCGTTGCCCTGGCGGTGTGCTTTGGATCATTGTCATGTTGAAAGACCCAGCCACGTTTCATCTTCAATGCCCTTGCTGATTGAAGGAGGTTTGCACTCAAAATCTCACGATACATGGCCCCATTCATTCTTTCATGTACCCGGATCAGTCGTCCTGGCCCCTTTGCAGAGAAACAGCCCCAAAGCATGATGTTTCCACCACCATGCTTTACAGTAGGTATGGTGTTTGATGGATGCAACTCAGTATTCTTTTTCCTCCAAACACGATAAGTTGTGTTTCTACCAAACAGTTCCAGTTTGGTTTCATCAGACCATAGGACATTCTCCCAAAACTCCTCTGGATCATCCAAATGCTCTCTAGCAAACTTCAGACGGGCCCGGACATGTACTGGCTTAAGCAGTGGGACACGTCTGGCACTGCAGGATCTGAGTCCATGGTGGCGTAGTGTGTTACTTATGGTAGGCCTTGTTACATTGGTCCCAGCTCTCTGCAGTTCATTCACTAGGTCCCCCCGCGTGGTTCTGGGATTTTTGCTCACCGTTCTTGTGATCATTCTGACCCCACGGGGTGGGATTTTGCGTGGAGCCCCAGATCGAGGGAGATTATCAGTGGTCTTGTATGTCTTCCATTTTCTAATTATTGCTCCCACTGTTGATTTCTTCACTCCAAGCTGGTTGGCTATTGCAGATTCAGTCTTCCCAGCCTGGTGCAGGGCTACAATCTTGTTTCTGGTGTCCTTTGACAGCTCTTTGGTCTTCACCATAGTGGAGTTTGGAGTCAGACTGTTTGAGGGTGTGCACAGGTGTCTTTTTATACTGATAACAAGTTTAAACAGGTGCCATTACTACAGGTAATGAGTGGAGGAAAGAGGAGACTCTTAAAGAAGAAGTTATAGGTCTGTGAGAGTCAGAAATCTTGATTGTTTGTTTCTGACCAAACACTTATTTTCCACCATAATATGCAAATAAAATGTTAAAAAAACAGACAATGTGATTTTCTTGATTTTTTTTCTCAGTTTGTCTCCCATAGTTGAGGTCTACCTATGATGTAAATTACAGACACCTCTCATCTTTTTAAGTGGTGGAACTTGCACTATTGCTGACTGACTAAATACTTTTTTGCCCCACTGTATACCAGGATGATGACCATATATACCAGGATGATGACCATATATACCAGGATAGGGGACATATATATACTAGGATGGAGGACAAATATATATCAAAATGGGTCAGGATGAGGGACATATATAAGCTGATTTATACACCAGGATGGGGCCAGAATGAGGGCCACATATACCAGGATGCGGGGGGCCCCAGTCCAAATCTTGCCCGGGGCCCATTGGATTCTAGTTATGTCACTGATCCCAAAAGTGTTGGACTGGGTTGAGATCAGGGAATTAAGATTTCCCTTCACTGGAACTAATACCTGTGAAAAGCTACCCTATAGCATCATCTCTCCTCCACCAAAGTTTACAGCTGGCACCATCCAGTCAGGTGGGTAATGTTCTCCTGGCATTCACCAAACACCAAGACGCGCCCATCCGTTGCCAGATAGAGAAGCGTGATTCTTCACTTTAATAACATTTTCCCACTGCTCCAGCATCCAGTAGCTGCAGCTTTGCGCCACTCTATCCTACCCCAGGTATTGTGCTTGGTGATGTAAGGCTTGTACGTAGCTGCTCTCACATGGAAACCCATAACATCAAACTCTAGTCGCACAGTTACTGACTGAGTCGCCTCAGCACTTGGTGATCCCACTATATAACCTTCCACTCTTCAATAATACCTCTTACAGTGGATCAGAGAATATTTTGCGGAAAAGATGGTTCATGAACTCACTTGCTACAATGGCGTCGTCCTATGGCAGGACCACGGTCAAATTCAGTGTATCTCATAGTTATGATTTTATCACTTTACAAGAGGACTTGGCTTTATACCTGAAAATGTGGGCTGGAGACACAATGGGCAATTTGTTTAAAAAGTGGTTCCTGGATCTTAACAAACTGGGATGGTTCAATGACATCCAAAATCTCTTCCAACTCTCCAAGGAACATCACCTGTGAAAAGACACCATGGATTATAATGCTAGAAATATGAAATGTCTTCCATTCTGTTTAAGGGGAATCTGTCAGTAGGTGTTTGTTATGTAATCTGAGAGGCTGAGACCCTGATTCCAGCGATGTGGTACTTACTTGGCTGTGTATTGCTGTTTTAGTACAATCAGTGTTTTATCAGCAGGAGATTATCACTACAAGCCAAGGTGCATTTTAGTCAAGTTGCTCTGTGTAAGCCTCCCCTACCATAAATTAGCAGCTTTCTGTCAATATACAGTGTAGACAGAAAGCAACCAATCAGTGGTGTGGATTATACTGGTCTCAGCATTCAGAGCTCCGCTAGATCTGCAGTAGAGAAAACGGTGATTCTATCAAAACTGCTGCACCTGATACGTCGCTGGAATCAGGGTCTCAAGCCCTGCATTATGCTGCTGACAGATTACATAGCAAAAATCTGCTGACAGGTTCCCTTTAAGCAATCACAGCAATGTGGTCACAGAACACAGAGTGAATGAGGACTTTGTACAATTGGCATAATAAATGTAACAAAATAAGTTAGGGGAATGTATAAACAATATGCTATGCTCATTGGAACTTACCAATTCTCTAGTGTGACATTACATAGAATATTTTGGGCAGCTTTCCCTTCAGTAAAAACACTCATTACTATAATATTTTAGAAATAACAAGGAACTAATGCGATGGTTACATGTAAACTGATTACAAAGGCAATGTATGATTGCAGATAAACCTATGAATGTGTCTAAAATATATTGTATGGTTACACGTTGCTACCAAAGGGAATGCTCACCATGCAACCGATGGGTACTGTCATCACTATTTGCCCTCTGTATTACACTTTGTATGGTAGACATAGACTTACACACAGGGCCGGCATCAGCACCCAGCACACCCAGTCAAGTGCCGGGGCCCTGAGCAGGCGGGGGGCCCAGTCGCTGTCGGGGACACGGTGCGCTATAGGTGACCGATACCTGTGCCAGTGTCAGTGCACCTGCTTGATCAGGGTCCTGGCACTTGCCTCCGCTGCGGCATCTTCCGCGTCCTCTGACTGTGAGATTCAGGTCAGAGGGTGCGATGTCGTCACGTCTGTGCTCCCTCTGCCACAGCAGTCACAATGCAGAAAGCCGGAAGACGCCGACGGTGAGGAGTCCGGAGCAGAGCAGCGGCCAGCGAGGAGAGCTGAGGATTTCACTTTTTATGTTTGGAGCATTATATATGGGGCCCGTTATATATGGAGCATTATATATGAGACCCATTATATATGGAGCATTATATGGGACCCATTATATATGGAGCATTATATGAGACCCATTATATATGGAGCATTATATGGGACCCAATATATATGGAGCATTATATGAGACCCATTATATATTGAGCATTATATGGGGGCAATTATACATGGAGCATTTTATGGGGCCCATTCTGTATGAAGCAATACATGGGGCCCATCCTATACTGTATTAAGCATTATATGGGGCCCATTATATATGGAACAATATATGGGGCCCATCTTATAGTGAAGCATTATATGGAGCCCGTCATATACTGTATGGAACATTATATGGGGCTCATTATTCTTTATGGAGCAATATGTGAGGCACATTATTCTGTATGGAGAGCTATGTGGTGCCTATAATCCTGTATGGAGTAATGTATGGGGCACATTATTCAGTATGGAGAGCTATGTGGTGCCTATAATCCTGTATGGAGCAATATATGGGGCACATTATTCAGTATGGAGAGCTAGGTGGTGCTTATAATCCTGTATGGAGCAATATATGGGGCACATTATTCAGTATGGATTCAGTATGGAGAGCTATGTGGTGCTTATAATCCTGTATGGAGCAATATATGGGGCACATTATTCAGTATGGAGAGCTATGTGGTGCCTATAATCCTGTATGGAGCAATATATGGGACACATTATTCAGTACGGAGAGCTATGTGGTGCCTATAAACCTGTATGGAGCAATATATGGGGCACATTATTCAGTATGGAGAGCTATGTGGCACCTATAATCCTGTATGGAGCAATATATGGGGCACATTATTCTGTACGGAGAGCTATGTGTGCCCATAATACTGTATGGAGCAATATATGGGGCACATTATTCAGTATGGAGAGCTATGTGGCACCTATAATCCTGTATGGAGCAATATATGGGGCACATTATTCAGTATGGAGAGCTATGTGGCACCTATAATCCTGTATGGAGCAATATATGGGGCACATTATTCAGTATGGAGAGCTATGTGGCACCTATAATCCTGTATGGAGCAATATATGGGGCACATTATTCTGTATGGAGCACTATGTGTTCCCATAATACTGTATTGAGGACTATACTGTCCGGTCTGTGACCTATTGTAGAATTTACAATAGATATCACTCATGTAATGTAAGAAGTGAAATCTTTGGCAATGTACTATACATATATTTCCCTGCCGTATCTGTGCATCATGAATTGTGGTAAGTGTTAAAGGGGCCCGCTGAGACTCTTTCACCCAGGGCCCACCAACACCTGGAGCTTACCCTGCTTACACATGTCAGAGTCCATGATGGTTGTGGTGTTCAATATTCTAGCAGTATTAATGTATCACTAGGATCTTCACCCCAAATAGTACGTCAAAAAGGTATTTATAGGGTTTCTGCATTATCTTTGAGCAAAGCGCGCCGAGCTTGTGTCCAGGCATCACCATGAGGATATCATTCCCTGATCTATGCTTAAGCCGCTCAGCCGTGACATTGTGCGGATCAATATCACCCCGTGACTTTCCATATTCTTACTGCCATTAATCTAGAGAATTATCAATATTTGATGGCAAGTATGTGACGATTTACATTTGGCATTTAAAGCTCATACACCGCTAGGGTATTGGTATATTGAAGAAAAGTTAGAGGATAAAATGTAACTTTTATTAAAGTATTTTTTTTTTAAAGGTTGTCAATTTAAAGTATAAAGCGGCCCGATAGATTAGTGGATAAATTCAAACCAAATGTCACGACCCAACAGGGGTCGGTCCAGTGGACGGCACAACACACACACACAATGGGATGGTAAAGGGGAGAGGAAGGCCCTAAATAGGGAACGAGGGATGGGACACCTCCTCAGCTCCAACCTGAGCCTGTCCTGGCACTCCCTTTATGCCCTAAGCGGATCCTTCCCCCCGCCGCCGTCATGTACCTCGTCCCTGTCACCTCGCAATGCCCTGGCTAGTGCACTGGCCGGCAAGGGTGCTAGCCTCACCACTGCAGATGGAACAAACACAGGGGATAGTGACAAGCACGAGACAGAGAAGGTAAATACACAAAACTTAGCTCCAAACTCTGCTGCCAAACTCCACACTGCAGAGGATTCGGAAACAGGACCCCGAACTCCAGAGAAGAAGCAGATTCTGCACAGACACCAGAGAGCTGCAACTGCAAGGCTGGTCTACACAGAATAACTCTATCACCAACAGTCAGCTGATGCATCAGGTGACTATTTAAAGGATGGTGAGAGTGGTCACCACCCACATCAGCTGACCAGCAACACCACAGCTGCCAGCATGGAAAACTGACATTAATCCCTGCTGGCTTGAAATAAAAAAAGCTACATTTAAATAGTGGAAACAGAGCTGCAACGCATCCAAACTTGAATCATGACAGTACCCCCTTTCAACGAGGGGCCTCTGGATCCTCAACACAGGACTTCACCGGAAATGATGTACGGTGAGGATGCCTCACTAGGATTCACCTTTCTCAGGTTTATGGCAAAAACAGCCCAATGGTGATGGAAATAACGTAGGCTCCAGAAACGCCACAAATCTCCAGAGCGATGACCAGTGGAATATGTTCCGTACCCGCATTACTGGGGGTAACTCCAGCTGCAAGGTCCTAGGGTTGAGAACGTCCGACACCCGATACGGCCCGATCACCCTAGAACTCCAGGTCCCAGATGCGTACTTCCACTCGATGTTTTTCGTGGACACCCACACATGCTCATTCACACACAGGTCTGGACCTGAACAATTATTTCCATGTGTGCGTTTGCAAAAGACGATAATCTCCTTGAGCAACACACAACAGAAGCGTCCTCCCATGTCACCAAACTCCTACCCTGACTATATTTAGAGGGAAACACTACCCCCGAACCCTCCTCCTGAGAGGACCCCGACACTCAGGGTTTACTTGAGGTGAGGGTTGAATCTTGCCCCTATTCCCTGGTAGCACCTTAGCTGCCCTTGCCGGAGAAGAGAAGGGTAGATGCAGTAAGGATGGCAGAGACCGTAGCAGTCAGCTGATCAGTCATGTGACTATTTAAAGGACGGTCACCACCCACATCAGCTGACCAGCAACACCGCAGCTGCCAGCAAGGAAAACTGACATTAACTCTTGCTGGCCTGAAAGGAAAAAAGCTACATCTAAATAATTGTGGAACCAGAGCTGCCACGCATCCAAACCTGAATCGTGACACCAAACAAAATGCAGCTTTAGCAAATAGGACCAAGGGCTACTAGTAATCCCAAGAGGGGCAGGAACCAAGACACGAATACACACTCGGATATTAACCCCCAAAAAAACCCAATCAGGGTCAGATGGCCCCAACCCAAAATTCATATGTATTAAATTAATAGGTGAGCATATCACATAAGCAAAACTGTACAAAACAAATCATTTGCTAAGTTTCAATGAGATACTATTTTCTCTCTCGACAATTTGAATACAAATGTTGCATGTTTATGAATTTTGCTAAAATTATGACACTTTAGAAATGGTAAAAATGGTTGCAACATCAATGTATTTATACTATGACTTTTCTAACCTCAAAGTGACATCCAACATACATGTATAGCAGACCTGCACTATCAATATATGGAGCAGGATCAGGAGCTGAGCCTGCTCTGTTACACGTAGCTGCTGGCTATGTAGTGATCCCATCACATCATTTTAAGTTCTTAATTGCCACTGCCAAGCATGACACTTGCATTTGGAAAGGCCTCCAAGATGGCCAATGTCAGTTCGGAGCCCATCGGTCCCTGGCACGGCGCTCTCACAGGGTGCTTATGGGTTGCTAAGGCGTGGTATTATTAAGGCCTCTTTCACACGTCAGTGTCTCCGGTACGTGTACTGACAGTTTTCTCATGCACCGGAGACACTGACACACGTAGACCCATTCAAATGAATGGCTCTATGCACATGTCTCCGTGTTTTCACGGACCGTGTGTCCGTGTGCAAAACATGGAGACATGTCCGCTTTTCTCCGGAAGCACGTACAGCAATACGTCTCGCACACGTGCACACGGAGAACAGTGTGCACTCTCCTGCGTGTGCACGTACCGCCCGCAGGAGAGACAGCGCTACAGTAAGCGCTGTCCCCACTGCGTGTGGTGCTGAAGCAGGCATTCATTCCTTCTCCCCAGCAGCGTTCGCTGGAGAGAAGGAATGAAAAATCAACACAAACAAAAAAAACCCTTTATTTTTCATTCCTTCTCTCCAGCGAACGCTGCTGGGGAGAAGGAATGAATGCGGGATTCAGCACCAAAAGCAGGGGACAGTGCTTACTGTAGCGCTGTCTCCTGCACGGTCCGTGTGGTCCTCAGTCAGCACACGGGCGGCACACGGCTGCTGCACGTGTGCCACACTGATGTGCTACGTGAGCACACGGACACACGGATAACTCCGGTACCGATTTCTCTGGTACCGGAATTATCTGGACGTGTGAAACTGGCCTAAAAAGGATTCATAGGAAACTAGTATTTTACAACACATTGAAGTATTGCAGTGTATTATATAGGCGCTCAAGAGATTGCAGGTTTAAGTCCCTTAAAGAGTTTCATAAAAAGCGCAAAGAGCATTAAAAATATTTAAAAAATATATATGTAAAAGTTTAAATCACTCCCCAAGCATAAATCGCTAAATGTAAACTATAAAAAGCATTAACATATTTGGTATTGCCGCTTGAGTAATTGATCAAACTAATGAAATATAAAAATATTTCACCTTTATGATGAATGCCGATAAAAAAAAAAACAGAATTGGTATATTTTTTGGCTAATAATAATAATAATAATAATAAAAAAATCAATAAACGTGATTCAAACATCCTATGTATCCCAAAATAGTATCATTAAACACAAGCCCTCACATAGGTCCAATAACTGTAGAATACAGCTTTTCTTTACAAATTTTTTATTTTTTTTTGTAACTACTAAAATATATATTAAAAATGCTTATATGTTTGTTATTGCCGTAAATGTACTGACATGGAGAGTCAAGTCGCCAGGTCATTTTTATCATATACTGAACACCATTAGGAAAAAAAAAAAATCAGAATTGTATTTTTTTTTCTACATTTCATCACGCTTGTGGAATTAACAATTACTCTTCGTCAAGCAAAAAAAAAAAACAACTAAATAAATTAGAAAATATATATATATTTTAAAAAAGTTATGAAACTTTGAAGAAGGAGAAGACATAATAAGAGCGCAAAAAATAAATTGATAAATGGAGTAGTTGAATTGTTTATCAAGTTATCATCCACAGAACCTGACATTGTTACTGTCTGATCTTATTGCCGATGGTGACAAGATAATGTGTATTGTGATAATTGTTATTGGCCTCCATAGAAAAGCTTTGGATAAATGCAGCATAAATATTACCGCCACGGAGTTCCTTACACCTTTGATTCACCTTGATATATATCCACCGATAGCTTTGATTAGCCAGATTATATTGGTTAATAAGGTGGAAAATTGCATTCACGGCTGCTTTATCAATGTCTAAAATGAACCAGAAATGCGATAGCAAGCAAAATTGTTTCCATGGATACAAGAGTTGCTAGGGAATGTCGGATATTCACAAGATATCTGCTCCATGGGTCTAATAGCGGGGTGATCATGCTTCCTCATAAAACCAGACGACTGATTTATTACATAACACATTCACACCGGCATCATTACTGTACACTGCTGCATCTGAGCATCCTTACATAATTGACTATTTTTATTTCACATGCTTTTTTTTCCAAATGTTTCAGAAAAATGATAAGTTATGAACGAAACAATATAGAAAAATATATGACCCCCCCAATTTTACAAATTGGGCCATTTATACACACAAAGAGCACAGGGCTCTTATTACGGACAGAAATGTGGGGCATTCTCCTTCCGCAGCAAGTTGTCTTACAGCCAGACACAAGAGTAGTCAAAAGAAGGGGGGAAATGGCTGACCTGTAAAAATATTATATATCTTATACTTTATTTAGTTTTAACAGCCTTCGGTTCGATCTCGAGCCATGGCGACTTGATGGGTGAACTGTAGGAAGATCGATCTTGTGCAAGCCTAGATTGGTCCACCATGGTCTTCTCCGCTGCTATCTTGATAGTATCGAGCCATCAGGCTGCAGGTCTTCCTCCTCGCCTTGAACCTTCCATTCTTCCAACCATAATGTTCTTCATATACTTTCCCAAATTATCGGTAGCCATTTTCCCCTTCTCCTCGCTGTCTTTGTGTCTGGCTGTAGGACAACTTCCTGCAGAAGGAGCGTTGACCCACATTTCTGCAGACAGGGAAAATAGGGAAGTCCTGACCCTTATCGAAGGTCCAACTCTCAGCCTCCATTAAAAAAAGATTAGAAGGAAACTAACCCGTGTCTTGTTTGCAAGAATTCAGCAAGATGTTTAGGGTAAGAAAGCGGGAAGGAAAATAAACTTTAATACGAAACTGGGGAAAGTGATAATTAAAGGGATACGAGTAGAATAACAAAGGCATAGATACAATTTGGTAAAATTAATAAAAATATTATATACAAAAAATAATAATTCTACAAGATGCAGAGAATCCTACATATTAACAAACACTTTGGGAAAGTTTAACTGATACTTCCCAACTTTTCTCACATCGTCTATATGGGAGAAAAGTGATTGAAGGGAACTTTTCCAATATGGTCACGCCATTATTTAGGCAAAACTACTTCATGCCTCTACCACCTTCCCATATCAAAGCCTCCAAAAAAACTGCTTTATGGGAGGTTTTGAAGGGTCTTCAGCGGTGTCAAGATTTGCCTACTCCTCCTGGAGTCCAGAAGGTCTGCCCCTTTTACGGTTGCCTACTGGACATTCTGTATAGTTAAGCTCCTGTTGATTACTAGCATTAATTTTGTGCTTCTTTAATATATTTGAAAAATTCCAATATACTTGATCCGTGTTTTTGTCCATAAGGTGCTGAAAAAGAGATTCATCAGCTGAACTGTCTTGCTGCGACTCTGAATTGTTCAAATTTGCACATATGAGGCCGGCCTCACACTAGCGAGTTTTACGGATGTAAGAGAGGTGCTGAAAATGCGGATTGCATACGGTACAATGCTTCTTTATGCCCCAGCTCTTATCAGCCGTATTTTACTGATCCGTATTCTAGAAAATCGCAGCATGCAGCGTTTGTCACCGTATTGCGCAAAAAATCCGCCAATGAAAGTTTATGGGGCGAGAAAAATACGGATTACACACGGACCAGCAGTGTGACTTGCGAGAAATACGCAGCGGTGTTAGAGAGAAAAGCCGGCAATTCAGCGCTGGTGTACAGTAACATTACACTGACAGCTTACAATAGAATAGGTAGAATAAATGTGTACACATAGAATAGGTATATATATATATATATATATATATATATATATATATATGTCATTGAGACACATATATGTATATATTAATATTTCATACAGCGCTAGATAGCTTTAAAGCCGGTAATTCAAATGCCGGCTTTTGCTATCGCCTTCCTAAACCCGACATGATATGAGACATGGTTACATACAGTAAACCATCTCATATCCCCATTTTTTTCATATTCCACACTACTAATGTTAGTAGTGTGTATGTGCAAAATTTGGGCTCTCTAGCTTAATAATTATAATAATAAATTAACCCCTTCATGACCCAGCCTATTTTGACCTTAATGACCTGGCCGTTTTTTGCAATTCTGACCAGTGTCCCTTTATGAGGTAATAACTCAGGAACGCTTCAACGGATCCTAGCGGTTCTGAGATTGTTTTTTCGTGACATATTGGGCTTCATGTTAGTGGTAAATTTAGGTCAATAAATTCTGCGTTTATTTGTGATAAAAACGGAAATTTGGCGAAAATTTTGAAAATTTCGCAATTTTCACATTTTGAATTTTTATTCTGTTAAACCAGAGAGTTATGTGACACAAAATAGTTAATAAATAACATTTCCCACATGTCTACTTTACACCAGCACAATTTTGGAAACAACATTTTTTTTTGCTAGGAAGTTATAAGAGTTAAAATTTGACCAGCGATTTCTCATTTTTACAACGAAATTTACAAAACCATTTTTTTTAGGGACCACCTCACATTTGAAGTCAGTTTGAGGGGTCTATATGGATGAAAATACCCAAAAGTGACACCATTCTAAAAAATGCACCCCTCAAGGTGCTCAAAACCACATTCAAGAAGTTTTTTAACCCTTCAGGTGCTTCACAGCAGCAGAAGCAACATGGAAGGAAAAAATGAACATTTAACTTTTTAGTCACAAAAATTATCTTTTAGCAACATTTTTTTTATTTTCCCAATGGTACAAGGAGAAACTGAACCACGAAAGTTGTTGTCCAATTTGTCCTGAGTACGCTGATACCTCATATGTGGGGGTAAACCACTGTTTGGGCGCACGGCAGGGCTTGGAAGGGAAGGAGCGCCATTTGACTTTTTGAATGAAAAATTGGCTCCACTCTTTAGCGGACACCATGTCACGTTTGGAGAGCCCCCGTGTGCCTAAAAATTGGAGCTCCCCCACACGTGACCCCATTTTGGAAACTAGACGCCCCAAGGAACTTATCTAGATGCATAGTGAGAACTTTGAACCCCCGGGGGCTTCACAAATTGATCCGTAAAAATGAAAAAGTACTTTTTTTTCACAAAAAAATTCTTTTAGCCTCAATTTTTTTCATTTTCACATGGGCAACAGGATAAAATGGATCCTAAAATTTGTTGGGCAATTTCTCATGAGTACACCGATACCTCACATGTGGAGGTAAACCACTGTTTGGGCACATGGTAAGGTTCGGAAGGGAAGGAGCGCCATTTGACTCTTTGAATGAAAAATTATCTCCATTGTTAGCGGACACCATGTCGTGTTTGGAGAGCCCCCGTGTGCCTAAACATTGGAGCTCCCCCACAAATAACCCCATTTTGGAAACTAGACCCCCCAAGGAACTTATCTAGATGCATATTGAGCACTTTAAACCCTCAGGTGCTTCACAAATTGATCTGTAAAAATGAAAAAGTACTTTTTTTTTCACAAAAAAATTCTTTTCGCCTCAGTTTTTCATTTTCACATGGGCAATAGGATAAAATGAATCCTAAAATTTGTTGGGCAATTTCTCCCGAGTACGCCGATACCTCATATGTGGGGGTAAACCACTGTTTAGGCACACGGCAGGGCTCGGAAGGGAAGGCGCGCCATTTGACTTTTTGAATGGAAAATTAGCTCCAATTGTTAGCGGACACCATGTCGCGTTTAGAGAGCCCCTGTGTGCCTATGCATTGGAGCTCCCCCACAAGTGACCCCATTTTGGAAACTAGACCCCCCAAGGAACTTATCTAGATGCATATTGAGCACTTTAAACCCCCAGGTGCTTCACAGAAGTTTATAATGCAGAGCCATGAAAATAAAAAATAATTTTTCTTTCCTCAAAAATGATTTTTAGCCTGGAATTTCCTATTTTGCCAAGGGTAATAGGAGAAATTGGACCGCAAATGTTGTTGTCCAGTTTGTCCTGAGTACGCTGATACCCCATATGTGGGGGTAAACCACTGTTTGGGCGCACGGCAGGGCTCGGAAGGGAAGGCACGCCAATTGGCTTTTTAAATGGAAAATTAGCTCCAATCATTAGCGGACACCATGTCACGTTTGGAGAGCCCCTGTGTGCCTAAACATTGGAGATCCCCCACATATGACCCCATTTTGGAAACTAGACCCCCAAAGGAACTAATCTAGATGTGTGGTGAGGACTTTGAACTTCCAAGTGCTTCACAGAAGTTTATAACGCAGAGCCATGAAAATAAAATAAAAATTTTATTTTCTCTAAAATGATTTTTTAGCCTGCAATTTATTATTTTCCTAAGGGTAACAGGAGAAATTTGACCCCAAAAGTTGTTGTACAGTTTCTCCTGAGTACGCTGATACCCCATATGTGGGGGTAAACCACAGTTTGGGCACATGTCGGGGCTCGGAAGTCAAGTAGTGACATTTTGAAATGCAGACTTTGATGGAATGCTCTGCGGGCGTTACGTTGCGTTTGCAGAGCCCCTGATGTGGCTAAACAGTAGAAACCCCCCACAAGTGACCCCATTTTAGAAACTAGACCCCGAAAGGAACTTATCTAGATGTGAGGTGAGCACTTTGAACCCCCAAGTGCTTCACAGAAGTTTATAACACAGAGCAGTGAAAATAATAAATACGTTTTCTTTCCTCAAAAATAATTTTTTAGCCCAGAATTTTTTATTTTCCCAAGGGTTACAGGAGAAATTGGACCCCAAAAGTTGTTGTCCAGTTTCTCCTGAGTACGCTGATACCCCATATGTGGGGGTA